>NC_042999.1:159938574-159998574 GCF_006345805.1 Octopus sinensis | reverse complement strand
TAACCCTTTTACTAATCACTATTGATTTATATATCTATTTATTCTTGCCACATTTAGATGTACCCAGTAAACTATTGGTGCACAAGAGCTGCAGGGGCATCATAAACAATCTGGCAGAGAAGAACTGAATAGTTAGTACTAAAACCACCCAGACAGTCTATTTCTTCATAAGTCTAGACTGTTAGTAGTTGACAGCTTCTGTTAACTCCTGATCAGCAAGGGTTGTAAGTGTTTCAGATTCTCACTTTTCCCATCCTTACACTGGTTACTAGTTGTATTGTTGAATGGTAGCAAAGCATGGGCATTTATGCAGCAGAGGATGTGCAAAGGTTGGAAATATAGTAAGCATGTGCTTCTGGATGAGTAATGTTAGGAGGCATTGAGCACAGAACAGAAATGAGCTGAGAGAAAACTGGTTGTTAGAGGTATCAGATGATGTATACAAGAGAGAAGAAAGAAAGTCGGTGACAGCTAGCAATAAAGAAGTACAGTGATAAAAGGAGCATACAGATGCAATATGAGGCCATCCTTCATTACACAGCTGGTCTGATGGGGAAGAGATAACAGGGAGGTGTATTGTTGGGTGAAGGGGTTAGTGATAAATGAAAGAATAAAGAAGAGAGGAGTATTGTAGTTTGTAATGACTTAATTTAAACATTTGGGCTGGAAGAGGCCCACATCATCATCATCATCGTTTAACGCCCGTGTTCCGTGCTAGCACGAGTTGGACGGTTCGACTTGGGTCTGTGAATCCAGGGGCTGCACCAGGCTCCAGTCTGATCTGGCAGTGTTTCTACAGCTGGATGCCCTTCCTAACGCCAACCACTCCGCAAGTGTAGTGGGTGCTTTTTACGTGCCAGGGGAGTCTGGCATTGACCACGATCAGTTGGTGCTTTTAACGTGCCACCGGCACGGAAGCCAGTCAAGGCGGCGCTGGCATTGGCCACGTTCGGATGGTGCTTTTTATGTGCCACCGGCACAATATTTCTACATTTATCCCCACCACATATTTATGTCAGTTTTTACTACGCTTGTATGGGTTGGGAGGATTCTTTGCAGCACAAGTACTTTGCCATAATTTGTAGTCATTTGTTACGCCTTTGTGAGGTTCATCCTCTTGAAATTTATCTTGACGACTTTGTCCCATCTCTTCCTTGGTCTTCCTCTGATTCTGTTTCCATCTACCTGGTGCACTCAACATTTCCTCACATAACTGACACCCTCCAAATGCATCACATGTCTATAGTAACACAATCTCTGGTGCATACCGTTAAATTCATTGTATTTATATATATGTATACCTAAGCATGTATAATATAGATAGAAAGAAAATGGTTTTTTCTTTTTACTTTTGCAAAATCCCACGAATGTGTACGGGAAATATTAGAATTGACCTGTACCAGTACCTATTTTATTACTCTAGTAATAAAATGGTAAAAGTTGATTCACACAAGAATCATATTTAGAATGTAAAGGGATGTAACTGAAAAAAATATAAAGTATTAATTCTTAGAATTACTCATACAAATAATGGAAGTGTAAAAGTTGAGATTCTTTGAATACAGAGGAAAATGTTAGCTTCAAAGCACATTTTCAAAACTTCTGTCAAATGTATGCAAAAAAAAAAAAAAGAAGAAAGAAATAATACTGCTACAACACATTTGGAGATAATTGAAATTGGAAACAGCTGTGAATATAATCTTACATTGATGCCTGGAATCATGGTAGTTGTAATAACAGCTATGTAACAGCCTTTTGCTATATAAACTCTAAGTGACAAACTGTAGGCATAAATTTAGCTTGTCTTTTGATAAAGCTCATTAAGGGAGATTAACGATCTGACTGGAGGAAAATATCTTCATATTAGATATAAATTCACTAGGGTCTCACACATATAATATAGTGAACAGGAAACTTTAATCATCTTAGATTATCCCAGAAATTACTAGGCAAAATCTCCCTCTAGAGCTGTTTAAAAGCATCAACCAGGGGAGTTAACTCCAACATTATTGGTTAATCAATATTTTTGAACAATATAACAGTACAGATTGGAGTGAATCTGGTTTTGATATTTGGTTATATATATATATATATATATATATATATATATAACAGAATGTGGTAAGCTGTTAACAGAAGGTGTTTTTTGAAAGAAAAGTAAAGGCGCAGGAGTGGCTGTGTGGTAAGTAGCTTGCTAACCAACCACATGCTTCCGGGTTCAGTCCCACTGCGTAGCATCTTGGGCAAGTGTCTTCTGCTATTGCCCCAGGCCGACCAATGCCTTGTGAGTGGATTTGGTAGACGGAAACTGAAAGAAGCCTGTCGTATATATGTATATATATATATATATATATATATATGTGTGTGTGTATGTGTTTGTGTGTCTGTGTTTGTCCCCCTAGCATTGCTTGACAACCGATGCTGGTGTGTTTACGTCCCCGTCACTTAGCGGTTCGGCAAAACAGACCGATAGAATAAGTACTGGGCTTACAAAGAATAAGTCCCGGAGTCGATTTGCTCGACTAAAGGCGGTGCTCCAGCACGGCCACAGTCAAATGACTGAAACAAGTAAAAGAGTAAAAGAGAGAGAGAGTATGAAATTTATTGGCTATTTTGGGAGGTGAATGGCTGAATCAGTGGCACATCAAACTAAATTTCTAACATTTACATTTCATACCTCAAATCTTAATATTAAAAAAAAAAACAATAAAACAACAGAAAAAAAATCAAAACCAAAAAAACTTTGGTCAAGTACTGGAATGGATTTAATTGATTGTCTCTGCCTCAAAACTGCCTCATACTAGTATTGAAAAATCATTATTAACAAGTTTGATATTACTTTTCTTCATTTAATGAGGTTTACTTGTATTGTGTTTCTGTGTTATAAAAGGTGCTTATCATTAAAAATGTAGTTTAATCCCTTCTAGATCAAAGATGAGTCCATGGTAATACACCATGTAATTCAAATAAGTAGCTAAACCACAAGATTTTTGATATTAGAAGTAATCTGTTAAAATTCTTGCTCATATTAGTGTTATTCACGTTTGGACAAGGACATTGATACTGAATGATTGAGATGAGGTCTGGACATTGATATTGAATGATTGATGTGAGGCAGGCGAGCTGGCAGAATCGTTAGCACGCCGGGCGAAATGCGTAGCCGTATTTCGTCTGTGTTACGTTCTGAGTTCAAATTCCACCGAGGTCGACTTTGCCTTTCATCCATTCGGGGTCGATAAATTAAGTACCAGTTGCGCACCGGGGTCGATGTAATCGACTTAATCCATTTGTCTGTCCTTGTTTGTCCCCTCTATGTTTAGCCCCTTGTGGGTAATAAAGAAACATATGAGGTCTGGGAGTTGGATCACAAAGACAAAAGATGAAAGGCGAGTCACATTGAGCTGGCAAATTCAGATTTGTTGAGATCATTTGTAGTAGTGATAAATGATGCATGTAGAAACTATAACTCAAAAACTGGCAGGAAACAAGATACAAAAGTTGCTTTTTTGGACATGAAAGATAAGAAAGATTGCAAAATATATTTGGTGGAGAAAGTGGCCACTTGATGAATTCAACATGATTGCGGAATGCTATCAAATCCAGTCACTTTGCAGTGTATAACATAACATTTGCCATACTGAGAAGCTGTGTCTGCTTTCCCTATTTCCCATAATGGTTTAGTACTTCATAAATGACCTTTACTAAACTAATTATCAGTCACTTATTAATCCCTGTTTTGGAGAAATAATAACTCAGCTTAATTTAACATCTACAGTGTATTTTGTTCTATTTTCCAGTTGTGTTTCCATGATTGTGTGCATTGAAATATCTGGCTTTTACACTATATTCATCAAACAAGTTTTTTTCTTTAAGCCTATTTGTCTAATTTTTTTTTTATGGGCATTTGTCATTCTTGACACTAGTCATTTAGTCTGTTAAGTGAAATTGGTACTATTTTAGACAATATTCTATGAAAATGGCTTTACTGATAGACCTGTATGAATTCATCATCATCATCATTTAGCGTCCGCTTTCCATGTTAGCATGGGTTGGACGGTTCAACTGGGGTCTGGGAAGCCAGAAGGCTGCACCAGGCCCAGTCTGATCTGGCAATGTTTCTACGGCTGGATGCCCTTCCTAACGCCAACCACTCCATGAGTGTAGTGGGTGCTTTTTACGTGCCAGACGAGTCTGGCAAATGGCCACGATCGGATGGTGCACTGTTTTAACAGACTAGTTCTGTTATCATATTTGGTTGATTTTGGAAATTAATTTTCAACTTGTATGTTTGTATTTTATTGTAAGCTTATGATAATGGAAGTGATATTCTGAAGACTCAAGGCCTTAATTATGACATGGGACCAAGATCAAACTCGACTGTTTAGATCTGCCATTGCAACCTGGAAAAAAAGCATGTATATCCAAATATTTAAAGTTTGCTCATATTGCATGTAGGAATGAAAGAATTAAAGAATTCCATATTGCAAGAGAGTTTAGTTGAATCATGTTGTCATTGGTGGAAGAAGTATTATTTAAAACAATATTGATGCACTTCTTAGCTGTGATAGTGAAAAGAAAGCATTACATTAGTGTCAGGATGAGAGGTTTTGAAGAAATATGAACGAGGCAGTGAAAACCTATCTCTTATGGAAACAGCAAAATTTTTTACAATTTTGGTTAGTAAGGCAATAGAGAATATGAAAACAGGAAGTTGCAAGTCTTTTGGTTTTTGCAGGAAATCGTCATCCCCAGTGACTTGTGTAACATTAATGTTATCAGCCTATTACAAGAGCAAGGAAATTATATTTGGAGAACATGAGGGGAGGAAGAGAGAGAGAAAAAGAGAAAAAGGGGGGTAATTATAGATATTTCAGCTTATGAAACTAGTAGAAAGAGTTGTATGAAAGTGAGTACAAGTTTGAAGCTGAGATGCAGTTGGCTTTTTATTAGGATGTGAATTCACCAATTGTTAGGCAGTTCTAAACCCTTTGTCCCCTACCCAAGCATCCTACAGTCTTCCTTATTTTGTAACCTGTAGATGCCAAGGTGCAGCCAAATAAATAATGAGAAATTTCTGGCAGTTTATATAGATAAGCAAAGTTAAATTATAACTGAGATTTTAATTTAATTTGAACACTTTAATATATTTGGTTCTAGGATGGGTGATATGAAGAGATTAACCCTTTAGTGTTCACATTATCCTACCAAAATTAATGCTTTTTCATCCATATTGCCTAGAACTAATCAGGCATTATCTTGTAGCTTTGAAATTTTGATGAGGTAGCTGTTCATTTTCAAGATGATATTGTAGGATTGGTGTGAGAGACCAGATCTGGCTAGTTTGAACATAAAACAGGCAGAATACTTTTGGCCGGATATGGCCGGTTTAAATGCTAAAGGGTTAAGGGCAGTATTGAGTAGATTGACATATATGAAGGATTAACGAATTGTTCTTATGATAATGATACAAAAAAAAAAAGAAAATGAAAATATATAAACAATAAAACTCGAAACAAATACCTTGTGTCCCCTACATGGGAGTCCTCAGTATATGTTACTTTGTGTGCATCTCTTTTCTTTTTTTAATGTGTTATATATCTTATGTCTTATGTTTTCTTTTTGCAGTTGGTCTTCCAGAAAGGTGATCTTATCACGGTAACCCAGGTAGTCGATGGTGGATGGTGGGAAGGTACTCTAAATGGTAAAACTGGCTGGTTCCCAAGTAACTATGTGAAAGAGTATAAACCTGGTAAATAATTGACTTTTATTCCTCATTTTCACTGATTTTTTTTTTCAACTCTTACTATCTTCACATGCAGTTTTAATATTTTTAAACTGTTTGCACACAGGCATCATACAGTCTACCTTTCACTCTGAGAGAGAGACCTTTTGTTACCAGCAGAGGTAGGAGCTCTCTGAACTTTGCCCAGCTATTCTTATCCTAGCAGCTACGCTCTCAGAGCATCCACCCCTGCTAGGTAACGGAAGCTATCAATTACTTATTGTTTTTACTCCTGGCATATGATGGAATCTGTTTCCTGTACATCTTGGGTGTTTATTGCACCTGTACATCTACCACTCACCAAAACTGTCTTCCTAGTTAACCTTCTTTTGATATTGCTGCACTTATGTGTCCATAGCTTACACTGGGTATATCTTATGGTGTTTCTACCTATGCCTTTTCTACAGATCGAGCAGGGCCATCTACCTGAAGAGATTTGTGATTTGTCCGCCTTCCTACTTACTAAGACTGGTTTTTGCTAGGTTAACTCTAAGGCCTTTTGATTTTAGAGCTTGCTTCCCTATCTAAAATTTCTTCTCTAGTTCTGGTAGTGATTTGGCTATAAGAACAAAGTCATCAGCATAGAGGAGCTCCTGGGGCAGCCCATCTTAAATTCCTGTTATTGTCTGGAGGACTATATTGAACAAGAGGGGACTGATCCTTGGTGAACCCCTACATCTACCCTAAATTCATTGCTATATTTGTTGCTAACCTTCACCTGACTGACAGCATCCCTGAACATGGCTTGAATAGCTCTCACCAATCACTCATCTATCCTTAGCTTCCACATTGACCAGATAAGGGAACAGGGAACTCTGTCAAAGGCTTTCCCCATGTTGACAAAAGCCAGGTACAGACTAGATATTTCTCCTGCAGTTGCCTAACCTGGAATATATAGCATCAGTCATGCTCCTGCTTAGCACAAATCTGAACTGCATCTCATCTACACATATATTTATTTATTTATATACTTGTTTCAGTTATTTGATTGCGGCATAAAAAACCACAGATCTTGTTTACACAGCCACTCATAGTTTCCTGGTCAAAATAATTTATTCTGCCCTTTATCAAGCTTGAAAACAAGACTGTTTGTACGTTGTCTTTTGAGCAGATAACTTTTAAACAAGAGACGCTTGTAAAGAAGAAAAGAAGAAAAACACAAAAGAGATAACCAATGTTACAATAATTCAATGTCAAGCGAACATAAACAAGTCGTTAACGGTTTACTAAGTGTCTGGTGTCCTACTTCTAAATACTGACAAGATGTAATTCTTGAAATGGAAACTAACAGAAAAAAATGTTCCTCAAATTTATGTGTTCATTGAAGGTTCTCAAGTTGTTTTTAGAGATAAAGTTTTCTAAGAGAACACTCTGAACATTTTTGGACCTATCAATATAGGAACACAAGGAAATAAGGGATGGTGGAATAAATTATTTTGACCAGGAAACCCTAGGTAGCTGTCTTTACAAGATCTGTGGTTTTTCATTATAAGAGTATCTTCATTCTTTTAGTTAATCAAGTGCTTTTCTACTGCTTGTTGAAGCATTACCACACACACACATATATACACACACACTCTCACACACACACATACACACACACACACACACACACACACACACACACACACACACACACACACATGCATATATGGGTACAGGACATCACCAACCGTGCAGATAACATGAAATACGTAAATGAGAAAAATTGGAAAACAGGACACGTTATCACAGAGAAAGGACCCTTCATTAGTTGTCGGCTGTCAATCTACTCTCCATTTCGAGCATTATAGACAGCTGACAACTGATGAAGGGTCCTTTCTCTGCATTTACTTGTCCTGTTTTCCATTTATTTCTTGTTGTTTATGTATTTAACTCATTTGTTTTACATATTTCATGTTATTTGCACTGCTGACTTTGCCTTTCATCCTTTCGGGGTTGATAAATTAAGTACCAGTTATGCACTAGGGTCGATGTAATCGACTTAATCCCTTTGTTTGTCCTTGTTTGTCCCCTCTATGTTTAGCCCCTTGCGGGCAATAAAGAAATATATTTACTATTTATTATTTAATTGATTGTGACACATCCATTTCCAAGTATATATATATATATATATGTTGTGTCTGGGGGGAGTTATTCTCTTTTAGTGCCTTTTAACACACTCACCGGTAAAATTCCCACTTCTTTTTTTTTTTTTATAAAATTTTCGTTGCATCTTGCAACCTTTTCAATAGTCCATTATTTACACTGTGTTCCCTTTTGTTTGTTTGTGTGCATGTGTGTGGGTCAGTGTGTGTGTGTGTGCCTATACATGCATGCATGTACGTATATATGTGTGTGTATGCATATGTATGTATGTCTGTGTGTGCATCTGTATGTACGTATCCTGCATATTTATGTGCTTGCCTGTCCATGTTTGTGTATTTCCTGTGTGTGTGTGTGAGCATGTGTTTGTATATGTATGCACCCCTGTCTCCTTGTGTGTGTGTGTGTGTTATGTAACTCTGTACCATGTTTGTATGCATGTATGCAAACACACACACACATATACGTACATGCATGCATGTATAGGCACACACAGACATACTGACCCATTGACCCACACACATGTGCACAAACAAACAAAAGGGAACGCAGTGTAAATAACGGACAGTCAAGACTATTGAAAAGGTTGAAAGACACAACGAAAATTTTAGAAAAATAAAAGAAATAAGTGGAAATTTTACCGGTGAGTGTGTTAAATTATAAGGCACTAAAAGACAATGACTCTCCCCAGACACAACAGTGTATGCTTCAACACATGAACTCACATAAAGAATCTTGCAAACCAAATCCAAAAACGAAATATATATATATATATGTGTGTGTGTGTGTGTGTGTGTGTGTGTGTGTGGTGTGTGTGTGTGTGTGTGTGTGTATCAGCCGAAATAGCGAGGATGAAATGGTTCTTGACTGAAGATGGAAAGCTTCGAATGACCCGTCCTGTATCGTCTATCTGGATGTTTTGTTGTCCCTATTTGTATCACCTAGTTGTCTGAATGTTTTGCGTTCTTGTCCCATTTTCTGTTTCATATATATATGTATATATATACATATATATATATATATATATATATATATATATATATATATATGTGTATATATATGTTCCATAGGATCTAATGAGCAGCTGGACTGCATATTGTTCAAGTATCAGCATGGTTTCTATTGGCTGGATCTCCTTCCTAACCTGAAACCCCTTCCTAGTGTGTAGTGGGTGCTTTTTCCTTTTGCTGTCATCACTAGTGAGGTCACAATGCAGCTTACAAAACTGTGATCCCCTAATGACGTAGCTCTGTGCTCAGAGATGAAGGGGTTAAAGCATGGAGGTAGGGGCCTGAGTTGAACAGCTTCCTTGCTTTAGAGATGCTGCATGATTAGTCGTTCTAGAATATTGGCTGTGTTATCACATGGAGCTGGGAAGTGATAAAGATAGTGGTGATGAAGTGTGTGGGTGGATCCTCAAGGTATTAGATGAATGGGGTCAGAGGAACCAGGAATGTGGGTGGGTAGATGTTAGTTGTATGGGAGAGAGAGAGAAGGGGGGAAATGAGTGAGGTTGGTGTGAATATAATGAATGAAGAACAGGTGTTGAGGGGATGGGTATAGTGGCTGGTGGATAAGGGATAGGGAGTTGGGGTGTCCAATTATGCATGTTGGGTGAAGAACTGTGCCAGAGTAATATTGATACAGAAGGCAAAGGAATGATGAACATGTGAGACAGGAATGCTGTGTGATTGCATAGGTTGCAGTCCATGCGAAGGCATAGAGCATGGGGGGGGGAGTGAGAGATGTGCAGTGGTGGTGGAGGCGGAGATATAATCTGGTGTCTCAGGATGAGATCAAAATAAAAAAGGCTGAAAGGTGGATATCAAGTGTCATGGTGGTTCTGGCCAGCGAGAAAGATTAGTGATATCAAGGAAAAGCTTTTTGAGAGTTGACATATGGTGGAGGTGTCTGGAGGAAGAAAGTGGGCAAGGGCTCCAGATATGCAAACGGCGGTGCATCAGCATGGCCGCAGCTCTGAGCTGAAACTAGGAAAAATATATATATATATATATATATATATATATATATATATATAGGCGCAGGAGTGGCTGTGTAGTAAGTAGCTTGCTAACCAACCACATGGTTCCGGGTTCAGTCTCACTGCGTGGCATCTTAGGCAAGTGTCTTCTGCTATAGCCCCGGGCCGACCAATGCCTTGTGAGTGGATTTGGTAGACGGAAACTGAAAGAAACCTGTCGTATATATGTATATATACATATATGTGTGTGTATGTTTGTGTGTCTGTGTTTGTCCCCCCCTAGCATTGCTTGACAACCGATGCTGGTGTTTTTACGTCCCCGTCACTTAGCGGTTCGGCAAAAAGAGACCGATAGAATAAGTACTGGGCTTGCAAAGAATAAGTCCCGGGGTCGAGTTGCTCGACTAAAGGCGGTGCTCCAGCATGGCTGCAGTCAAATGACTGAAACAAGTAAAAGAGTAGAAGAGTATATATATATATGAAAACAGTGCTTTTAGACTTTTGTTTTACCGATTGAGACAGAACTTATTTTTACTGTATATTTATGCGTGTGTACACATATATATGCAAGTGCATGTGTGCATATGCTTGTGGGTATATATTTACATACATGTATGTATATATGTAGATATAATGTGTATGTGTACATGTCTGTATGTGTGCATATATATGCATATGTATACCTATATGTGTATTACATATATACGTGTGTGTGTGTGTGTGTATTATATATATATATATATATATAAGTGGCGGTGCCCCAGCATGGCCACAGCTCGTGAGCTGAAACTAGATTAAAAAAAAAAATATATATATGATTATATATTTCATTTTTGGATTTGGTTTGCAAGATTCTTTATGTGAGTTCGTGTGTTGAAGCATATTCTGTTGTGTCTGGGGAGAGTCATTCTCTTTTAGTGCCTTATAATTTAATACACACCCCACTAAAATTTCCACTTGTTTCCTTTTTATTTTTCTTAAATTTTCCTTGCGTCTTGCAGCCTTTTCGATAATTATTCACACTGTCCATTATTCACACTGCGTTCCTTTTTGTCTGTTTGTGCGCATGTGTCTGGGTCAATGTGTGTGCACATACACATGTATATATGCATATGTGTGTATTTGTGCATATGTATGTATGTATGTATTCTGCATATTCATGTGTTTGCATGTCTGTGTGTGTGCGTTTGTATATGTGTGTGCGTTTACCTCTGTCTCCTTGTGTGTGCATGTCTGTGTGTGTGTGTTTTGCAACTATGTACCGAGTTTGTATGTATGGATGTGTATCTCCATTTGTGTGAACGTGTGTCTCCATATGTGTCTTTGTTCAAGTAAAGTGTGTGTGTATATATGGTCATGTGTTTTAGTCTCCATTTGTGTATGTGTGCTTGTCTGTTCATATAACCTATGTACCTGTCCGTCTGTATGTTGATCTAGTTTCTTTCATATCCATATGCTTATATACATGTGCATATACATTTATACATACACCCATACACACACATACATCTATCTTCATAAACAGTCCACTAACTATTCTATTCAACCTGTGTAAACAGTGTGTAGGGGGGGGGGTATGATATCTACTATGTATATTTCCTATTTAGTATTGGGGAAGTTTCATTTATGAGGACGTACTCCCATATTTGTCTGAGTGTTGGGTCTTTTGGGTGCTTGGATAAGATGGGGATGTCATGTTGACCCAGATTGCCTCTATGTTGGTCCTTGGTATGTTGGTAGAGTATGGAGGACTGTTCTTTTGTCATCATATTGCCTCAAATGTTCATTTAGTCTTTCTGCAATGCTCCTAGATGTCTCCCCTATATATGTCATGTTCATGTTTTTACAAGCACCTTTTAAGCATCTAATGCTGTAAACTACATTTCTAGTTTTACAATTAATGCCAGAGCTAATCCTACAGTTGTCATTGTTGCATATGGTATTCTCAAAGGGGTACATCCTGCATAGTTGTGATCTGACGGAGTTCCCTGGCTTTTCAACAATCTTAATTGAGTTTGGTCTCCTTCAGGGCTTTTCTAAATCTACGGACTAGTTCTCCATGGGCTGTGGCATCTAGAAACATCACTCCTTGATATTTGTTGGACCTGTTTGCTTTGTCACAAGTTCTTTGTATCATATTCCAGTCTTTGTTTCTATATCTAGGGCAGGTACCACTTGTATCATTATGTATAATGTTACCTAATTTCCTTCTAGCACCCCTGTATACTCGAACCCTATCTTTCTGATCATATCCAGAGAATTGCATGCAGTGCATGAAGTTCTGTATATATTTTTTCATTTCATAGGGCTCAAATAATGAGGACATGCTGTTCATTATCCTAACTAAGTCTGCTATCCGTATGTTTATTTTCATGTGTGATAAAGCTGAGTTCTTGTGAACAACATATTTTGAAGCTATAGGTTTCATGTAATAGGAGTGGAGTAGCTGCACTCTATTGTTCACAGTCTCTAACCAAAGTTTAGTATCAAGTATAGGGAGTCTATTGTTGGGGTGCTTAGTGGGATAATCTATATGTATATATATATAAAAAAGTTTATAGGGGAAAAAATATTTAAAGCATTTGCAAAAAGGAGAGTTCTAATTTTACTAAATGTTCCAGTGATTGATGTCTGTCCAGATTGTTTGAGAGAAATTTTTTGAAATAATGTGATTTCGGTATTTATTTGCTTTTCTGTGATTTTATTTACATCTCACATATTCTCCTGTGTAGTGGTTTGTGACATTCATTATTCTCTCTGAGCAGTGTTTTTTCTATTGTATAGCCAACACCGAGTCACCAATGCTACATTGTTTATAGCTAATAGAAAGCTCCAAGTTAGAGCACATGATTTCAATTGTGTTTCAACTATGTTGCATTTTTTAATTCTATTCATTGTTTTCTCTATTACCACTTCAGTTCATATGATTCTCTGCTTCTCAAGGGTAAAAGAATGGGCATAGTAGTCATTTTGTTGCACTGATGATGAGAGCATTCTGCTGGATTTAATTTTTGTTGTTTACAAATGTTTCGTACTGTATGTATTATTTTTGTTGTGGTATAGGTAATTCTGAAAACATTTTTAATCTCTGATATGGTATTGAGGAACATACTTTCTTGCTTATTTCATAGCTTATAGTTATTGTTAATTTGCTTCTTTAATAGTTTTGTACTGATGTAAATATATGTGAATGGTTCTCATAGGTTAAATTTGTGAATTTGAAATTGGTATTCCAATTTGCCTAGATATAATTGTTATATTATCCCTCCTGCTATTAATCAGTGTATATCTTATTGGTTTAATGATAACCTATTTAAATGCTCAGATAATATTTATTAAATGGATCGATTTCTATTTTCTATATAGGAAAGTTTTGAAATCATCAATGTTCATTAAATATTGCTTGCCTTTGGTTTTCGTTTCCACAGAAGTAATTTATTTCTATGTCTTCACTGTTCATCTCATGTTTATTTTCTTTTACCTGTCACATGTATAGCTTTGAAATTTAATATCCTTCTTGAAGATGATGGATTTGTAATATTTTCTGAATTATTTCTGCATTATTAATTACTTTCATTATCTATAGATAATTTATTAGAATTCTGAAAGAAAGTATAATCATACCTACGCATTAGCTGCTTTCTTTTTCTCTTTTTGATTTTGTTACAATTTTTCTTTTAGTTTATCTATTTTAAGTTAATTTCATAACAATATACCAACTCACAGTATTGTGTTTTTAAACGCATTATTATTTTTTGCTAGATTGATTTCTAAGTATTTAACAAAAGTTCACTCAGATCAATCGTTTGTATTTTAGTGATATTGAAAATGAGATGTTCATTTTCTGATCTTTTATTATAAGAATGAGCTGATTTTAATTACAAAAAAATGTAGAATTATGCCAAATTCTGATGAAATAGTCAACTCTTTTAGTTTATTAGGAAGCTTAATCCATAGATGTGTATTATTGCCTTGGTATTAGAAAGACCCACCATGGGAAGAAGCCGTAAGAGAATTTTCCTCTTTTATAGTTTCTCTAATGTTCATTTAACTAACATAATTAATTGAAAATAAATTATTTCATTAGAAAGCCATAAAGTACTGGAGCTCTTGAAAATTGCAGAGTAAATTATTCTGCATCCATTTTAGTATTTCAGTGGATGAATCTGTTTAAAAAGCTGCAAGCTACAAGGCTTGACATGATGTCCAACCTTTCATGGTTGATACAAATGTATTTTATTGAATTAACTCAATTTACTATTCTTGTACCTTAAAAAAATTGACCTTGCTCCTAGTTACAAATTTCAAATTTACTCTTGATGTAGAAATAAATTAATTTTAAACATTATTCTTTATAACAATTTCTAGAAATAAAGTTTATATATATATATATTATATATATATATATATATATATATATATATATATACACACACATTAGATGAAAAATATTCATGTTAAAATTTTTTGTGTTTCAGATCCCGTGTCTAGTCCACCAAAACTTACTCCACCTGATGTCAAAAGTACATTAGAAAACAACCGAGAAAATACAAATTTTTATCATAATGTTGTAAGTAGTTCCTTTCTGGCTTTACAAAATTTATTCCTAAACAATGGCGGTGCATCAGCATGGCCGCAGCTCTGAGCTGAAACTAGAAAAAAAAAAAAAAAAAAAAAACAAAACATCTTGGGCTATCACTTGTATAATCAAATATTGAATTCCAGAATCATAATTTTTGTTTGTTATTGATCTTATTTGATTTACCTCTTTTTTTTTTTATTGATCTCATCCTACTTTTGTTGAAGCTAGAAGAACTTTCCCCCAGAGAATTTTACAAGCATCAACTACTCAAAATGTTGTTTCTCTGTTTTATGTTATGTCATTTCTGATTAGCTGATAGTGTTTCATTTTGTACTCTCTCTCTCTCTCTCTCTCTCTCTGTACATATATGTAGTGCAGGTGCATGGCTTAGTTAGGATATTCAGCTCACAATTTTAAGATTGTGAGTTCAATTCCCAGTGTTGTGTTGTGCTCTTGAGCATGCCGTCCCAGTCCACTCAGGGGGCAAACATGAGTAGTATCCGTATTTCGAAGGGCCAGCCATATCGCATTCTGTATGTTGCTGAATCTCACTGAGAACTACATTAAGGGTATACGTGTCTATGGAATACTCAGCCACTTGCATGTTAATTTCATGAGCAAGCTGTTCTGTTGATTGGATCAAATGGAACCTCCGTAGTCATAACCAGTGGAGTGGCGGTTGGTTAAAGTTATCACATGTGCATGTGTGTTTGTGTGTGTACAAACACACACACACACACACTTGCACACTCTTCTAGTTAGCCCTTGTTTCATATGTTCTGAGTAAGATAAAGCTTTCCTTTCATAAGTCCCAAGTTATTTTGGTTGTTAAAAAGAAGTTGGGAATGTGTGTTATATATGATGTCTAGACATCAGGGGAATGTGTTCCGTGTATCACGGGCCACATAGGATAGGCAAAGAGAAATTTATTGGATCTATAAAGTCTTGACTTTCTACTTAGATAAAGAAATTACTAGGACAAGTTAACTGCTCTCTTTACTCTTTTTACATGTTTCAGTCATTTGACTGCGGCCATGCTGGAGCACCACCTTTAGTCGAGCAAATCGACCCCGGGACTTAGTCTTTGTAAGCCCAGTACTTATTCTATCGGTCTCTTTTGCCGAACCGCTAAGTGACGGGGACGTAAGCACACCAGCATCGGTTGTCAAGCAATGCTAAGGGGACAAACACATTCACATACATACATATATATATACATATATACGACAGGCTTCTTTCAGTTTCTGTCTACCAAATCCACTCACAAGGCATTGGTCGGCCTGGGGCTATAGTAGAAGACACTTGCCCAAGATGCCATGCAGTGGGACTGAACCCGGAACCATGTGGTTGGTTAGCAAGCTACTTACCACACAGCCACTCCTGCGCTTATGCAATGCTTTTGTGTATATTTTATTGAAACAGGAGGTTAATATTGACTGATACATAAATATAAATATATTAAAACAGTAAAACATATCCTAGGTTAAATAACCATGTAACCTGTAAAAAATTTGAGAAATTGTGTCTAATTTGTATATTTGAAATATGAATATTTAATTTAATTACCTGTTTAATTAAAAAATAAACTTTTTTTGTTCTAAAAGATACAGCTTGGCACTAGTAATCAGCTTACCTAGTTTGATTAGTATATAACATACAGAACTTGAGATATTTCACTAATGCATAATTTGCTGAACTTAAACTTTTTTCAGCCATCTTTACATTTGGGAATGAAATTTTTTATTGAAAGCCACATTTTTATGAGTCTGTTGTGCAAGTGTGCAATAACGTAAATATTGATTAATTTATAAACTAAAGCATGTGGAAAGTGTGATATGTCACGTCATTTAGTCAATTTAACCCTTTCGTTACTGTATTTATTTTGAGGTGCTCTGTGTTTCTTCCAATTATTTAAAATATAACAAAGAATTTAGTAAAATAACATCATTATCATTGAGCTAGTGTTAGGAACATAAATTGTGACTAAGGTTTGGTGGAAGATTTGAATTCAAAACTTATGAAAACAAGACATTTATACTAAAGAGCCACAGCCGGTTTCAGCCGGGTTGGTAACGAAAGGGTTAATACAAAGTTTTTAAGATACTATGGGGTGAGGTACAAGTTTAAAAATTACAAAAAAAAAATTTCTTCATGGTAGGTTTTACTTTATCTTGAAAGAACTGTAAATTTATGTAACTTCACATGCATGGGCTTTTCAGGGATCAATGTTACTCTTTTAGTCACTAAAATTTAATGACTCTCCAGGAATGAGCAATGTTAGTTTTTTTATAAAATGAAATATATATCGTAAAGTATACTAGCCATCTCAATATGGCTAACCACTAAGGGTGGGTGTTACTGTAGCTTTTAGTCCCAGGAGATCATCGTCTCCAGCTGGCTTTAGGCACACTTTCTGTTCCCTTATGGTATTTGCAAAGGGAGGTCATCCCTCTCTCGTAAACCTAAGTGATACGCACGGACTGCAGTTTCGAGGTATTTGCCTCTTGTCAACGTACGGCAATCACCGGTTTTCGATGAGGGGACCTGTTTGCAAATATCTATATAATGTTTTTCCCAGTAACTTCTGTCACTGATTTCGAAAAACTGTCTGCAAGCAATAATAAATCTCTGAACGAGATGTAAACAGTAACCGCTCGACAATGTAAAGTATACTAGCCATCTCAATATGGCTAACCACGTCTCGTTCAGAGATTTATTATTGCTTGAAATATATATCCAAATCTTAAAATGCAACCAGTTTTGCAAATGTCCTGTAAATTTGATTTTATGTTTTCTCTTTTTATTTCTATGCTTTGTAAGGAATTAAAATTATCATCAACACATCTTTATCATCATTATTGTTGGAAGCTTTGAATCAAATGGAAACTTTAGTTGTGGCTGGTGCCAGTGCCACCTGACTGGCTCCCATACTGGTGGCACGCAATAAGTACCATGCATGCGTGGCTCATTGCCAGTGCTGTCTGACTGGCTCCCCATGCCGGTGGCACATAAAAAAAGTACCATCTGAATGTGGTTGATGCCAGCCTCCCTGCCCTGACTGGCTCCTGTGCCAGTAGCACGTAAAAAGCACCATCTGAACGTGGCTGATGCCAATGTCACCTGACTGACTCCCATGCCGGTGGTATGTAAAAAGCACTCACTTACACTCTCGGAGTGGCTGGCATTAGGAAGGGCATCCAGCTGTAGAAACACTTCCAGATCAGGTTGGAGCCTACCGCGGCCTCCTGGCTTGCCAGTCCCCAGTCAAACTGTCCAACCCATGCCAGCATGGAAAACGGACGTTAAACGATGATGATAGTGATAACTTCATCTAGTGTAATAAGAGCAATTTGGCCTTATAAAGTAGGTTTCTCTGATACCTATAATTCTAGTATTAAGGACATGGAAAGTTGTGGCATATGTTTTTTCCAAGGATATAAGTCAACCCAAACGAGTCCATCTGGAAGTTGGGACAGAGCCATTGGTCTAGCTTGCTGAAAGTTTACCTCCACTATAAATAGACTATTGAACTACAATAACATGTTAATGTTGGTGACCGGTCATATGTAGCTCATTTGGCCGAAATGATCTGAAAGGATTTTTCTGTCCTTGCTTTTAATAACAGTTACATATTTAATGATATTCTTCAATTAGGTTAATGAAGAGTGGTATCGGTTACTTTCTACTTTCAGATTACTTTGGTCATATTCTAAGGTCATTTTAATTATACCCCTCGAAGGCATCTCTTTTGTCCCCTGATCTTCTATGTAGCTGTATTTTACTAGGTTACACTTGATGGCTCCTGTTCTTCTTCCTCATCACTGAAGTGACGAAGAGAAACAATGTGTGCAGTGGTGTAATCCATGGTTGTTTTTTGTTTTCCTAGTTATCATTTACAATAAATTAATAGCATATCAATCATCATCATCATCATTTAGCGTCCGCTTTCCATGCTAGCATGGGTTGGACAGTTCAACTGGGGTCTGTGAAGCCAGAAGGCTGCATCAGGCCCAGTCTGATCTGGCAGTGTTTCTACGGCTGGATGCCCTTCCTAACGCCAACCACTCCGGAGCTGGCAATGGCCACGAATGGATGGTGCTTTTACGTGCCACAGGCACGGAGGCCAGTCGGGGCGGCGCTGGCAACGGCCACGATCAGATGGTTTAATAATAATAGTAATAATAATTATAATAATAATAATAGTAATAATAATAATAATAATAATAATAATAGTAATAGTAATAATAGTAATAGTAATAATAATAATAAGACTAAGACAATACCTGTTGTCATAGGTGCCCTGGGAATGATAGCAAAAGGGGCTGATTGCTACCTAACTCAGATACCAGGAAACCCCAAAATGGCAGAAATTCAAAAGATAGTGCTCATGGGAACTGCTCATATCCTATGCAAAATACTTTCTTTGTAATCTCAAGTTTTAAAATAAACATAATTTTCGTATGTTTTTTTTTAGGCATTCACTAGTACAACACTAAATACGAAACCAAATATATGGCACCCTAGGCATAACACCAACACGAACTTCCAACTTGTTGTCTCTTGAGGTCTCTGAGTGAGACTTGGAGCCAGCTTGTGCAAATGTAAAGCAAAAGTCAAACATATAATAATGATAATGTTTCCTATGCATTGAATTTGAAGGATCTTCTTAACTATAGATAGTGATTAGATTTTAAAAGTTTGCTATGCATAAACATCGGATGTAAATTCATAAACTTGTATTCCTGATCTCTTACATTTATAGCATGTTGCTAATCAACTTACTTATACGTCAGGTATGAAATATAGGTATTACAGTGTGATAAAGGAGTTTCTTCACAACTGCTTAGCTTCAGATTTGATTCTACTGTATGGCACTTTGGGCAAATGTCTTATGCTATCGCCTCAGTTTGGCCAATATCATGTGAGTGGAAATTGGTAGATGGAAAGTGTGTGTGTGTGTTCCTGCCTCCATGTATATCTTTCACTTTTGCCTCAATGTACAATATTGGCAAGAAAACTGACAAAGATATTAAAAAAAACAAAAACTGTATTTTATGAATGCTGTCCCCTGCACCAAGGTTAGACAGTTGTCTCTTTTGCCATCAGAAATGTTAAATCTGATTAATCAATTGGAAACCAATGACCAGTGCTTCTTTTCAAGAATTATGGTATTAACTCTTTCGTTACCAACCCGGCTGAAACCAGCTCTGGCCCTTTAATATACATATCTTGTTTTCATAAGTTTTTAATTAAAATCTTCCACCAAATCTTATTCGCAATTTATGTTCCTAACACTAGCTTAAGGATAACAAAATTATTTTACTAAATTCTTTGTTATATTTTAAATAATTGAAAGAAACACAGAGCATCACAAAATAAATTCAGTAATAAAAGGGTTAAATAATAATAACAAAATACATACAAATGCTTCCATTTATTTATGTATTTGTTTGTTTATTTTATATACTCTTTACTCTTTTACTTGTTTCAGTCATTTTGACTGCGGCCATGCTGGAGCACCGCCTTTAGTCGAGCAAATCGACCCCGGGACTTATTCTTTGTAAGCC
This sequence comes from Octopus sinensis, assembly GCF_006345805.1. Classification (NCBI taxonomy): domain Eukaryota; kingdom Metazoa; phylum Mollusca; class Cephalopoda; order Octopoda; family Octopodidae; genus Octopus; species Octopus sinensis. The sequence goes on along the minus strand of NC_042999.1, from coordinate 159,978,577 downwards.
CAGTACTTATTCTATCGGTCTCTTTTGCCGAACCGCTAAGTGACGGGGACGTAAACACACCAGCATCGGTTGTCAAGCAATGCTAGGGGGACAAACACACACACACATATATATATATACACATATATACGACAGGCTTCTTTCTGTTTCCGTCTACCAAATCCACTCACAAGGCATTGGTCGGCCCGGGGCTATAGCAGAAGACACTTGCCCAAGATGCCACGCAGTGGGACTGAACCCGGAACCAAGTGGTTGGTTAGCAAGTTACTTACCACACAGCCACTCCTGCGCCCATCATACATTTTGTGAATAAAAGTATCATTGGTTATAGGCTTCCAGTGAGGTAGTCACTGGTTTATTACAATTCTAATGATAGGAATCAAAAGGGGCTGTTTTTACAAGTTGGGTGGAATAAATACAAGGTATTCTTGCTTGAATACCATAGTTCCACCAGTCTTTTCACTGCTGTGTAGATTTTTAGTTGATATTCACTGGTGGCAGAGAGTCATTTTGTAAATATTCTGTTCCAAATTTGATGCAACTTGTGTAGTATTTTAAATCAATGTTTTCTACGGTAGCAGGGTTGACCCAAGGGGGAGCTTGAGGGGCACATACTCCCCTCAAGAAAAGTGTACCCTTCTAAATAATGTTACATCCTTTTCTCCTGGAATTGTATTCCCTTCTGACCTTGTGCCCTCCATTCGAAAAATTCCTGGGTCTGCATCTGAAAAGGCTCAGTTGGATAAAAGCTTGAGGGAAATCTGGTAAACAGAAGCTGGTAGAAGATTGTGTGTGTGTGTGTCTGTCTATGTTGTAGAGCTGAAAAAGAGGTAATTTCTACTCTTCTCCTCTGGAAGCCATCTACTCGCAATCCCAGAGGGCGCACACTCTCCTACCCTGATGTAATCTCCAGGGATACAGGCATCCAGCAACAGGACCTCCGTAATGCCATGATGGACCGTGAAGTCTGGCGTAGCATGGTAAATTCCATTGTCTCGACCACGGTCGAACAATGATGATGATGATGATGATGTGTATATCACAGTTATATCTCTTGAAAATAATAAACCTTGATATTTTGTTATTCCGTGAAGAAATTATTAGGTTAAATACTGGTTATATATGTAGAAGCAGTGCTCCAATTATTGCTATTATTAAATGGTTGAAATCAGTAAAAAAATACACATGTGTATGTTCACATGCAAACGTGTGTGTACACTTAGATGCACTAAGTTTCTGCACAGTTTTTATCTATCAATTTTTTTCCGTGAGTCTTGGACCAATCCAATGCTATAATAAAAGACTCTTGCCTGTAATGCCGTGCAGTAATGATGAACCTGGAATCACATAATTATAAACCAGTATATCTTATAAGTGGTTTATTCTTCTTTCAGTTGAGTAAGTAATAATTTATAGGAAGTATACTCTCTTCAGTCATTTGACTGCGGCCATGCTGGAGCACCACCTTTAATCGAGCAACTCGACCCTGGGACTTATTCTTTTGTAAGCCCAGTACTTATTCTATCGGTCCCTTTTGCCGAACCGCTAAGTAACAGGGACATAAACACACCAGCATCGGTTGTCAAGCAATGCTAGGGGGACAAACACAGACACACAAACACACACACACACACACACACACAACACACACACACACACACACACACCACACACACACACACATACATATATATATATAATATATATATATATATATATATATATATATATATACGACGGGCTTCTTTCAGTTTCCGTCTACCAAATCCACTCACAAGGCTTTGGTCGGCCCGAGGCTATAGTAGAAGACACTTGCCCAAGGTGCCACGCAGTGGGACTGAACCCGGAACCATGTGGTTGGTAAACCAGCTACTTACCACACAACCACTCCTGCACCTATACAAATCTAGTTTTTTTTTTTTTTTGTTGGTAATTGCTTTTGAGTATATTCTACCATTCAGAAAATGGTTGCTATATCTGTAGTTCAGTTTACAATTAATTCATTAATCTAAAACTCTTATTGAAGTCAAAATAATATCAATTATCAAGATTGGTTTAGATTCCTATTCCTCTTTTTTTATCTGAAATAAAAAAAATATTTCTACAGAATTGTAAATTGATGTTCTTTGTTGAAAATTTCAGATAAAATTTTAATGAAGTTTCAGATAAAATTAATTATTACTTATGCTTACAGGTACTTGAAAATGTAGTTGAAACAGAAGAGAAACATGTTGGGGAGATGCGAACATTACTTCAGAAATATATTCGACCATTACGAAACAATAATGTGTAAGTTGATGAAGAATTTCTCCTAAGAGTGTTACATACGAAATGAATTTTGATTTTTTTTTTTTTTTTTTTTTTTTTTAAATTTGATTTTATTCTATTAAAAAAAACCAGGAGTAGATTCTTATATTGTATCACTGAAAAATTCCATGCGGAGAATGCATTTTTTTTAAAAGCTTATTCTCTTTTTTTCATATCGGTAGCTACTTTAAAATAGGGGTGATTTCTATATCACAGGAACTATTATTTGCACATTTACAGAAGCATTGAGCATATTTTAGCTTAAAACAATGGATTTATTCGCCAACACTACACCTGGTTTTCTCCCCTCCATTCACACACAAGCATGTATCTGACTCATACATTCTTCGCTTTCCAGGCATTTGTACATTACTGCATGTACTTTATACGCACTTTCTGACAAGTTGTGGTGCACCTGAGCACTCTCTTTTACTTGTTTCAGTCATTTGACTGCGGCCATGCTGGAGCACCGCCTTTAGTCGAGCAAATCGACCCCGGGACTTATTCTTTGTAAGCCCAGTACTTATTCTATCGGTCTCTTTTGCTGAACCGCTAAGTTACGGGGACATAAACACACCAGCATTGGTTGTCAAGCAATGCTAGGGGGACAAACACAGACACACAAACACACACATACATATATATATATATACATATATACGACAGGCTTCTTTCAGTTTCCGTCTACCAAATCCACTCACAAGGCATTGGTCGGCCCGAGGCTATAGTAGAAGACACTTGCCCAAGATGCCACGCAGTGGGACTGAACCCAGAACCATGTGTATACAATAATTTCATTATTATTCAGATGAAACGAAAAAGTTAAGCAAAAAGACATTGCCATCTTATACATACATACATACATACATTCATACATATATGCACACACATTTTCTTCGAGAGATTGGTCATTTGAGTTTTCCTTTAAAATCTGTAAAAAATGTATTTGTAGTACATTTTGTTTGATGTTGATAAGATTCACTTTAATTATGAAGATTAGCTGTGATTTACTTTAGTAATAAAGTAATAAACCCATAAGTATTATGACTAGTGTGTTTGAAACAATTACCTTGTTTATATGGAGGTTTGTTTGTCATATTTTTTCTTTGTTTCATTCATTTAACTGTTATTATTTAGCTTTTCATTATATATTCTCTTTATTTATATATTCTCTTTATTTATATAGTCTCTTTATCTTAAAAATTAATATATTAAAACAATCATTACCTTGAATTTTCATTTGCAATGAGATCTTTTTAATTCATAACATCATTTATAGTTGGAAATATTTTATTTGCATATTTGAATTAATTGAATTTTACAAAGCTTTTTAAATGAAAACCATTTCCTTGAAATACTAAACATTATGTATTAATTCGAACAGAAACCTTTAAAAATTATTTTTCCAAGAATTCTCATTATTTGACTATCTGAGAAAGTTATAAGTTTTTATTTATTTTTATGTGCATGCAATATGCATTGGTATATTTCTGAATAAATGCACTGATGTGTATGCTTTCCTGGTTAAGTTTCACTGAACTCTTCAGTAATATTTCATTTTATATTTTCTTGGAACAAACCCTAATCTTTTGCTTAATTAATTGTAGAATAACCATTGCTGTTATTGCTTAGCCAGCAGAAAGTGATGAGGATGGTGAGGAGGGAAAAGATGTTAATAGTTTTATTACATGTTACTTAACGCAGAGTTTACAATTGAATATAGTAATATTTACTACATTTTTACAAAGAAGGCTACCTTGTATTTATATTTATGCATTCAAAATGGTACTGAATGCAGCTTTGCTAAACCATCTAGCCTGGAAAAATAATTACTGAATATCCAGTTTCTTGTTACTCAACTCCATGTTGACTCTGATTAACAGATTGATAATCTAAAGTTCCCCAGCTGTGATCATCCTGTTTATGCATTAGACATAGTGTATGTTTGTCTACATTCACTCGTGTATCATTCTTCTTTTAAAGACAGCACAGTGTTGTGTGAAACTATTTGGCTCTCTTGCATGCCAAGTGACCCCACATAAACTTCCTTTTTGGTCTGTCCAGTGATGAAGTTAAATGTTTCTATAACTATTTAAGTTATAAATTGTCTAGTCTTTCCTTTTCTGAACATGAGTATTGTTGGTGTTAAGAAATTGCAGTAACAGTTCTATTTAGATATATCTATTGTAGAGAGGTGATTAATGGGATAATCCTCTCACCAATGTCTTAGGGAACCAAAACCTGTTTTTCTTAAGGATATATCATCTGTATGTTTTATGACTTAAATGTGTAATCCCTATTTTAACTCTTTAGCATTGAAATTGATCACATCCTGCCAAAACATTCTTCCTGTATTATGTTCAAACTGGCCAAATCTAACCTCTCACACCTACCCTACAATGTTAGTCTAGTCACACAATTGAAATCTCAAAGCTACAGGATAATAGAGGACAAATTCAAAATGATGTGGATAAATAAGTGTTACAATTGATCGAATAATCTGAATGTTAAATGGTTAAAATTGGTTGGGAGTACTGAGGCAGATTTGACTACTACATTCAGTAGTTGATTCTTGGTTGTTATTGTTTTTGACTCAGATCGTCTCTGAATGAACTGACTTATGATGGAAGGCGGTTGAGTATCTCTAGAACTGTATCTTTCTTTTTTCCAAGATGATGGAGCTTGATTCGAGTGGCAATAAGTTGCTACATATTGATTCCTCATGTAGAATACCTCTGTAGAATACCATGAACATGAAAGTTCATAAGACTATCACGAAAAAAGTAAACATGTGCAAGTAGAATTATCTTACCTTGTGACACTCCATATATACTTATAACCGGTTATAAACTAATAAACCTAGTAGTTCTATATAATTCACTCATTTCTTTTGAAACATGCTGCAAGAAACAAGGTGGCTATGGAAAGCATTTTTATTATTTATTTGTTTGTTTATTTGACTATTTTTTTTATTGATTATAATTATTTCTTTTTTCCTTTCAGATTAACTCAGGCAGAATTTAGTCAACTCACTGGTAATCTTGAAGAGATTTTTGCTTTTCAACAAAAATTTTTATCTTCTTTAGAAGAAGTTAATACGTAAGATATAATTTTTAGTCAGTTTTACTGTGGATCTTTTCGGTTTGAATGGCAGTTTTTTCTAGCGGTGTTATATGAAATTGTCACCCATAATTATGACCCTAGTATCGATCTATTGTTTTAGGGTTAGGGGTGGGGGGAAGGGTATCTTTTTTTTCTTCACAAATGTAAATAAACCTAATCTGTTTCTTAAACGAGGGACATATTCATACGGCACAGAATGTTTTTTTTTTACCTCAATGGACGTCAGTGATTGGTTGAAATTGCAGAAATTGAAGAAAAAAAACCGACAAATATCTTACGAACTATAGAATTTTCTCAATAAAGCCAAGAGAAAAAGATGTTTTATAAACACATTCTACCAGTATACGAAGTTTAAAATTTTTTTAGTTACCTAGAAATTATGTTAGAAACTGTCATCCAAACCGAAAAGATCCATATATGGTATTAATATGATCATGTTATATATTTCTATGAATCATCTGTGTGTGTGTGGATATGTATAAGCATGTGCATGGGTAGATGTTCTTTTGTGCATTGAATGCCAGCTGGTTTGTTGGCATTGAGAATGGTCAGCTGAAATACTTGAGTACTTGCATAAGGCTTTCCCAAGACTAGCACTATTTGTTTTTTTTTATTGTTTTTTTTTTTTACCCCCAATAACAGAAGGTGGGACCTGAATTAAGAGCTTATAGGGCTGCAACAGATACCAAAATGCACATAGGCTGACATACTAAAATTCTACCAACAAATCCAGGATGGAAATAATTGTCAGTAAAATCCTTTGCTATGCTCCTATAAGATATTAGTAAACTAAAATTGGCATTTTTAAAAAATACTTGAACATTACTGGTGCATTTCATATCTGTGGTTCTCTTCAATAACTAACTGTATCAGGCATACACATCCTATGTAACTTGAATGTAATTTGTGGAGGCTTATGGCTCAGTGGTTAGAGTGCTGGGCTCACAGTCATGAGGTAGTGAGTTTTATTGCTGGGCTGTGTGATGTGTTTTTGAGCAAGACACTTTATTTTGCATTGCTCCAGTTCACTCAGCTGTAGAAATGAGTTGCGATGTCACTAGTGCCAAGCTGTATCGGCCCCTTTGCCTTTCCCTTGTATAACACTGGTAGCATGGAGAGGGGAGGCTGGTGTGCATGAGCAATTGCTGGTCTTCCATAAACAATCTTGCCCAGACTTGTGCCTCAGAGGGTAACTTCCTAGGTGCAATCCCATGGCCCTTCATAATTGAAGGGAGTCTTTACCCTTTGAACTTGAATGATTATTTTTAACGAGTATCACTGCAATGTTAGGGTTTCTACAACTTAAAAATCATAAGTTTCTTGTAACTCTTGAATGAAACCAAGTCTACCTGATTATTCAACATGGTTAATTTGCATTAACCACAGGCACCTTTTCGATGTTAAAATTTGATATAGATTTTATTTTTGCCAAAGATTTTAGGCCTTAATATTTTTGATAAGGTTAAGGCAGCGAGCTGGTAGAATTGTTCACATGCTGGGCAAAATGCTTAGTCGTCTTCTGTCCATCTTTACGTTCTGAGTTCAAATTCCACTGTGGTCGATTTTGCCTTTCATGCTTTCAAAGTCAATAAAATTGAATACAAGGGCTCATGTAATCAACTTACCTCTCCACCAAAATTGCTGGCCTTATGCCAAAATTTGAAACCAGTATACCTGATAATGGTATCATGGCACCCCACCCATACACTTGATTTCAATCACATATACCTAGATTTAATCTGTTACCTGGTTTGATTCTACTGTCAAGCATCTTGGGTTGTCTTTAGCAGAGGTCACTATGCCAAGTCTCAGATTTGAGGGTACCTTTCTCCTTCCCTTCCACCAGTCTTGGCAACTGGCATCATGAGCACTGTTGTCCCACCTGACTAAATGATGTATAATAATAATAATGAAATTATTGTATACAGTGCTCAGGTGCACTACAGCTCGCCAAAAAGTGCGTATAAAGTATATGCAGTAATGTACAAATGTCTGGAAAGCGAACAATGCATGAGTCAGATACCTGCTTGTGTGTGTATGGAGAGGAGAAAATCAGGTGTAGTGTTGGCGAATCTCAGAAAGCAAGGAAATTTTGAAGGATGCAGTGCTCCGACAACTAACAACTGATGCCGGCAGTTTGTTCCATGCCTCAGCAACTCTCAGCGTGAAAAAATGTTTCCTAAAGTCATGGGAGCTGTGCTGTTTTCTGACTTTGTAAATATGCCCACGGGTATTAGATGGGTGGAGTATATATGTGTATGTATGTATATAAGGTACTTTTTGTTTTTAATTTTGAATTAATTTTAGTAAATGATTTGAATGCATGAATGAGCATTTGTGTCTCTTTACAATCGTCTTTAGCCAGAATTGTATTTTGGAAAGTATTTTCTGTGTCGTTATTCATTCATTTGATTCATGTACATATTTTCTGTCTTCTGATTTAGGCTTCCTTCTGTCCAACGACGTATGGGCGGAGTATTTATGGAACATGCTTCCACTCTAAAAGAACTTTACTTGGTTTACTGTTCTAATCACCCGTCTGCTGTTGCTATTTTACAAGCGAAGTGGTAAGAGAGAAATACTTTGTATACTTATTAATTTAGTTTTGGCTTCATATGCATTTACATGTTTACGTTTTAGAATGTCAACATGATTATCGTTTGTTGTTAGTAATTATACATGACATTTCAAATATAGTATTGCTGATAGGAACCGTATGACACTCACAGTCCCATTATTATTATTGCTACAAAACACGTGATGCATTATTACATTATTAGGACCCAGCAAATGGTGATCGACATGGCCACAAGCATGGCTGTTAAGAAGTTTGCTTTGCAGCCATTTGGTTTTGAGTTCAATACTCCTGCACTACATAAAACATTGGGCAAATGGCTAGTGTCGTAACCTGAAGCTGATCAATGCTTACAAGTTGAACTTACAAAATGGAAAAAAGTAAAAGTTTGTCTTTTCCTTTATGTTGTCTTTTGCTTCAGTAAGCATCCCTGTATCTGCAAATGAATTTAAAAGCTTCAGGGAGGTTCAGGCTGGGTAGATGTAGGTTTTTTTAAATGCTGAGGATCAGGGATTAGGGTTAATTTCTACAAAAATGATAAGTTTGAAAAAAGATACTAATCTCAAAATACATAATTTCTGTTGTATTTTAAATATTGAATTAAAAATAGAGAAAAAGAAAATTTGGTTAAAAAGGTAGCAAAAATGGGGGAAGAGAAAATTAAGATTTTGAAAAGTTGTTGTTTTTTCTTTACTTTTTAACCCCCTTTGGTAGTATATGTAAAGTTGTAAATTCTGTGAATGAAAATATAGGAGTCTGAAGAAAAAAAAAAAAAAATTGAGCGACTATTTAACACCTCCATCCATACATATGTATATGTGTGTACTTTCATTTAAGTAAATTGTCGAAAGATTTAAACGTTTGTGAGAAAACTGGTAAACCAGTGATTTCAATAATTAAAACAACAAAATTAAAACTTTGAAATTTTTTTTCTCCCTCAGTTGTTCTGTCATTCTCCATCAAAAAAGGCAGTGAACTGATAGAAATCGAAACATTTTGGTATCAAATGTGATATAAAATTTACATTTTTTAGATGCAAGCAATTGTTATCCTGATTTGGAGTGAAGTATCCTCTTAGACAACTTGTCTCAGAATGTTCATTCTCAAACAAAAATATTTTTGTTGAGCAGACTCTACTGATTATTTTGTAGACTGCTTAAAACTGGAGAAATTTATTTCAAGTTAAAAATAAGTTTTTTATTTTCATTTACTTTAAAGTTAAATGTTAATGCTCTTTCATCACCATGGTTTCCTTACTCCATTTTACTTCTGTTTGACAGGGAAGAACTTAACAAATTTATGGAATACCTTGGTGCTCCTGTTCCTGGTGCAATGACCTTAACTACAAATCTTTCTAAACCATTCACACGTCTTGATAAATATCCAAGCTTGCTTAGGGAATTGGAAACTCATATAGAGGTAACATATTTTTCTTTACTACTTTTATTGTCGTATATAACTGTAAACATTAGATTTACAGAATATTAGTTACATATATTAGATAATACATATTATCACTTTTATGTCCACTTTTCCATGTTCGCAAAAGTTGGATGGATCGTCACAACTCAAGTAATTTTTTTGTTAGTTATTGTCCTCCTAGATGGGTCAGGCATCACATCTCACTTGCATGTTCCACATATTTTAATTTGGGTTCTATGCTTCGGTACTCTTCTTATCACCAACCACTTTACAGAGTGTACCGGTACACTTCATCATGACACCATCACTTGATGAGTTGTCTTGTCCCCAGCAATACTAATGAATCTTCTCTATCTTGTTTCCATGTGATAACAAGCATCAGAAGGTTGTCTTGTCTGTGGAAAAAGTAAAAAGAGTCCCTTCTTTCCTGCATTTTCTTCATGCATTTGTCCTTTTTTCTCCCATGTAACTGTGTGAGGTGAGAGTGAGAGGATGATAGAAGTCTAAAAGAGAAGTCAGTTGGGCATGATTTGGTGGAAATTTGACTGAATTTCTAACAAACTGTGCAATTACATAGAGAAACAGATTAGTTGAAACTTATTACTGGTAGAATTTTAGTAGCTATAGTTTGAGAAGTATATAGAAAAGTGTGTGAATACTTTATCCATGCAATAGGTTGATGAATTATGTGCCGGATAAAATATTCTTCAGAATGAAATTTCTCGTGGCTGTGTGGTAAGTAACTTGGTCCCGGGTTCAGTCCCACTGCGTGGCACCTTGGGCAAGGGTCTTCTACTATAGCCTCGGGCCGACGAAAGCTTTGTGATTGGATTTGGTAGACGGAAACTGAAAGAAGCCCGTCGTATATATATATATATATGTATGTGCGTGTTTGTGTGTCTGCGTTTGTCCTCCCAACATCGCTTGACAACCGATGCTGGTGTGTTTACGTTCCCGTAACTTAGCAGTTCGGCAAAAGAGACCAATAGAATAAGTACTAGGCTTACAAAGAATAAGTCCCGGGGTCGATTTGCTCGACTAAAGGCAGTGCTCCAGCATGGCCACAGTCACATGACTGAAACAAGTATAAGAGTAAGAGTAAGAGCTTTACAAACAATGGTTTTAATCTGAAGTTTGTTATACATTAGTATACATACTGACACTACTGGGAAAGAAGTGAAATTTAGTTGAGTAGAATTTGATCTTCGGAATGCTGATTGAGAAGATAAGAATATTATCACTTCAGAACTCCCATAAAATTCCTAACATCATCCACGAATCTTTAAATATATAACAGTTATTGAATAGCTTAAGGTGATAAAAATTTTTGATTATCGACACAAATTCTATTTTTTGATTCTGCTCCTTACTAGCTGAGCTGTTAAGCCCAGAGGATGAAGTCTGTACCTATATCAGATATCTTTCAAAGATTCAAATTATTGACATTTGTTATACACTTGTTATACTAATTTGCCAAAACACTAATAAAAAGCAAATATAGAACAACTACGTATGTGAAAAAGAAAAAAATGATCAAGGGAATTAATTCAAGTATGGAAGAGTAATGCCCCTTACTTTTAAGCGCAATTTTATATTAATCTGGTGGGCTTCTCTATACTTTTGGAGAGTAAAAGTTTATCATTCTAAAACAAGAACGTTGTTGACAGTGACTCCGAAGTTTCGGCTAGCTAAGTCATTTCCGGACTATGATGCATTAAATTTAGCTGTATTTGTGTGCGTCATGATGAATCCTCGAAAGGCATAGAAGCACTGTATAAATAGTTTGGATCTTTTCGGTTTGAACGGCAGTTTTTTCTAGCGGTGTCATATGAAATTGTCACCCATAATTATGACCCTAGAATCGATCTATTGCATTTCAATCTGTTTTAGGGTTAGGGGTGGGGGAAGGGTATCTTTTTTTTTTCTTCAGAAATGTAAATAAACCCAATCTGTTTCTTAAACGAGGGACATATTCATATGGCACAGAATGTTTTCACCTCAATAGATGTCATTGATTGGTTGAAATTGCAGAAATTGAAGTAAAAAAACAACAAATATCTTACAAACTATAGAATTTTCTCAATGAAGCCAAGAGAAAAAGATGTTTTATAAACACATTCTACCAGTATATGAAGTTAAAAAAGTGTTTAGTTACGTGGAAATTATTTTAAAAAACTGCTGTTCAAACCGAAAAGATCTAATAGTTTTTATCCAAATTTTTAACTACCTTGTTTTTCTTCTCTATATAAAACCTGTACATCCCTTCAGACAATTTTCATATATGTAGCTGTGTGGTAAGAAATTTGCTTTCCAAATACATGGTTTGAAATCCAGTCCCACTGCAAGACACTTAGGTCATGTCTTTTGCTATAGCTGCAGGCTGACAAAGAAACCTATTGAGTGGATTTGGTAGACAGAAACTGGGAGAAACCGGTCATAGATGTGTGCGTATGTGTTTGACCCCCACTGCTTGACAACTGGTGTTGGTGTATTTATGTCCCTGTAACATGACAGTTTGGTAAAAGATATGGATAGAATAAGTACCAAGCTTTAAAAGAATAAGCTCTGGAGTCGTAATTCAACAAAAAATTATTCAAGTGAGTGCCCCAGTATAGCTGCAATTATATCATAACCATCTGTGTTTGTGCATGTATATATATATATACATACATACATATAGTGCATTTTTTGTTTTTTAACTCGTGTCATCATCATCATCATCATCATCATTTAATGTCTGTTGTCCATGCTGGCATGGGTTGGATGGTTTAACTAGGACTGGCAAGCTGGAAGGCTGTACCAGACTCTAGTCTGCTTTGTTCAAGAACATAACACATCGCCTGGTCCAGGAATCTACAATCTTACGATCATGATGTTGACACCCTAACCACTAAGCCACGCACCTCCACATACACACACGCATATATATGTAAAAAATGTTTATGTATATATATATAATATATATATATATATATATATATATATACGTATTTAGACATGTATGCATGCATATATATGAGTTGATATATCTTTAATATATAAGATGGAAGACGTGTGTATGTAATGGGGCTTCTAGGCTTAGAAAGGTTCAATAAAACCTCCATTTCTGTTGTAGGGTGACTATTGTGGGTAAGGGAGGTAACTCTTTACAAAGTAACATTCAGAAAATGATTGTATCCCTCACCACACTATTTTGGTTGGCAATTGGTGTGTCGTGCCCCACAAGAAGATGCTCTGGAAAACATTTCATGCACACATCAACGAAGAATTCTGTAATTCTGTAAAATCCATACATTACGTATGCAAGTACATTACCAAAGGATCGGACAGAGCCGTTTTTCTGATACAAGTCTGCCACTTAAATTGTCTATTTTGCCCTATTCATAAAGGATACACTCTGGTTTCTCTTAGATTTGATAAACTAGTCTATAAATTAAAACTGTCCCCCCCACTAGTAAATCTAAATAACAGAAATAATCAGTGATAAGCAGTGTCTTGTTTGAAAAATTCTCAGTTACAACTGTGATGTTGTTGATAAAACATGTTCTTTGTCTATCTACTTATCCTCTTTGTGATTTTGGATAAAAAAATTATACAAATGAGTCCTTTGAATTTAACTAAATTCTATATGCAGCTGAAGATTGCTCTACATTTTAAATTGATGTAATATTTGCATTGTTCAATTAAATGGAGACGCATGAAATGTTCGTACTGCATTACCTCTGCATATCCTTGTTGCTTATTTTGATTATAATCACTTTATTTTAAATTATATAGATAATACCATAGTAAATTCTGGTGCCTTCAACTTAAGTACCATATTCATCTGAATCTCTATATATGTGTATATATATATATGTATATATATATATATTTAGATGTGTGTGTATATATATATATATATATATATATATATATATATATATATATATATATATATTTAGATGTGTGTGTGTGTGTATATATATATATATTTAGGTGTGTGTGTGTGTGTGTGTGTGTGTATATATATATATATAAAAAAGGAAATGAAGAAAATGCTGACAAATAATTGAAGTAATTTAAGTAATTTAATTAGGTGAAAGTTCTTTTTACCGGTTGCGCATTTGTTATGCTTATCAAAATATGAAAGAGAGATTAGAGTCTGTCTCTTATATGTGAGACAGACTCTAATCTCATATAAGAGACAGACTCTAATCTCACATATAAGAGACAGACTCTAATCTCTCTTTCATATTTTGATAAGCATAACAAATGCGCAACCGGTAAAAAGAACTTTCACCTAATTAAATTACTTAAATTACTTCAATTATTTGTCAGCATTTTCTTCATTTCCTTTTTTATATATCACCACTCGTGTTCGACATCTCCTTTTTTTTAAATATATATATATATATATACATATATATATATATATTTAGATATGTATGTGTGTATATATATATTTAGATATGTATGTGTGTATATATATATTTAGATATGTGTATGTGTATATATATATATGTATGTATGTGTGTATATAAATATATATTTAGATATGTGTGTGTATATATATATATTTAGATATGTGTGTGTATATATATATATATATATATATATATATATTTAGATGTGTGTGTGTATATATATATTTAGATATGTGTGTGTGTATATATATATTTAGATATGTGTGTGTGTATATATATATTTAGATATGTGTGTGTGTATATATATATATTTAGATATGTGTGTGTGTATATATATATATTTAGATATGTTTATGTATATATATATATATATATATATATATATATTTAGATGTGTGTGTGTGTGTATATGTGTATATGTATATATATATTTAGATGTGTGTGTGTGTATATGTGTATATATATATATATATATATATATATATTTACATATGTGTGTGTGTATATGTGTGTATATATATATATATATATATATATATTTAGATATGTGTGTGTATTTTCTTTGCTGTCCATTTACCTCAAACTCTTCAAAACATGCTCCTCATCCCTCCTCATCCTTCGCTCATACCACTGATTCCTCAATCCTCCTCTTATCAAAGAGCCTCACACCACACATTTCTCTCACCATTGCTCTCTCAGTCCTTCTCAAAGTTGCCATCTCTCTCTCTCTCTCTCTCTCACTCTCAAACACCATGTCTCACTCCCATACAGCATTGCAGCTCTCACACAACTCCTGTAGACTTTTCCTTTCGTCTTCAATGAGAACCTTTTCCCCTATAACAACGCTCCACATTTCCTGAACTTCACCCAACCAAGTCTCACTCTTGCTGTCACAGCTGCTTCACACCCACCACTTACATCCACCCTATCTCCCAAATAACAAAACCCTCTCACCATCTCCACCTCATCACATAGTATTCCCACTGATTTCGCCAGACCTCCACCTCCTTTCTCACATCTACAAACAAACTCTCTCACCAGTCTTGGGATCACCTTCTTCATTTTCGTACATCTACCATGAATCCATTTCTCACATCTCGTACACAGCACTGCATTTGCCATTACCCTCCTCCAACACACACCACATGGATCCACCTTACTCACTAACACTTCTCCTCCCACCCCACTCACCATCACCTTTGTCTTCCCGAGGTTTACCTTCAAGCCCTTGCTTTCAAATGCCTTCTTCCATTTCCAGAACTTATCCCTCAATCCCTACATTGTCTCACTCCTCAGAACAATATCATCTGCATACAGTATCTCCATTATCAGTCCCTCTCTTGCACTTTCTGTCTCCACATCAACCACTATTGCAAACAACAATGGTGACAACACAGATCCCTGATGCACATCAACTTCACCTCCGACAGCCCTCATCCAATTCTCACTCTTTTCTTCAGCCCCTCAAAGAAACTCATCACTGTTCTCACTATTACCTCTTCTACACCTATCTTCTTCAATGTGCACTCAGTCACCTTCCTTGGAACCTTATCAAATAAATTCTCCAGATCAACGAGGCACTCCTTCCCCTTATCTCTGTATTTCTCCTGCAATCTCCTTACAATGAACACTGCATCTATTGTCCCCCTTCCTGGCATAAAACCAAATTGCATCTCATCCACATCCACCCCTTTCCGAATTCTCCTCTCCAATATCCTTTCCCCTATCTTCATTGCATGCTCCAATAATTTCACTCCTCTTTACGCCCTGCAACTCATTGCATCCCCCTTCCCCTTGAAGATCGGTACCACCACACTTAGTGCCTAGTTGTCCGGTATTCCTCTTCATCCAGCACATCTTGGCAGAGCTCCAGCATCACAACAATCCCTATCTCTCCACTTGCGGTTATCATTTCCACACTTCTCATGGACCAGCTGCCTTTCCTGTTTTCATTTCCTTCATTGCTGCTGCTACTTCTTCCCAGTTAACCCTCTCCACTTGCCCCTTCACCACAGCAACTTCCACCCTTTAATCCCATTCATTTTCCTCATTCATAATTCCCTCCATATGCCCCTTTCAAACTCTTCCCATCCTTCTCAGTAAAATTCAGGCTTCTACCACTCCCCTCATGTATCTTCATCCCTCAACATCTCTTCCATCATTTTTCATTGATTTAATAAACTTAAATACTCTATCTGGGTTCTCGCAACCACCCTCTTTGCATGATTCTTCATGTTGTTATACCTGGTTTTCATTTGCTCAGTCCTATTATTACATAAAGCTTTGTGCGCCTCCTTCTTCCTTCCTTGCTATCCCATCCCTCACCTCCTTGTTCCACCACCATGTATCTCCTTGATTTCTCCTACCCTCATCCTTCAACATATTTTTAGTACCCCTTCTTTAAAAGACTTCCACAAATCAGTTGCATCAATGCTTACCCACTCCCCAACTCTCTCCTCAAACTTTGCTCTTGTTTCTTCTTCCCTCAGTTTCCACACCTTTCTCCCCTCAACCGTTCCCTTTCTCACAAGCTTTTTAACTTCCCTCTTATCCAAGTCAGCAACCACCAACCTGTGCTGCAATTCCCTTGGTATTGTCTTCACATCTCTCAGATATTTTCTGTTTTTCCTGCCAACCAACATGAAATCAATCTCTGTCTCATTCCTTCCTCTACTGAAAGTCACCTTCCTTTCCTGTGTTTTCCTAAACCATGTATTTGCCATACACAACTCGTCATCACAAAACTCCAACAGCATCCTTCCTTCCAAATTTCTCTCCCCAATTCCATTTCCCCCCATACACAACCTCAAAGCCCTGGATCCATCTCCCAACATGACCATTAAAATCACCCATGCCCAAAACCAATTCATCTATCTTTTGTAAGTCCTATTCATTCGCCATTTCATCATGATCTGCTCTTTCTCTGTGGTCCCTCTTTCACTTTGCAAACCATACCCACAAATCACCCTCACCACTTCTTCCTCAAATGCTAACACTACTGTCATCACTTTGTCACTCATTCTCCTGACCATCACCACCTTCTCATAGATTTCTTCCCTCACCGAAATTCCTACACCTCCAGTCTCCCTGCTGTTTCCTGACCACCACAACTTGTACCTTCTTCTCTTACACCCTGGCCCCTCCACTTAACCTCCTGCACACAGCACACATCCACCCTCCTACTCTTCAATTCTTCACATACCTCAGTTTCCCTTCCACACAGACTGCCCACATTCCAACTTCCCAACCTCAACCCAAGCTTATTAGGCAAGTCATACTTGCGCAACCCAGGATGAGGGTTTGCACCTTCCCTTTTTAGGTAGGCAGGTGCAGCCTACCCCAACCGTTGGGTTGGCTGGTGCCCATTCTCCTTTGCTATTATCATGAGACTTTTTCGTAGCTGGATTTTCTACAGGGAGCATGCCCTTGCTTACCCCCGCTCTGTTTCTAGACATGAGTGGTCCCTAGACCAAGGCCTCTACCGTGATTTTTGAGAAATGAGGTGGAAAACTAGCTCAGCATCAAAGAGGGCTTTTAAACTATCTGTTATGTCGATTATACATTGATGTAAGAATAAGTTGTTTTATAAAGCTCGAAACATGTGTACCGCGACATCCTTTGTGTCCTGTTTTTCATTTTATTTCATTTGATACATATATCCTCTCACCTCTGCTACTAGCTGGCATATACAGGTGCTTACATTTATCAAGTATATATATATATATATATATATACACACACACACACACACACACACTTAGCTATTTATATACATACATATATGTGTGTGTGTGTGTGTTTACTATATTTGAATTAATGTGCTCATATTTATCATATTGTAACCATATATTTTTAGAACAGTTTTAAATGATCATTTTATTTAGAGTAATTGTGTCATTGGTAAAAGTGTGTAACTTGCACTTCTCAATTTGAGGACTGCAAAATCTCATACTGTTCTGACATTATTATAGAATTCAAATATTATCCCTTGCAAATAATTACCAGTATTATAGAAATGGGATATTGTATAATATTAAGAATATTTAAAGGATTGAATTCAAGAATTTACTTCAGGATATATTTTCATTTCCATTTTCCTATCTGAATAAGGTTAGCTAATGTAAATATATTTGTAGACAATAGAGTGAGGAGAAAGCATTCCATTAGCATAATTATTCTTTCAAGTCAAAAGAGGCAAAGGAAGCAATTCTGAAATTTAAACGATCAAGATTAATTAAAAATTGAATTGGGACATGCGATGAGGTGTGCATCTTATCTTTGGCAAGTATGGTGATAACTCTAGATATATTCCAGCCTTATTGGTCCTCCTCTGTGGTGTATATTCTCACCAGCAGTTATCAGATCCTAACAAAACTAAAGCATCTCTGGTGTTGTCACTGTACTTCTCAAAGATCAGACTTGTTCTCCACTGCTTGTCTTCATGTAATTTTTAATTAATTTTGATTAATTTAAATTTCGAATTTGTTTTCATTGCCTTTCATTACAAGAACTAATCAGTAAGTTTTATAGCTTTTTGTTTCTTTATTTGCATTTAACTGTAATTAACATTTTTTTTTTTCGCACCCACTTAACTATTTTACCAGTAGATGGTGTACCTGAGTATCTCCCTCCCTATCATTTCTCCTATGCTTTTCTATACATTCAGAAGTATGAATTTCATGGTGTTATGCTTAGAACCACTTATTGTGTATATAAATTGGATCTGGAATTTATTTACAGTTGGTACTGGTATTCATGTATGTCTACTTAGTTATCTAACTACCCATGTATTACATTTTAAAAACTTTAACCATACAGCAACAGCTTTCAGAATTTTGTGTAAATTGAAAGATCTAGCTTTGACATAAATGAGATATTTTAAATTCCTATTGTATTACTTTTCAAATCATTTTACTTTTATTTGATGTTTATTTAACATTGCTGTTGGAAGCTGCTTATTGTTATCCTTTGTAAAGGAACCTTTTTGATAACTATAATTAGCTGATAACATTAAGGAAATACAAAGGTTTGCACCTACTAGTTTTGATAGCAATCATTAACCCTTTAGTGTCTAAACCGGCCATATCCGGCCTAAATATTCTACATGTCTTATGTTCAAATAAACAATCATTGAAACCTCAAAGCTGTAAGATAATGCATGATTAATTAAAAACAATTTGAGTGAAAAATTATTACATTTAACAGAATAATCTGAACACTAAAGGTGGCAAGCTGGCAGGAACGTCAGCATGCCGGGCGAAATGCTTAGCGATATTTTGTCTGTCTTTACGTTCTGAGTTCAAATTCCGCCGAGGTCGACTTTGCCTTTCATCCTTCGGGGTCGATAAATTAAATACCAGCTGCGTACTGGGGTCAGTCTAATTGACTGGCCCCTTACCCAACATTTCGGGCCTTGTCTCTAGAGAAGAAAAGAATCTGAACACTAAAGGGTTAAATAACATTATCTTATAGTCATTAGCATCTTTCAATGCATTACATCAATTTATATAAATGTTTGGTATTTATTTGAATTATATGTTCAAGCATTTTATTGTGAATGCTAATTTCTTAAATGTAAAATTTAAACCAAAACTGTTGAACTTAAGAGAACAATATAAACGCCTAAAACAAAGTTAGAACCTCTGAGCTCTCAGTTAACAGACCTGTAGTTTATTCATGTAACTCAGTGATTCTCAACTGGGGTCCACATGACATTTAATAGAAGCTGTAGTGGTAGTCCACATAAGATTTTGTTTAAATTTATGTGCAATAAATTTAAGCTATTTTAACAATTTTTCAAAGCAGTTTCTAATAATATTTAATTATAAAAATATAATAGGATTCTTTTAATCATTGAATGGCTGTGAGGGTCCATCTCTGTTGGCAAGAATGGTTTAACTGATTTAATTGATATGCTAATTATCTTTTGTTTAAAAACAAATTAAAAAAATAAAAATAAAATAAAAAAACTACTACCTTGGGTGTTATAAATGAAATGAAGCATTCTGAATTCTAATTTTGTTACAAATTTCAGGTCACTTAATTTCCATGGCAAACTCAAATCATATCTTTTTTTGTTTTCTTTTTATAGGAATGTCATGTTGACCGAGGTGACACTCAGCGAGCTATTGCAGTTTATAGAGATATATCAGTAAGTTCTACTCAATCTCTTTTTCAGGCTATTTTATAACATTTCTTCAAAAATCTGTTCTTGTGATTTTATCATTACCATCGTTATACGTTTTGGTTGAATTGGTCTTTCCCAGCTCTGTATCTTTTCACATGTGGTCCTTTGTCATCTGTTTTGTGAGTTTCGGTATCCTGAGATTAGCTTTCGCTGCTTCTCATGTCTTTTTCTTCTTGGAGTTTCTTTCACCTGGATCATTTGGTCACTTGGCATTTCTTTATCCCAACTGTCATCATTACTTAACATCTCTTTTTCCTTGCCAGAAAAAGGTGGGATTGTTTGACAAGAATATCTGCTTTTGCAAGGATTCCACAGCTGAATGCAAAACATTTTCTAATGGCAACCACTTTACAGAGTGTACTAAATAGTGTTTTTGCGCCACCAACAGTAGTGTGGTCACCGGCTACTTGCAAGACACGGTCACTCACAACCATACCAATGTAGTCTTTCCTCTTCATTTCCTTTCCCAGCTCATTAGTTCTCAGTAGAGCATGTTTACTTCATGTTTTCCTGAGGTAGATAATCCTTGAGATACAGGGAAATAAGTTTATGTTGGCAAGACACTAGATTTGAACCTGGTATATCTCAAATTTGTGTGTCCTGTGTATAATGATTTTTAGAGTCCTTGTTTTGACTAGTTTTCCATTGAGTCATTGAAACATTACTGAAGACTCTGTCTTGGTGTAGTGTTCATAAATAAATGTCAGCCTACCTTGAGGCGTTTTGGCTCACTGTGGCTTCTTTGACCTTCCCAACTACTAAGCTATCACTTTCACTTCTGAAACCTTAAAGGTGAGAGAGACAATCATAAGCAACCATTAGAGATGAAGCTCTGTTGTAAACATGGCTTGCCATCATCATCCAGTGTTTTAAACCCAGGTTTTGTCCCCATTAACGTGGGTGGCCAGATCTACCTTTCGGTTGGCTGGTGCCCTTT
This sequence comes from Octopus sinensis, assembly GCF_006345805.1. Lineage (NCBI taxonomy): Eukaryota > Metazoa > Mollusca > Cephalopoda > Octopoda > Octopodidae > Octopus > Octopus sinensis. The sequence continues at coordinate 159,957,620 of NC_042999.1, read as the reverse complement.
CTCCTTTGCTATCACACGACTTTTCTGGAACTGGATTTTCTATGGGGATCATGCCCTTGCTTACCTCTAACCTCAGTTTCTAGACATGGGTGGTCCCAAGACCAAAGCCTCTACCATGATTTTTAAGAAATGTGGTGGAAAACTAGCTCAGGAAGGCAGGGATGCTACTCCCTGATACCCCTTTCGAAGTCCCCCTACCATGGGTTTATCATTTCTTTGCACTTCTTCCCTGTTATATATAACAAGTAAAAAGGAGAAAATACAGAAAAGTATAATGTTTGTATTTAAGATTGTTTGCTTTTGATTTTATCACCATATTGTTTTTTTACCATCAACTTTTCCTGCTGACATAGATCACATGGTATTTGTTGACAGATTTTTTTACAGCCAAATGCCCTTCCTGTTACCAAGATATATTGACTTGCTTTACCAAAGCTAGTTAATATATCTTCCCGGCTGCATATGTTTTCACAGAAAATTGGAAACCCAAAGCTCAACTTTGTCATAAACTGACACTAATTTACAATGATTGTGATGTTAAGACAAGGTGACACACACACAAGCTTATACACATACATATTTACTTATATCTGACAGTTTCCGTTCGGTTTCTGTCTTCCAAATTCACTCACAAGATGTTCTTTGACTTAGAGTTACTTGTCCAAGACATGTCTTTTACTTGTTTCAGTCATTTGACTGCGGCCATGCTGGAGCACCACCTTTAGTCGAGCAAATCGGCCCCGAGTCTTATTCTTTGTAAGCCCAGTACTTATTCTATCGGTCTCTTTTGCCGAACCGCTAAGTGATGGGGACGTAAACACACCAGCATCGGTTGTCAAGCAATGCTAGGGGGACAAACACAGACACACAAACACATACACACACATATATATATATACACATATATACGACAGGCTTCTTTCAGTTTCCGTCTACCAAATCCACTCACAAGGCTTCGGTCGGCCCGGGGCTATAGCAGAAGACACTTGCCCAAGATGCCACGCAGTGGGACTGAACCCGGAACCATGTGGTTGGTTAGCAAGCTACTTACCACACAGCCACTCCTGCGCCTATTGATGTTTGGTGTAGTTTCAATATTTTTCTCACATTAAACACATTTTGTAGAAAGATGATGCCTAAGTAAAACACGCATGGTCCTTTGGTGGAATGTAAGCTACAAAAAAAGAAAATATGCAATCTAAATTTTTACATCCACCTCAATCAAGCGAAACTGTATGTGTGTAAGAAATGACATTTTCTAACAAATTAAAATGAATTATCATTTATGTAACTCTTTCTTTATATCACTGTGGATAAATGCCAGCAATGACCTCAGGCTCTCCAATATTTTAATTTATAAACAGAAATAGTCGGGGGGCAGGGAGTGGGGTTGCAAAAAATTCATAATTTTTCAAATTTTCTTCTCTCTAGCATATAGATGTATTTATGGGGAGAAAAATATTGAAAAACATCAATACATGTGAGAGTGAGAAAGAAACATAGCCAAATCTCCCTTAAATCATTCACTTTTCCCTCTGAAAATATTAGCAATTTTTTTTCTTTGCACTGAAAAGACTCCTCCCATGGTTTTGAAGTGCAACAAAAATTTGCCGAAATAGGTCCAGAGTAGGATGATGAGGGAGTGGGGGTTGTAAAAAATTTTCAAAACTTTTTCTAATACAAAGATGCCCTCTACCCCACTTCATCGTTTTGAAGACTGGTTTTAAAAAAATGGGGAAAATTCCTGTCAAAACAGTAGTTCTAACTTATTTGGTCTTCCTGATCCGGAACCCCCCGGAAAACATTTAATACACAAAAAGTTCTTTATAATTGTTAATCTATGCTGTTTGAAAGGTATTTGTATAAACTTTCTTTAAAAGATACCCATTTTCCTGAATGTTATGAGAGAAAAAAGATCATGTGGATTTTCCGAAACTCCTCTCTCCACCCCATCAGGAAATTTTTTTCCCTTAAATCCCTATATACTCTGAAGCCACAACATCTAAACAGTATTTGTAAAAAATTTTCCTTAAAAACTATCTATTTTCCTGGATATTAGGCAACAAAGTTGGGTGCATATACATCTGTAGTTATGCCCTCTTATTTATACAATGTTTTCATTTCATGTTTATTTCAGTCATTGTTTGCAATGTTCTCTCTCCCCCTCTTTGTCTCACGCACACACACACAGTGCAAAGCTAATAGATGGGCTACTGAACTGAAATCTCTATATTGCTTTGAGGGGAAGGTGAGACTTGACAAATTGCTTCCACCCTCTGTAGTTAGACTACCTTGATGTTTGTTCAAAAAAGAGAGATTATGACTATGATAAAATAATGAAAGCAATATTTACTAAGCAAGTGAGCTCTATTATGCAAAGAAATAATTAGGTGTAAAATATCATAGAGATTATTAGAAATGGGAATCAAATGTGAAAATATTATCAAGTGACTAGCAGAAAACTGCTCAGAGGGCAGTCTTTCTGCTAGTATAAATAATTCTGTGATAATCTATGTAAATTTATTTTGGGAATTTTACCCTACAACAGTTTGGGTTGAAAATAAAAGATGGATGAATGGTTGACATATCTAGGATTATGTATGCCTACCATTAGAAAGATATTAACATTGGAAATGATGTGAAATAAGTGCCACATGCAAATTTGTTTAAAAATAGGTGGTGCTGTTAAGCTAAACATGGCCTGGGCCGATACTGGCCAAAACCTATCAAAGTAATACTTGTTGATCATCACTACCACTATCATCATCTTTATCATTTAAACATCAATTTTTTCCTCATATCTGATTTAAATTTCTTTTTCTATGAATGCAATTTGCAATGACAAGTATATAGTGTAAATTGTTTATTTAATCAATTGCAGCGTGGAAGGTGTTTGTAAGCCATTTTAGAAACACACAAAAGCCGTTCGATTCACTTCAACATTTAAGTTTAATTTGTCAAAATATTTTCGTCTCTTTAAGACCGCGACCTGTTCACTGACAAATATCCGTGCTGTTATGCAAAGAAACAGGAAAGAAGAGAGATTAAAAAAGAAAAGAAAGAAGGGGGGGGTGAAGAAGAAATGTGGTAGGGGGTAAAGTGGCAGAAGATGGAGGGGAGGGGGTGATGGGCCACATATTCCAGAACAAGTAGGGTGCTCAGCTGTGGTCCATAGTGATGACTGCAATGGCATTGTTGCAGAAAATAGCCAGCGACGCCCACTGCAGCAGTCACTACTCCTTTGCAGGGCTCATTTCTCTGATGGGCCACTGTTACCCCTATTTTGCCGAAGGAATGGGTAGTATGGAGTCCTTGAACATCTGACATCTCAACAGCGACTGGCATAAACTGCCAGCAGCCAGTCAGGCTCTTGTATTTATTGAACCTCTTTTCCTCCATGTTGCAGGCAGTCACACCAGGGTTTGCAGCAAATGCTTCATAGAGCCTATAGTTTAGTTCTTGTATATATCTCAGCCACGTTCTGCAAAGTGTATATCTTTTCAAGTGTGTGATAACTCTTCCTATCTTCTTAGTTCTTCTATTGACCGATTATAAGAACATGAGATCAGTTGTATGTATTCTCTCAAAATTTTGAAAACTGTTTCAGCAAGGAATTAAAACACGGTGGCAAACTTCATTCACCAAAATCTTATTCAAGTATGCTTTCAATTATAAGGAAATCTTGAAAGTCCAAGCTGTTTAATGGTAGCATTCTACATCTTATGCTTTAGTAGTTTCCAGCAACATCCATAATACTCTTTTACTTGCTTCAGTCATTTGACTGCGGCCATGCTGGAGCACCGCCTTTAGTTGAGCAAATCGACCCCAGGACTTATTCTTTGTAAGCCCAGTACTTATTCTATCGGTCTCTTTTGCCGAACCGCTAATTGACGGGGACATAAACACACCAGCATCGGTTGTCAAGCAATGCTAGGGGGACAAACACAGACACACAAGCACACACACATACATATATATACATATATACGACGGGCTTCTTTCAGTTTCCGTCTACCAAATCCACTCACAAGGCATTGGTCGGCCCGGGGCTATAGCAGAAGACACTTGCCCAAGATGCCACGCAGTGGGACTGAACCCGGAACCATGTGGTTGGTTAGCAAGCTACTTACCACACAGCCACTCCTGTGCCTAATGATTAAAATTTTTTCCTAAACTTTTTTCCATGATACTGTACCATTGTTTTCCACTTGTATTTTAAAAATAACACTTTCATTTCTATTTATATTATAGAATTCCTGTACTGAAGTTAGAAAGCGGAAAGAGATGGAGTATGAAATTATCCACAGCAGCATTAAGGGTTGGGAAGGAGAAGTATGTTGATTTCATGAATTTTATTTCATAAATTTCTCTTTTACTCTTTTACTTGTTTCAGTCATTTGACTGTGGCCATACTGGAGCACCGCCTTTAGTCGAGCAAATTGACCCCAGGACTTATTCTTTGTAAGCCCAGTACTTATTCTATTGGTGTCTGTTGCCGAACCGATAAGTTACGGGGACGTAAACACACCAGCATCAGTTGTCAAGCGATGTGGCGGGGACAAACACAGACACACATATATACATATATACGACAGGCTTCTTTCAGTTTCCGTCTACCAAATCCACTCACAAGGCATTGGTCGGCCTGGGGCTATAGTAGAAGACACTTGCCCAAGGTGCCATGCAGTGGGACTGATCCCGGAACCATGTGGTTGGTAAGCAAGCTACTTACCACACAGCCACTCCTACGCCTACAAATTTTTATTCAACCATTGCTATAGTTTCAACTTTTGGACAAAACTGTGTTATACTAGGTTTTGAATATGTCAAATATGGTTTTAGTTAAAATATATAGGAATAAGCATCAAATAAGTTAATTTTGATCTTAATTAAGATTGTCATATCTTTAGCTGATATAATATAATAATTCAATGGAAGAAAGGCATTTCTTAGTCTTCATTTCTATTATCTTAAGATACATTTATTTACAAAGTAAAATAATTAGTTTGAGTGCAAGATGGTTCTGGCAAGTTCTGAGCAAGCCGTGATTGTAACCTGATTTCAATACTTAGTGGGATTATTTCACTTTACTTATACTTTTTTCTTGAGATTCTGTGATGTACATAAACTTGGAATAAGATGCTATAGGTTAAGCTGATATGTTTTTGGTACACAACACAAAGGAAATAATTTTGGTGTGGTGCACTGACTGCAGTAAAATTGATAAAGTGGCTTTACAAAATGCTATGCATTATTATGTCCTGGTACATTCTACTTTCATTTCTTATCTCTGGTGTTGAAAGTTTTCTGTGAGTCATTATAATGATAATGGAGGTGTGTGGCTTGGTGGTTAGGGCGTTAGTGGTCATAAAACTGTAGTTTCAATTTCTGAACTGGGTGACTTGTGTTCTTGAGCAAAACGCTTAACTTCATGTTGCTCCAGCAGCTACAATTGCTCACAAGCTTTGTGAAGTGAAGGGGATCTTTAAAAATAATTTTTTCTTTACTTAAATATGGTAAGTGCTGTAAAATGGCAGTAACTTTCCATTTAATTCCATACTAAAATCACCTTTTCATTCAGGCTGAAAAGACTTATATGCAACACTCCACTTCACGTGCCACCGACACAGGTGCCAGGCGAAGCTGGCAGTCCGATCATGGCCGTTGCCAGCTTCGCCTGGCACCTGTGCCGGTGGCACGTAAAAAGCACCCACTACACTCATGTAGTGGTTGGTGTTAGGAAGGGCATCCAGCTGTAGAAATACTGCCAGATCAGTCTGGGGCCTGGTGCAGCCTTCTGGCTTCCCAGATCCTGGTCGAACCGTCCAACCCAGACCAGCATGGAAAACGGACGTTAAACCATGATGATGATGACAACCAAACCTTTCTCAAATTTTGTTTCTTTCCTTCCTAGAGAAATCGTGAGAAATCTCTCCTGTGTAAACTATCTACTTATTTTGAGTCTATCATAGAGTACTATACCTAGAAATGAATATAAGACTAACGATATTGAATTATTTACAGTTTGTGCACTGATCTCGTCACTTGAATTATTCAATCTTAGTTTGTGTTTTATTAGTATATGGATACCTTTAGCAGAATCCACTTTGTTGTGAACATGCAGACCAAGTTACAAGTCTGTGGTTAACTTCTCTTCTTCCCATTAATGTCAGAATGCTCTCTCCAATTAGATGGTTAAAGAGAGAAAGAAAGAAAAAAATAAATAGATGGAAGCTTATCTGTTAAATCATAATCAAATTCAGTATGGGCTTGTTGAAATGAATAACTCTGTCATTCTTGTAAATTGTGGGAGCTTCATGATTATTTTAAGAACCATGAATTTACTTTCATTTAACAATATTCATTCAGTTTGTAATTTGCATTTGATTGTTTGTCCTGAACATAATTATACCATTTAGCATAAGTTTCTTTCTTAATTCATAAATTCTACTTTCCTGGATAAACTCATTGACAATTATAGCTTATTGTGATGAATAAAAATAAAATCAATAAAAATATAAACATATTGAAAAGGAAGTGTAAAAGCAAATTCAATAAAGACACGAAATATAAGTATTTGAAATGTTAGGATAATAGTGATTATTCAAACTAAAGTGTAATACAGCCATGTTGGCTTCATTTCAATGATGTCCATCCCTTTGTGCATAGAACAATAAATGGGGAACTACCGTAGTAGTAGTAGTAGTAGTAGTAGTAGTAGTTGTAGTTATTTTAGTTTATTCCATTTTATTTCAGAATAACTCCATCATTCTGTTTGTACTTTGTTTCGGCATATTTATATAGATTTGTTTACTTTCTCTCTTTGCAGGAAATTACGCAACTTGGTGAAGTTGTCTATTTGTCACAAGTTAAACTAATTACACTCACTGGTGAAAAATTGGATCGCGTATTTGTTTTATTCCAGAATGTACTTGTAATGTTGTCTTTAGGCCCAAGGTTGAGTGGCTACCATTATGAGGTTTGTAAAACGTATTGCCAACATGTTTTAATTGAATTGCTTTAAAATACTGTTTTTCTAAGCAACTTGGTATCATCACTGCCACTACTATCACTACCACCACCATTATTACCACTACTACTTTTAAAATTTTTTCTTTCTACTGGCATCTGATGGATGTGTTTGCTAGATATCATCCCTACCCATGATGCATTACTAGCATCCACTGTACCAATATGTTCTGTGCTAGCTCTACTTATGCATTTAGCTGTGTTTCCACCTGCAATGTTTCACCTTTGATTAATTGGATTTTTACATCTAAATGTCCTTATCAAACTCAAGTTGACCAAAGTTGAGTGAGCACAGTTTGTTTAACAGAAACTCTGTGGAAACCTGATGGAAAGACCTTCCCTATTCTTGGGTGGTGGACTAAAGCTGTTTGTTTGGTTTAACATTGCCACTTGGTCCTTAGATGTTTTTAGTCCATTTTCTAGCAAGCATTTAACCCTTCTCTTGTTCAAGGATAACTTCCTCCTTTCAACAAGTCACAGAGTCCTTGAAAAGAGCCACAGGTGCTACTCTTCCTCATAAAGGATTAAAAATACAAAATATTGTAGCACTGTAGATTGGTAAAATTATTTCAGCTTGAAGGTTAAAACCTTCATTTTCATACAAATGCTGATGATAGCTAATTTAATCCTTTAGCATTCAAACTGACAATATCCGCCCCAAATATTGTACTTGTTTTCTGTTCAAACCAGCCAGATCCAGACTCTCACACTTATCAAACAATGTTATTATAAAAATAAGCATTCATGTCATTAGAATTTCTAAGCTATGAGATAATGCAGGATGAATTCAAAAGAATGTGAATAAATAAGCAATACATTTGACAAAGAAATCTGAATGCTAAAGGGTTAATGAAATGCTAAATAATTAAGAGAAACTGTTTACTTATAGTAATAATGTCAAGAGGTTTGTAGAAATATCTGATGTGAAATGAAAACAGTTTTTTTCTTATCAGCTAAATGTTTTGATTTATAATTGAATAAAATGACCAAACAAAGGAACCTTTATATGCTTGCTTGACAAGCTAGAAATAGCAAGAATTTTCCCTCGGATCATACACTATTATATTGAAAAAGGGGACTTGTTGTATGAGAGGGTGTTGAAAAGTTCCTGGCTTTAAGGGTATCGCGAAAAGCCTCAGAAAAACTGATGGACTGCTGCAATAAGTGTGTGAATCTGAGACGGGGAATATATTGAATAAAATCATACCTGATCCTCCTGTATTTTCTTTTACCCAAAGTCAGGAACTTTTTCAGCACCCAGTTTTAGTTGTGGAGACACTTATTGCTAAAGCAAAAAAGAGGAAAAAAAGACAAAACTTCAGTGAAAAAGGTCTTTAATTGTAGGCCTACTCAAATAAAACTAGCTTAGGCCTAAACAAGAATAACAACAAAAGCCTCATTTTTTGACAAAAAGATGTAAATTATTAAATTTTCTCCTGTTTTCTTATACACATGAAAGATAATTTTGAAATATCAAATGGAACTCTTCGATCAAAAATAATTTTTTTTCACTGATGATATGAAAAGTGTTGGTTGCATTTTTCACAGAAATGTGATAAAGATGTTAAAGTTATTGAAGATTAATGAATGGCTATTTATTCAACTTCATATCAATTTTGATCCCATGATTTTTAAAGTCAGCAGTGTTTTGTATGGTTTTAAATTAGAAATTAGTAATCATTATTTAATTATTGGAGGTTATTGCTTTGAGTTTTTCTGTTTTAATCATTGTATTCAACATGTTAGATAAAAATAGATAAATGATGATTTATTGAATACTGGATAATGAATGTCATTTTGGTGTTATTTTGCTGAATGATTGATTACAAATGCTTTGATTTGTTTTTTTCTTAATTACAGGGGCAGCTGAAGTTGAGTGGGTTGTCTGTAAATAAATCTGAAGTCGAAAATATGCCTAATAGCTATGAAATCACTGGTAAGTAATGCATTTTCTTTGCTTCTTTTTTAACCTACAGATTACCGTAAAAACCCATGTAATTTGCACACCTGTGTAATTTACACAGGTGATTTTTAGAATATTTGTTAAAAAAAAGCTTCTACTCATGTAAAATTTGCACCTAAAAGTTTTAAGAATTGCCGATATAGCCAGGAGAAAACGGTTTACAATTTAGTTGTGTTTAGCATAATTTTACTTACTTATGAATAGATTTTATTAAATTTTCATTAAATAAAAATAATTTCTGTTTAACAGGTATCACAATGAAAGCTATTAAATTACAAAGTGTTTGTGTTGTTTATAATAATTTCTTGCCCACAACAGATTTTGTCTGATCTTTAGCATACTTCTGTATGTCTTCTCAAATCACTATCATGGGAAAAGTTGATGATAAGAATTACCAACAAAAACAAAGCTGATAAATATGCACAGTTGTTACAAATCAAGTTAATTACCAATAAACATCAGCTTGGATGACACTTTACTCAACTGACAAATTTTTGAGTTTGCTTGACATTTTATAAGTGTGAAAGAGATTAAAATTTCGATACTCTGTATCAAAGGTTCCAACAAGAATAGATGGAAAAGAACTCTGTTTACATAATCAGCATCATGTTGCTCAAAGTTGCACTCCAACATCTAGCCCACAGTTGCACTGTCTCCTTTTGATACCTTTTCTAATGCTACTATAATGGCCTCTGCTCCTTGGGACTGGCTGTATTCAGTACACCTTCATTTAAGCTGGCTCTTTGGAATTCTAAATATTCAAGAAAAACTGAAAGGGTGTCAGTCTTATTAGTCTAGGATTAGAAAAAAATTGTGTGAAGTGGTAGGTTCAGTGCCTTACAGTGACTAGTGCTTTCATTTAGTCTAAAGACATCTCGTTGCATTTAATTTGAAGATGAAATATTGAAAAAATGGCAGTACATTTGCTTTGTTTCTTTCAGTGATTTCTGTTGTCTTTGTTTCAGGTAATCTCATCGATAAACTGACTGTGTTATGTACCACAAGAAATGAACTGAACCATTGGGTAGAAATGTTGTGTCAACAAATCAAAAATTCACAAACAAACAGATTGAAACCGCAAAGCTTACAGGTAATAATTAAAAAGAAAATTAAGGTTGCTTTTTCAAGTATATTTCTTTTCAAGCTATATTGTTTTAGAGTTTTGTTGTGATCTTGTGGTTTGCCATATGAAATGGTCCCTGGAGCCAGTATTCAAATTATATCTCAATTCGTTATCTTGAGATTCTTCTGTTTGGGATATGTTTCCAATTGAATTGTTTTGGATATTGCATTTGTCCAGAAAACTGCTGGTAGTGTTGGTGGTGGTAATACTAACACTCACCCCCCACCCCCGTTTGTATAACAAGTATAAGAATGAGAGGTGAATCAAAATGACAACTATTCTGCTGCTGCTGCTGTTGTTGTTGTTGTTGTTACTGAATATGAATAGTCCTTCAGTGGCTTCTTTATTATTGTTGTTGTTCCCTAACAGAACTGATGTTATACTTTTTATTGAAGCCATTATAATCCATTTTGTTGGTGTTTTGGGGAAAGGCCAAAATTTCAAGACATCTTGTTCTTCCCCTCCCAAATCTAAGGCATTCTAACTCTAGCAATAAAACTACTCTTACTGTTTATATTTCTTCAAACCAGTATACTTACAAGCTATCATTGTCACCATTTGGAATTTTCTACTAACCATTCCAGCTGCTGCTAATTGAAATGATACTGTTACTACTTTAGTGCCAAATTTTTTTTCAAGCATTAGTAGAACTTTATCTAGTTCCAGTTCTGTAAATATAAAGCAATCTTTCACTTTCATTGCACCTGATATTTTTGTCATCTCCTAGCAATATCTCTCTAGAATACTGGCTCCATAAAATAGAGCTAATATAAGTCTACAGTTTGATTGTATTTATCTGCAGAGTGACTTAGTATCAGTTTTATTGATTTGTCTTTCCTTTCAAGTTTAACAGTGAAAATGGTGGTTTAGTTCCAGGTCTGTAACATAATACTGTGCACTTGCACTATTCTAACACTTGTTGAAAACACTAAGAGTTTTGTTTTCAATCTTCTTCTAGTTGCTGGAATTAAAGGTATGTTGGAGAATTCTTTGTTAGCTTGTTGGTACCTTAGTGAAGTTTCCCTTTTACTTGAAGTTAAAAAACTAGGTGCTTTGGACCGCCTGCATCCTGATTGATCCACCATAAAAGATATCATTATGACTAATTGCTGCTGTAGAGTAAAAACTGGATGAAGGAGAATGAGAGAGTGTTGATGTGATTGAAGTGATCTTGAGAGCTCTTACATAAATTTTCAGTTGCTTGTAATAAAACCTCAACCAAATGTTAGAAGCACCCCTGTTCATGTGCTATGTTGTGAGATAATAATGCTATCCTGATTGTCATAAATTTTATGCATGCCAAGCTGTGTCTGTTTCTGAGACAGTCTGCTGCTTGCTATAAGTGTTTCAGATGTTTGTAGTAGTTGTAATTTAAATTCATTTAGGTGATTTTATTTATTTCTTTATTGTATTTCTTTATTTCATATTTTTCCACTGATTCTTGTGATTTTAGTTTTCTTATGATGTCTTTTATATTTCAGTGATTATGTCATAATCTGTCCAGAATATACTTCACTGTTACTTATAATTGGTGCAGATCTTTCGTTAATGCTGATTATATTTTTGTCAAACTATTATGGCATGCTAATCGACAATAATGAAGTTCTAATGTGATGGTATTAAATTCACATTATGACATATTAATTAAATGAATCTAGGTACTTATTCAATAATAGTCAAGTTTCTGAATACCATATTTCCTGATTCATAAGACATTTTTGTACACAGGAAAAAAAGAGATTCCATCCTCACCCCTACCTTACCCACCCCACCCCACCCCTACTCCCTACTCCCACCCTACCCCCACCCCTACCCTTCAGAAAAAAAAGTAGAAATCACCCTAGGTTTTATCACAGAAGGGTCAGGTAATACTTCAATATCTGGGTCCAGTCCTTAGTAGAATTGTAATCTCGTAATAAAAGCCTACAAATACAACTGACATGTAATAGGTATATCCCTGTATATTACCATACTTATTAGTTTTTGATGATTTATTGATGGTAACTAGTTTGAAATTTACAAGGGTCTACTGGTTCTGCTAACAGAAAATCATTTATTTTGTTCGTTTTGTGGTGAATCAACTGTACCTCTCATGCCATTTGTAGGTCGGCAGAAGTGCCATTAAGCTAAGTACTATCTGTTATCTGTCAGCTTAGTTATTTCTCTGGCAATCTTTGATTTTACAACATAATTGCAACTAAGAGAAGACAGATACACATAATAATTAGTTATAAACAATAAGTTGTTGACTATGCCAAACAATATGGCAATTGAGTAACTATGAACAACTGGAACAAAAATATAATTTGGTGAAAGGAGAAGCATTAATGAAAACAAGGATGAAGAATGTGGACTTCATAAAGAAACAAAATTTACATAAGTGGGAGGGAAGTGGGGGCTGTCGTAAAAATATAGATAGTCCATGAATGTGGTGTGTGGTCTACAATCTCATCAAAGATGATAATGTCCAAGGCAAGCATTTCTGTTATAACCATTTCGCAATTCATTTAACAAGTCACCGTAATATTTATGTAAGAGGGGAACAAGTAAATGATAGCTGTGAATTTAGTAACCCCTACAGAATTACTGGAGCAATATACTATTCCACAGATTGACAGCTGTTGTAAGAGTAGAAATAGTAGCAAATGCATTTAAAAAATGTGGAATCATTAATGCAATGATTGGTTCTTATTTCTTTATTGCCCACAAGGGGCTAAACATAGAGGGGACAAACAAAGACAGACAAAGGGATTAAGTTGATTACATCGACCCCAGTGCATAACTGGTACTTAATTTATCGATCCTGAAAGGAGGAAAGACAAGGTCGACCTCAATGGAATTTGAACTCAGAACGTAAAGACTGACAAAATACTGCTAAGCATTTTGCCTGGCGTGCTAACGACTCTGCCAGCTCGCAGCATTGCTTTAATGCAATGATTGGTTCTGAAGATGAATTTCACTGTGAAGATAGTGATGGCTCAGAAACAGTTAATGCTTGTAATAATAGTGCAGATTATTGCTGCAATTGTTTACTGTGTTAATATTAAGATATTATCAGATAGATTTTAATAGACATTAAACTGATTGTGGAGTCTTCAACTATCTGTGGCACTCTCAGAAAAGCTTATGCTGAATTAAAGATTAGTCTTAGAGAGATGAGAAATTAAGAGATGAGGGATTATGTACATTATTTACATTTGACAGATATTTGTCCTCATCTTGTTTGTTGGCGTAGTGGTTAAGAGCATGGGCTACTGACCCCAAGATTCCGAGTTCGATTCCAAGCAGTGACCTGAATAATAATAAGAATAACATCGAAAAATACCTTAGGAATGAGAACCCAGATTAGAAATTTCCCCAAGACACCTGATGAAGGCTGGAGGGTATATCAGCCGAAACGTTGTGTTAACAACAAACATGAGGACAAATATCCGTCAAATGTAAATAATGTAAATAATTTCTTTTTTATTGGCTGTTTCTGTCTCACAGGGTAGTGAGTGCAGACCGATCTCTACAGTATATAGTTGAGACTTGGTAATATCTTTGAAATGTCTGTGTAAGTAGCTGTAATGTAGTCAAGGTGGAGGTGCAATGGCCCAGTGGTTAGGGCAGCGGACTCGCGGTTTCGATCCCCAGACCGAGCATTGTGAGTGTTTATTGAGCGAAACCACCTAAAGCTCCACGAGGCTCCGGCAGGGGATGGTGGTGATCCCTGCTGTACTCTTTCACCACAACTTTCTCTCACTCTTACTTCCTGTTTCTGTTGTACCTGTATTTCAAAGGGCCGGCCTTGTCACTCTCTGTGTCACGCTGAATATCCCCGAGAACTACGTTAAGGGTATGCGTGTCTGTGGAGTGCTCAGTCACTTACACGTTAATTTCACAAGCAGGCTGTTCCGTTGATTCGGATCAACCGGAACCCTCGTCGTCGTAACCGACGGAGTGCTTCCATCCACCATCTAATGTAGTCAAGCTTTGTGAAAAGTCTGTAGTGTTCATAGCTAGTTGCGATGTATTAAATTTTGTTAATACACAATTATTTTATTCTAAATTAAATATTTTTACAAAATAAATCTTTGATAATATGGTCATAAATCATTGAAAAATGAAAAACCCTTCTTCCAAAATATACCTTCCTAGTTGTAGGGTGTATTTCATCACTTGTAGCATCTTATGAGCAAGGAAGTATGGTAAATTTAAAACAGGCTACATCTACATATAATGTTAATAGAAAAATAAAGGGGAAAAAGAAAGCACAAAGAACTGCTTGGGTTCTTGAAGTCTTTTTTATGCATCATACTGACTATAGTTGTTTTGTCATAAATTCTTTCCTTAATAAAGTTAAATTATATCTAACTGGGATTTTTACTCATAATGTGACTTGTCAACATTTAACCCATTATCATTTAAACCGGCCATATCCGGCCAAAAGTATTCTGCTTGTTTTATGTTCAAACTGGCCATATCTGGTCTCTTAAACCAACCCTACAATATCATTTTAAAAATTAACAGCTACCTCATCAAAATCTCATAGCTACAAGATAATGAATGATTAATTCAAAACAATATGAATAAATAAGCATTAGTTTTGGCAGAATAATGTGAACACTAAAGGGTTAAGGTGAAACTTATGTAGAGTCATCTGTTGTGCTAACTGTATCATAACTGTAATAGGTCAAAGTGATTTGTTATGGTGGTAGGGTAATTAAGATGGCTTGTCATAAAAGCTTTTTTTTTTCTATTTTTTAAAAAATATATATTTGTATTTTTTATAGTCTACTCTTGAATCTTGATGATATTGGTGAACTCAACAACAACAATAATACATTTAGCCTAATCTCATGGGAGTTCAATTTTACTGTAGTGAGCTAACAAAATATTTTCAGTTTTGCAGTCAAGCTGTTCCCCCTGTTGTACATTCTTAAGCACATTCTTGTATTGGACTAAACCATTTATTTCTTATTTCAGGCTTTGGCTCCAGATAGTGATAAGGTACTAATCAGTTTTTTCGATTAGGTGTTTAATGCCCTCTATATTTGCACACCCACATCTATCATGATAACCATACCTTTGTAGAAATATCCTATTAGTTGAGATCAGAATCTACAGCACTTTTGGAAACACGACTGTATGTGCTCCTCTTACCTGCAATTAGTCATATTTCTCTCTTCAGTTGAGTTTGGTAAAGATAATTTTGATTTTAGCTATATATGGCTGAGTCAGTCAAGTGTATTTGACTGTTTTAAGATATCTCACTAACCATGAAATATATATTTAATATATAAACCTCTTTTGTCTAACTAGCTATGATCAGTCAGGACTTTACCATATTCTACTAATCCTACAAATGTTTGTGATTTTCCATGTGTGTTGTAATTAGATGATAACTCATGTCTCAGCAATCCATTCAGATTTATTGGTATGTTGGATACATTCTTTCGTCTTACTTCAAAATGTCTCATACTTGTCAAATTTTCTTTTTTAGAATATAATAGAAATATTAATATTAGAATATAATAGAAATATTAATATTAGAATATAATAGAAATATTAATATCAGAATATGATAGAAATATTAATATCAGAATATGATAGAAATATTAATATTAGAATATTATAGAAATATTAATTGGCCATAATTATTATTCTAGTTATTAAAAGTCAATGAGTACTTATTATTGTTACATTTCACAGTCACTCATGTTACAAGTTATTAGAAGCTTACTTTGCAACCATTTGATTCATGGTTCAATCACATTGCATAGAACCTTAGATAGTTCTACACAATATATATATATCATCATCATCATCATCATCATTTAGCGTCCGCTTTCCATGCTAGCATGGGTT
Source organism: Octopus sinensis (assembly GCF_006345805.1). Lineage (NCBI taxonomy): Eukaryota > Metazoa > Mollusca > Cephalopoda > Octopoda > Octopodidae > Octopus > Octopus sinensis. The sequence goes on along the minus strand of NC_042999.1, from coordinate 159,941,655 downwards.
GGACGGTTCAACTGGGGTCTGTGAAGCCAGAAGGCTGCATCAGGCCCAGTCTGATCTGGCAGTGTTTCTACGGCTGGATGCCCTTCCTAACGCCAACCACTCCGTGAGTGTAGTGGGTGCTTTTTACGTGCCACCCGCACAGGTGCCTGACGGAGCTGGCAAACGGCCACTGTTGGATGGTGCTTTTTACGAGCCACCGGCACGGGGGGGGGGGGCGAGGCTGGCAACAGCCACGAACGGATGGTGCTACGTGCCACCGGCACGGGGGGGCCAGGCGAGGCTGGCGACAGCCACGAACGGATGGTGCTACGTGCCACCGGCACGGGGGCCAGGCGAGGCTGGCAATGGACACGAACGAATGCTGCTTTTACATGCCACCGGCACGGAGGCCAGTCGGGGCAGCGCTGGCAACGGCCACGATCGGATGGTTCGCTTAACCACGGTGCATGAACTCAGAATAGTCTGTAAACTGGTTTGTGTTAGGAAGGGCATCCAGCCATAGAAATCATGTCAAAACTGAGACATTGGAGCATGTTGCAGTTCTGCAGTTTGTTGGATCCTTTCAAATTACTCAAACCATCCATTTATTGGAAGTGGATATGAAGTGATGATAAATGATGATGAATTTTGTTAATATGTCCATCAGTGTTTGAATGCTAGTCAGCTCAACACTCTTCCCTGGATGCAGTCTGGGATGTCAGTGCATATAGCAGTGTCCCAGTTGTGGGATCAGTACTAACTTGTGGGCCTCACTTGAGCCTTACAGATTATGAAGTGACAATATTCTACATATTGTGTACTAATCTTTGGAAACTGGCCTCAGATATATACATACATACTCTCATGAGTAGCATTCACATGAGAGCTACTGGTAACATGAAATCCAGTACAACCTGTTGCACGGTCAGATCATTGGTGAGTAAATTGGCACCCCCAACAGGCTAGGCTGGTGAGGAGGGTTGCTAGAAACTCAACAGGACTAAAAAGACTTGTCAAAAGAATGGATGAACCCAGCGTTGGTTCAATGACTTATTTAATGATAGCATGGGCTCTCGGGGGTTCCAGTATGCTGGATGACCGCTCAGAGTGAGGCACCCCAGCTTTCATTAAAGCATGGCTGTGGGTCACTTTGATATAAAACTGGATATGTAGGGAATAGCATTGGACATTTTGGGAATCTTTTGTTTGCACTTGAGATCATGGCGCTCCCATATTCCTGAACCTGCAATCCATACTAGCATTAGATATCTTGTTTGGGCTTGTCTCTGGCTCATGTCAATAGGGTGGAGAATGTCTGTGAGGTATTGTGCAAGCCTTATTGGACCTGAAATTTTGCATAAGAATTTTGCGTCCCAGTGATGATCATACTTGTCTATAAGTTGTATGTGTACACAAACACACACATACACAAATGTTATATTCATAATATGTGTGTGTGTGTGTGTGTGTGTATATACACACACACACACACACACATACATGCACACACACATATACACACTCAGAGGTACATATATTCAGACACACACACATACAATAAAAGGTATAAATAATGGGCATTATACATTTATTTATTTGGGACTTACAGCTATTTCTGATATGCATTTTGTGTGCATTTATGATTCACTTTACCCAATCGATCTATTGATAATTTGAAAATAGTGAACCACCAATAAAAATGCTGTCATCTCTGGAGTGCAGCTCATCAAGTGTTTAATACCAATCACAAAACCTTTTGTTATCTTGGTGCATTTTGATCAGCAGAGACCTTAAGAAATATTTTGTCCAGATTGATAATCCCCTATTAATAACTTATATAGGTGAGAAAATGAGTTCTATATCATCGTTTACTTTGGTGGGTTCCAAAGGTCAATTTCTAATAAAGATTCTTCATATTACATTGGTAGCTTACTGTTGTAAGTATTTTTCGAATATAAAAATGTTACAAGTATAAAGTGTTATGAGCATTTATAGAACATCAAAATCAAATCACACCACAATCAAATGGAAAATTGAGTTGTGGCTGATGCCAGCGCTGCCTGTCTGGTTCCCTGTGCTGGTGGCACATAAAAAGCACCATCCAAATGTGGTCGATGCCAGCCCCCTTGTGCCCATTGGCTCCTGTGCCGGTGACACGTAAAAAGTACCATCCAAATGTGGCTGATGCCTGTGCTGCCTTGACTGGCTCCTGTGCCAGTGTTACATAAAAGCACCATCCCAATGTGGTTGACGCCAGCTCCCTCTGGCTCCCGTGCCGGTGGCATGTAAAAGCACCAAATGTGGTTGATGCCAGCCCCCTCTGGCTCCCGTGCTGGTGGCATGTAAAAGCACCATCCAACCGTGGTCAGTGCCAGCCTCCTCTGGACCCTCTGCTGGTGGCATGTAAAAAGCACCCACTACACTCTCAGGGTGGTTTGCGTTAAGAAGGGCATCTAGCTGTAGAAACACTGCCAGATCAGACTGGAGCCTGGTGCAGACTCCTGGCTTTCCAGACCCCCAGTCGAACTGTCCAACCCATGCCAGCATGAAAAACGGACATTAAATGATGATGATGATGTATCCTATAGACATTCAACAAACTATTAAAGATGGTGAAGAGGAGGTGTTATAAGTTTTAAAAAAAATTTAATCCATGTAGATGATCGTTTCGAATGGTAATATTAACATGTGAATAACGTAAAAGTTAATTTAATAATAATTAAATTAATTACATATTACTGTTCTCCTCAGTGCGAAAAAAGATTACATGAGAAGAATGTTAGACTGTTGCAGAAGACTAGATATACATAATATGATTATGAAAGATAAAAGCATGCTAAAATAGTGTTGAGTCTAGTTGTGTATGAACTATAACTGATGTGGCTAATGGTTGTTTGAATATATAGGTGAAAAATGTTTAAGAAACATTCTTTCTTTATGAAGATAAGTAATTAAGTGATATTCATTCCATATAAAGCATTTATCATAAGAAGTAAAATATATAACATATATAGGGCGGCGAGCTGGTAGAAACGTTAGCACGCCGGGCGAAATTCGTAGCCGTATTTCGTCTGTCGTTACGTTCCGAGTTCAAATTCCGCC
>NC_042999.1:159871074-159923574 GCF_006345805.1 Octopus sinensis | reverse complement strand
TGTTATTCCATGCTTTCATGTGTTGGCCGGGTCTCTCCAACACAGCATCTCACCACATGACTACCAGTGTAGGTGATTCTGTTGCACACCACGTCTAACTCTTCTTATACCAGCTTCACTCTCAGCTCATTAGTGCCTTGTCATTCATGCATACTAACATTACACATTAGCAGAGAATGCTTGCTTCGTTACTTCCCAACTTTCGCATACCCTCTGCATTTAATGCCAATGTCTCTCTACAATGTAGAATTGCACTTCATACATAAACATTGTTTGAAAATTGAATATAAATGAATGTAACAATCAAGATTACTCTAAATGAAATGAAAATATTGTAAATGACTGAAAATTGTTAGAAGAAATAGTGTATTTGTATATTTGTATTGCAAGATTCCTGATGTGAAATTGTGTGTTGAAGCAGATATTGTTGTATTTTGGGATGGTCATTTTTATTTATTTTTTTTATAGCTATCTCTATTTCTTAAAGCTATCAGAGGTATGCGACAAATAAATTTATTTATGAATAAATAGATTAATGAATAAATAAATATATCTGTCACATACCTGTGATAGATATAATAAACAGAGATGGATAAAATATATTAATAAATAAATCTATATAAAAGGCATGGATACAAGCAACATACGAAGTGAACCCATACACACACGAGAAATTTCATGGACAGTCACAACAATATCAACAGCACAAATAATGACAGCAGAATAATGAACACACAAACACAGAGAGATACAGGAACTGTATCAAATGTTCGGGTTTTAGGACAACAGCAGCACAATGGGGTGAGAGGATGGGGCTGAGAAGAAGGCCATATTGCTGCTGAGAACAGTGACGTACACAAGCATACACACACATACACATGCACGCACACACACACACACACACAAGCATACACATATACAAACGCATGCACACATAAGGATACACATCATAGAAGAACAGAATGGAGTAAGTGGAGCAAGAGCATACACGAAAACAAAAAATATCACTGAAGAGGCCACAGATGTGTGAAGAAAGTTTTCTGGACAATGGACATGAGTTAGAATAAGAACAGTAATAAATGAGTGAAGAACAAATATATGTATATATATATATAGTGCATGTGTTTATTTGGCCAAAAAGAGGAAATATATAAAAATGACCATCCCGATCTACAACAATATGTATTTATATAATAGGGGTTAAATGAAAAATCCTAATCCAAATTTACTAACATCTTGTTTATATAAACATAATTGTTTCTATCAGATCCTCCTTCACAGAAACCCTTAACCCTTTCGTTACCGTATTTATTTTGAGATGCTCAGTGTTTTTTACAATTACTTTAAATATAACAAAGAATTTAGTAAAATAACTCAGTTATCATTCAGCTAGTGCTAGGAACATAAACTGTGACTAAGGTTTGGTGGAAGATTTTAATTCAAAACTTATAAAAATAAGACATTTGTACTCCGAGCCAGAGCCGGTTTCAGCCGTGTTGGTAACGAAAGGGTTAAATCAGATTTATTTTCAATGCAGTTAAACTATTATTTGGGAAACTGGATACTGTAACACCTTGCTGGAGTTGGAACATTCTTACTAACTCCAATGTTGGTAACCTATTGATTACTTCCTACTTTTTCATTCCAGTTTAATGTAAGAAGGCAACACAGAAGTTGTCTCGTTACTATGGAATGATATATGTTGGCCTTTGGAATAGGTGCTATCTACAATTGATTTCATAAGTCCTGTAACGAATCAGTCTGCAAAATTCTTGATGTGTGTTGGCAATAAAAGGAAATACACAAGGGCTTCTAGAAAAGAGCTACTTGTATAAATATTGAAAAATCTCCTTTTTGCTTTCTTTGTAATTTGTTTGCTAAAGCAGCTTCTTGATTCAAAAGATTTGTTGAATATGTATGCAGGTATGCATGCATTGCAGTTTCAATTGTTTGTTAAACCGTAGCTACACAGTCTGTAAGAAAGTATTGGACAGAAGTGTATGAAGTCTGAAGAAGTATGGAGCATAAAGAAATAAAACTATCTGATTTCCTTTTGTGAAGCTGGCAGTTTCCTTTAGGATTGGATGTGAAGCACATTTGTATCGTGGAGCAGTCAGAAATGATAAATGTCTGTCTGACTTAAATCTAAATCAGCAAGTGAATTCATGTATTTGTGTAATATGGTGATACGAGTGATTAAGCAAAGATGATGGACACAGCAGTAGAAAGTGAATTGTATTTTGAATTATTCATATAGTATTATTAGTAGACAACCTCTCACTTTCTTCTTTCTCCGTTTCTTTCTTTTCTAACCTTCTCATTTTTGTCATTTTGTGATGGCAATAGTCAGCTTTCATTGAGCTGATATAGTACGATTTAACTTTGCAAATGCTGATTGGCCAGAAGCTCAACCTACTTTTTTTCATTGCTAAAATGTTGCCAAAGTATTTAAAAGTATAAAAAAACATTAGAAATAAAAACAAAAACTGTTCAGAAATGAAATTTCCCATTAATTGTTTTCTTGGAAATAAATTACACTGGTGGTGGTGGTGGTGGTGTGTGTGTGTGTGTGGGGGGGGGGGGGGCAGCATTTTTTCAGTTGTTGACTATTTCTTTTTTAGTGAGATTAAGGGTGATTGGGATTTCTTTAAGAATTTTATAAAAAGTTTAAGGGGAGGAAATTAACTACAAAATTAATTGGCATGATTGTAAAGATATTTGACTAATCAATTAAGAGTTGTGTTTCTGTTTGTCACCGATTGCTGTATTATCTTTAGGTGAAATGCATTATTTTACTAGGCTCAGTGTTGAACTTAAACAGGTACTGGAAAACCAGTGGAGGTGCAATGGCCCAGTGGTTAGGGCAGCGGACTCGCGGTCGTAGGATTGCGGTTTCGATTCCCAGACCGGGCATTGTGAGTGTTTATTGAGCGAAAACACCTAAAGCTCCACGACGCTCCGGCAGGGGATGGTGGTGATCCCTGCTGTACTCTTTCACCACAACTTTCTCTCACTCTTACTTCCTGTTTCTGTTGTACCTGTATTTCAAAAGGCCGGCCTTGTCACTCTCTGTGTCACGCTGAATATCCCCGAGAACTACGTTAAGGGTACACGTGTCTGTGGAGTGCTCAGCCACTTACACGTTAATTTCACGAGCAGGCTGTTCCGTTGATCGGATCAACCGGAACCGACGGAGTGCTTCCATCACTGGAAAACCAAACACATGTTTAAAGTTTAAGATCATACACCCTCAAAAAGAAAGGGAAAAATCTAGGAAGGGAAAAATGATTGCAGTTTAAAAAAAAAAAAAAAATTCAAGCCTGACCTGAAGAAAAGATAACTTTCTGGTAGTTATCTTGGAGTAGAATGTTAATTGAAGTGTAGATGTTAAATAATCTATTGTGGCAAATAGATTGTGATTACAAAGGTTGTTCTATTTAAATTCACCGAAACAGTTCAGCTTGAGTTGAATTTTGATTTATATATCTTAATGACTGAATGTAAACATTGTTATGTGTATTGTTCACCAGACCTTCAACTTCCTTTGACTCCTATTTCTGTGATGAAGTAATTAAAATCAGTCACCATTGTGGTGACTGTTGATTTAACATCTGTTACAATGGAACATGTGATTAAATATAGCAAGTTGTTCTCTCTAATATTGCACACTTAAATGATAATGGAATATAAATGAGAACTGATTATGTAGGTATGGATCCTAGAGTTTTAGAAAGTTAGAGAGGTTGTGAAGCTAATTTCTTTCCAAAAGACATCTCTTCAATAATTTTAATGCAAGATAGATAAACAAAGCAAAAAAGGCAAAAACAGACATGCCTTTTGTTACTGGACAAAAATAAAACTGTTGAAAAGTAGTGGCAAAATTAATTGCAACTCATTCCAATGCCCTTTGAAAAATTTGTTACTTTTTATGTATCTGTTAAAAACATTACACATCTTGTAAAATTTTAATCATTAATAATATGAATTCTTGACTACAAATTAGGCCATGTCCTTAAACTTTGCTCTGGTCCTAGTGTCCTACTATAAACTTACCAATGATATTTAAGTTATTACTTTTACAAACTCATGAAGTAAACCTCTTTGTTTTCTTCACAATTTGCACTTCATAGAAGTTGTAAAAAGATGTTTTCATTTGTAAACTTCTTTATTGATATATGATATTGATAAAGATATTTGCTACTCAGCTATTAGACACAGGCCTTAAGTATAAGTCTACAGGCATTAATTTATTCTTTCCTCCTCACTAATGCTGTAGTTCTGTGTGAAATGTGTGTGCACATGTGTATACACACACACACACACACACACACATATGATCTACTTTAGATTTCCATTCTCAGACAATATTGAATGGAAGTCTGTCAATGCATTTTCAATTGATCTTGTAAGGTTAAAGGAAAAATAAGGTGTTGCTTCTGGTTGTTATACTTTATCCGTGTGAGGAAAGTAATCTATTATCTCAGCAAGAAGGAATTGCACTGGTCAGTTGATAAATATACACACACAAACATACACACTCATTTGCTCACTCAGTTGTGTAGCTTAATTATCCTATCCCGAGGAAAGTTTCGAGTTTTTTTCTGTTTTGCATTTTCTTTTTAGAGATTGTAAAAAAAAAAATTTTTTTTTAATTAGAAAGAGGAATCTTCTTAACATATTCTTAACATTTGTTGTTTCATTGTTAACAATAAATTGTGCTAAATTTTCTTTGATTTATTGTAATTTCAAGTATAGAATTATTGTATTTCCTTGTTCTGCCTGTATCAATGATCAGCAATTATTGTTCCTTGTCCAAGAGAAATGAATTTTCTTTTTCTAACATTTGTATGGTTCCACAATAACATTCATTGACAGAATCTTCTGGATATCCTTCAGTTTTTCTCTTGCTCTGTCTGTGGTGTGAAGATTTAACAAAGCATAAACTTTTTAAAACTTTCTATCTACTTGAGCCACTATTTCAGCTATTAGAGTAGCAGAATCAGTGCAAATTAATGTTTTATATGTTCTAAAGTTTTATTGTTAACTGTTTCAAGTTCAAGTGCTACTGTTATTAATTTTAAGATATTTTTTGAGTTTAGTAAAATAAATATGAATATGAAACTGGTCATTTTATATGCAGGATTGCACTGTCTTCTTTCAAAATAGACCTTGTGCCAAGTTAAAATAAGTATCTAAAATAATTTGATTCACACTGTTTTAATTTTATATACATTTCCAGTATAATTTCTCTATAGTCCATTAGTCGTGCTTCAGAGTGAGATGTTTACAAAAAGACTATGGTAGAAGACACTTAAGTTGCCATACTGCAGAATTGATATTTATATTTGAAAGTAGAGAATTAGAGTGAAAATGTAGCAAACGTTATTATTTCTATACAGCTTAATATGTAAACATCATTTCTTCATAGCCCTAGAGTTCACCTGCAATTCCTTTGTTTTTGTTTTTCTTACTCTTAAATTAACCCTTTAGCATTTAAACCGGCCATATCCGGCGAAAAGTATTCTGCCTGCTTTATGTTCAAACTGGCCAGATCTGGTCTCTCACACCAACCCTACAATATCGTTTTAAAAATTAACAGCTACCTCATCAAAATCTCATAGCTACAAGATAATGCATGATTAGTTCAAAACAATGTGGATAAAAAAGGATTAACTTTGGCAGAATAATGCAAACACTAAAGGGTTAAGTACATCTCTACTCTAATTATAATACATTAAGATTATAATTTGTTGAACTCTTAATTTTTTTTTTGTTGTTGTTTATAATCCCTTTGACAACAACTCCTATCAAATATTTAGTAACTGAAATTTAATCCGACATACAACTTTCCTATCCTGATTTTCCTATTTAACCTTATTGCTTCTAAAACCTTTCTTTGCCGTTTGTTGTTCTTGGATTATATTCAATGTGTGTTACCATATGGGATGCTTTAAGTAGCCTACTCTTCACTATACTGATCATATGCTTTCTTTTTTTTCTCTCTCCATGTTTGTTATTCCTTTTTCTCATAACCATTCCTCCTTTTAGAATTCCATGCTATTTTCAGTATTGTTCGTCCCTTCTGCCATGTTTCACCCGGTGTTTGTTCACAAACAGTCCGATCTCTCTTATATGAAGTATTATTACTGTAATCATTGATGTTCATACTATTTATCCCTCTGTTCTTGTCCTTTAACAGTCACTGTCATATATACATTGAGACAGATGCAGCAGTAAGACTTAGCTCTCAACCAGCTGAGATTTAAACTTTATATTTTTAGTACAACTGCTTTATTTCACTTACATGAATAATGCTCTTAAGAAATCTATGGACATCACCACTTCTCATCTCTTTTCTTGGAAAAGTATTAGTCTCCATATCTATATTTAAGAATATTGTGAAACTTTAGAAATATAAAGCATGAGGATATTACTCGTGTAAGAACAATCTGTAAAATGCAATTTCCTTCAAACTATGAATTATGCAGAAATTTAAATATCTTACTTTCTCTTACAATTAGTGTCATTGAATATATCGTTAAAGAATTTGTTTTTTTTAAATCTTCGTTATTTTCAGATCTCATCTTCACAGCCCAGTATCAGTATGCTAACACAGGCAAAAACAGCTAAAATGACACAGCCACCATTACAGACCAAAATGTATAAAACTTGGAGTATGTCCTGTTTACGTCCAGCTCCACCCATGAGGCCTTCTGCATCAGAAAGAGATGCTCTGAAAAGTCCGCGCTCAGGAAGAAAGCCAGGAATGAGAAGAAAACCAGGTAAGAAGCTAATCCTGTTCTGTCGTACATCTTTGCCACAGCAAAGTGACAATTGTTGATAAAGAAAGACATCCACTTTTGTTCTATTTTCTTTCCTCATTAAAATGTTTTACAAAATTTATTGTTCTCTTATTTTATATTTGTAGAAATAAAGAAAAAAGCAATTATGGAAGATTTAAGTATGATAGCTTGTCTTTGATTAAAAAATTCTTGTTTGAGCTTAACACACATTTACCTTTCTTTTTGTGCTATTTAGCTGTGTAGACAACTCTCCATTCCCCAATCACCTTTGCTCTTATCTTGTTCAATGTACAAGATAACAAGAAAAAAAAAATTCTATTAACACTGTTTTTAAGTTAAGTTTCTGATGTTGTTTTGAGAAAGATAACTGCCTTGTAAAATATCACTCAGCCACTGTTTGGTATTTGTGACAAACATTATCTAACATTTAACAGTATCTTGAAAACTTGTTTAATTAAATTGTTATCAGATGGCTGTGTTGCATTAGTATTGCCTATTTATGGAAATGTTTTTCTTTTTTACTTTGAATTAGGTGGATAGACAATTTTTTTTGTCCATTGCAATTCTGTTATGTCTAAATTTGAAATATAAAATAAACCAAGCTCAGTAAAGTTAATTCAATCACTGATACTGGATTTAGTTTAGTTTAGCATATGGTAAACTACAGGCTGAAAATAATTTTATCTGTTTACTGGATTACTTAAATTCTGAATCATTCCTATAAGCCATAGCAAATAAACAAAACTAATACTTCAATTTGTATTTCTCACGTCTCACAAGGTTTCCTATCTATATATATATTAAGAATATCAAAAAGATTGTTTACTTAATGTCCTATAAAATGAATATGAAATGACAATTTATTTTTATCTTTCACTTATCTTTTCGTGTGATTTTTTTTCTCATGATAGTCTCCAACTGAATTCTTCTGTTTGTTTTTATGTTATTGATATTAGATGATTTTGCTGAAATCAGAGAAAGTCCCCCCCGCCTGCCTCGTATTTTAATATCATCTAATTTCTGTTTCATGGCAACAATTTTCTTTTATGCTATCACTGAATGAACCCTATTGACTGTACACACTCCAAAAGAAGATAAACAGAACAAGACAAAAAAATTGTCCTCTTGTTTTCTGCAATAATTGTTTTATTTTTAGTTTTGTATACACTTCATTTTCTTTTTGTTAGTTTCTCAGTATATATCATCATTAGAATTTTTAATACACACACAAACATTCAAACACACACACATTTACATTTATATTTTTAACTTGTTTAACTGCAAAACTGAATTTCATGGTTATTCCTGTAATGATGTTAAATATCTACCAAAACACATAAAATTAGTATGTTCTGCAAGTGAATGAAGTTGCTTTGTGATAAGCTTGACACGTCTCATTGATAAAATAGTATCAAACATAACATTCCTCAATAAAAGCTAGATTGGTGTGTAAAACTACTTTCTCCAGAAAGGGTAAATCTTGAGTGGATAAATTTGATTTCTGAAGTAAAATGGTTAATACACTATAATCCTCTATATGAACAGGCTTGGATGTGTGGTTAAGAAGCTTTCTCTGCAATCACTTGGTTCTGTATTCAACTCAATTGTGCAACACCTTGTTCAAATTTGGGAGTGAATTTGGTAGGCATGACCACTGTCCAATGACTGAAACAAAAGATAAAAGATATTAGGATTCGAAAGTTCCGAAAATATAATGATTGATATATCCTGGTATTCAGTGTGATAGTTGTGTCCAGCAAAGCCTATTTGGCGTTGAACAATAGTAGTAGAAAAAGGTGGAACATGTCTGTAAATCTCATCTTTTGCCTGTGTATATACTCTTTTACTCTTTTACTTGTTTCAGTCATTTAACTGCGGCCATGCTGGAGCACCGCCTTTAATCAAGCAAATCGACCCTGGGACTTATTCTTTGTAAGCCCAGTACTTATTCTATCGGTCTCTTTTGCCGAACCGCTAAGTGACGGGGACATAAACACACCAGCATCGGTTGTCAAGCAATGCTAGGGGGACAAACACAGACATACAAATATACACACACATACATATATATATATATATATACATATATCCAACAGGCTTCTTTCAGTTTCTGTCTACCAAATCCACTCACAAGGCTTTGGTCGGCCCGAGGCTATAGCAGAAGACACTTGCCCAAGATGCCATGCAGTGGGACTGAACCCGGAACCATGTGGTTGGTAAGCAAGCTACTTACCACACAGCCACTCCTGTGCATATATTCCTTTTTCTGCATATGTCTGTGTGTATACACATATATATATACTAGCAGTAATACCTGTCATTGATTGGGTAATTACTTTTACTGTTTCTTGGAAGTATTATTATTGTATATAATTTACTCCTCCTGTTCTCTTTTATATTATACTAGCAGTATCGTCCGGCGTTGCTCGGTTTTGTAAGGGAAATAACTATATAAGCATTTTTAGAGAGTTATAGCCGAAAAATAGCAAAAAATGCATTAAAAATGGAAAAAAAATGATGCTAAATTATTTTTTAAAATCGTTGACTCATCGAAGACATTTTTAGAGAGTTACTTCCTTTATATAATAGCGAAAAAAATGCATTAAAATAGAAAAAAAATGACGGTAAATTTTTTTAAATTGTAGACTCATCGTAGACGCGCGCTAATACCCAGAAGGGCTCGATATGAATCATGACTATAAGATACCCAGTTTTGGTTAAACTGCACCGCAAAATGTGGGAGTAGTTAGGAATCTAAATCGTAGGAGACAGACACACAACTTCACTTTTATATATAAAGATATTTTTTGTTTTGGTTTGGAGTGCATAAGTAAAAATATTTGCTTTTGCTCTCACACACGATGCTCCTACATAAAGTTGGCCATGTGAAAAGCATGGTTCTTCAAGTTGCCATCCAGCAACTGTTAGTGTTTGGTCCTGACTTTTATTGATGCCCATAGCGAAAGAAACATGGATAGAAAACTATTACTGCTTAAATTGGAACGGGACATTAGTTGGTATAACTGGTATGCAAGGAATGAGGACAGTGTCACCTTTACCACAACCAGTGAGAATATTTACCTCAATGCAGTTCCTCATGAGTTAGTGCACAATTACTGTTGTACCATTGCATAATTTTGGTTGAAACAAATTATGCACCTCCCACACATGATGCTCCTACATGATGTTGGCCATGTTGAAAAGCATGGTTCCTCAAGTTGCAACCCAGCAACTTTTAGTGTTTGGCCCTGAGTTTTATTAATGCTCATGGCAAAAGAAAGTGGGATAGAGGACTATAACTGATTAAATTAGAATGGTATAGCTAGTATAACTGGTATGCGAGGAATGAAGATGGTGTCATGTTTAACCACAGCCAATGAGTATATTTGTATCAATGCACTTCCTCATAAGCTTGTGCATAATTAGTGTTGTACCATTGCATAATTTTTGTTGAGACAAATTAGGCAATAGTATAATAGCTTCCCCTGAACCATTTGCTTACATTTTGTTGGACAAGCAAACAAACTGACAGAATCTCTCTTTTATATATATAGGTGCAGTGTGGGTGTGTTGTATGAAGCTTGCTTCCCAACCACATGGTTCTGGGTTCAGTCCCACTGCGTGGAACCTTGGGCAAGTGTCTTCTACTAGAGTCTTGGTCTGACCAAAGCCTTGTGAGTGGATTTGGTAGATGAGAGCTGCAAAAAAGCCCATCGTATATATGTGTGTATTTATGTGTGTGTCTGTGTTTGTCCACCCCACCATCTCTTGACAACCGATGTTGATGTGTTTATGTCCCCATAACTTAGCGACTCAGCAAAAGAGACTGATATAATAAGTACTGGGCTTACAAAGAATGAGTCCTGGGGTTTATTTCTTTGACTAAAAAAGGCAGCACTCCAGCATGGCCGCAGTCAAATGACTAAAACAAGGAAAAGAATATATATACATATGTATATATGTGTTTGTGTATATATATGTTTGTGTGTATGTATTGGTTATTTATACACTATTTTGATTATTTGATGAGTAAATTTTGCTAGGGACACAATGTTAAGGTTTTTCATAGGTTTGCTATATATTTTATATATATATAGGTGTGTGTGTGTATCATTCTTATACAAGACTGTTATTGACAATAACTTTGAAGTTTCTGCCACATAAGCCATCGTTTGATGATGGCTTAGCTGGCTGAAACTGCAAAGTTACTGTCAACAACATTCTTGTGTAATTAATTTGTACTCTACAAAAGTATAGAGTAACCCATCAGATTAATGTAAAATTGTTTTTATTATAACTGAACATAAAAAACAAACATTTATGCACACACACACACCTACATACTTAATAGGCAAATTTTCAGATCACCACCACCACCACCACCTTGTATACTTCCCAATTTTTTTTGGATATATTTTAAACTTTTGTGATTATCATACTTTTTAAAAAAAATACTCTTTAAAGATTTTTATCTCTATCCGTTCTTAACTTTTCCATTGTTGACTTTTTACACAAATAGCTTAAAGCATTGAGTATTAAGATTCTAAAATAAAACAATAAAAATCGTTTTTCAATTTCTTCTACCCTCACTGCCTCCATTTTATTTAAGAAATCTCTTTGGTATTGCATTAAAAAAAAAAAATTAACCTTTAAAATTCACCTGCAACCATAAGCTATATAATGAAAAAATTACTATTAATAGAGATAGATTTCTTTCAGAGAATTTTCTAGAGGTAAAAAAAAATTTGCCAAATAGTGTACATAATTTATGAAAGTTCAACTATAGAAATCTTGTGGTTAATTTATTGATAACTTTAGTTTGTTATTGAACTATAAGTGGAAGCATTGCTATAGCACTCTTAATTTCTTTGATGAAATCTATCTGGTTATTAAAATTTACTTGTCAAATAATCATAGTAATGTGTATTATAGTACTGAAAACATTGTTGAAGCACTCTTTCACTTTTCTATTATATAAGTAATCTTATTGGTTATTTATATACTATTTTGATTATTTGATGAGTAAATTTTGCTAGAGATATAATATCAAAAGAGATTCATAGGTTTGTTATGTGTCCTCATGTGTGCTTCTCTGTACAATGCTTTGCCTTCTTGTGACCATCTGGCTCTCTTTACTCTTTTACTTGTTTCAGTCATTTGACTGCGGCCATGCTGGAGCACCGCCTTTAGTCGAGCAAATCGACCCCGGGACTTATTCTTTGTAAGCCCAGTACTTATTCTATCGGTCTCTTTTGCCGAACCGCTAAGTGACGGGGACGTAAACACACCAGCATCGGTTGTCAAGCAATGCTAGGGGGACAAAGACAGACACACAAACACATACACACACACACATATGTATATATACATATATACGACAGGCTTCTTTCAGTTTCTGTCTACCAAATCCACTCACAAGGCATTGGTCAGCCTGGGGCTATATCAGAATACACTTGCCGAAGATGCCACGCAGTGGGACTGAACCTGGAACCATGTGGTTGGTTAGCAAGCTACTTACCACACAGCCACTCCTGGCTGGTTGATATCCATTTGTATTTCATACATGTCTTTATTTATGACATAAGGTGTGTGGCTCAGTGGTAAGGGTATTTGACTCATAATTGTCAGGTTGTGAGTTTGATTTATGGCAGAGCATTGTGTTCTTAAGCAAGATACTTTATTTCACATAGCTTAAGTTTATCGAACTGGTGAAAATGAGTTGTACCTGTAATTCAAGGGGCCAGCTTGGACACATTCTGTATCATGCTGAATCTTCTTCAGAAAGTGTCTGGAGCACTCAGCCACTTGCTTATTAATTCCATGAGTAAGCTGTTCAGTTGATCAAAACAATAGGAACACTCATTGTTGTAGCGAACAGAATGCCATTATTCATGACCAAAAAGCTTCAATATGATTGATACATATACCATCATCATCACCTTCGTCGTTTAACATCCACTTTCCATGCTGGCATGGGTTGGACGGTTTAACTGAGGACTGGTGAGCTAGAAGGCTGTACCAGGCTCAACTTGATCTGGCAAAGTTTCTACAGTTGGATGCCCTTCCTAACGCCAACCATTCCGTGATAGAATTCACAAAGACAGCGTCCACTGTTCTGTGTATATAATTGAGATTGGCCAGCTTATTGTACTTGGTAAAGATAATTGATCTTGGTGAAATGTTATCAATTATCACAGTTCCTAAAGTCACTGCAGTGTAATTGGTTATGTATTAAATCCTGTTTTGTTGGTGTTGTTGTTATAAAATCCAACAGCTACAATCATTCAACTTGATTTTTCTGTTTCAATTTTCATCCTGTTCGTGGCCGTTGCCAGCCTCGCCTGGCCCCTGTGCCGGTGACATATAAAAAGCACCATCCGATCGTGGCCGTTGCCAGCCTTGCCTGGCCCCTGTGCTGGTGACATGTAAAAAGCACCATCCGATCGTGGCCGTTGCCAGCCTTGCCTGGCCCCTGTGCTGGTGACACGTAAAAAGCACCATCCATCCGTGGCCGTTTGCCAGCCTCGTCTGGCACCTGTGCGGGTGGCACGTAAAAAGCACCCACTACACTTACGGAGTGGTTGGCGTTAGGAAGGGCATCCAGCCGTAGAAACACTGCCAGATCAGACTGGGCCGATGCAGCCTTCTGGCTTCACAGACCCCAGTTGAACCGTCCAACCCATGCTAGCATGGAAAGCGGATGTTAAATGATGATGATATAATAGCATTCAGACCAACAAGCCTCTCAAAATTATGACATCAAAGTATCACTGAGATTTTTGTAATGACATGTTGTGAGCCCTCTCCCACAACCTCAAAAGGGTTTCAGATACCAAGTTTTTTGATATCCCCCCATGTGTTACCTCACTATTTTCAGTTGTCAGAAAACAAAAATAATAAAACAAATAAAAACAAACAAGAACAGAAT
This sequence comes from Octopus sinensis, assembly GCF_006345805.1. Taxonomy (NCBI): domain Eukaryota; kingdom Metazoa; phylum Mollusca; class Cephalopoda; order Octopoda; family Octopodidae; genus Octopus; species Octopus sinensis. The sequence continues at coordinate 159,909,843 of NC_042999.1, read as the reverse complement.
TAGGTCTTATAATAAACTCTGACCAGGTGTTATCAGATTTTCAGAGAGAATAAAGAAACAATTTTACTGCCTAGTATACACTCAGGAGCTAAGAAAATGAAAGAATACAATATTTAAATTTTCTTTACTCAAATTTGTTATTTGGGGGATTTATTTTGCTCTGGAAAATTCTCTGAAACGGTTTTTTTTATTGCTTAGTCAGAATGATAATGGGGTTTCTGAGACAGATAGAAAGGAGGGAAGAAGGAATGAGCCCAAAGTGGAGACATGGCTCAGAGGGAATTCTGCTAATGGTAACTAAAGACAAGCTAGTAGTATTTAAACTGGGTTGGGGGTTAAATCTAACACTCAGAAAGGACGTGGCAGAATTTGAACTTGCAATGTAAAGAACCTGAGCAGATAAATACAACTGGAGTATCATCCTAAAGTGGTTCTTTATTTATTGATCATGTGAGGATGAAAGGCAACATTGACCTTGGCAGGAGTTGAACTCAAATACAAAATACCAGAATAAATACCACAAGGCATTTTGTATGATGCTGTCAGGTCTCTGCTTGGAGCTACTGGTAACATGTAACCCAGTACAACCTGTTACATGGTCGGGTCGTTGGCGACTAAATTGGCAACCCCACCAAGATTTCTTGGTGAGGAGGGTGATTTGGACACCCAGCAGGACTAAAAACAAAACCTGTCAAAGGGCAGAGGAACTCTCTCATGAGTCAATGGCCATCCAAAATCCGGAGTGGAGCCCCTAAGGCGGTTGGATTGCGCCATGCGTGCCACCTTCCGGCAGCTCCTGCATCTTGGTCTACCCCCAGTCGTCTTGACTTTATCTTGCCACTGGATCCGGCGCACCAGGACGAGAGAGTGAGGCTGATCCTGCGCAAGTCACCCTCACTATAATCCAATTCACGCGCATGTCACGACATCATGACGTCATGACACCATCCCAAAGTCCTCCCCACCTGTGGGAGGGGCTTCCTTGCCCGGATTGGCCTCACCAGCCACCTCAGGTCTCATGGTGGCAGTTCCATCAGATGATGTCAGTTGGTCATCTTCGAACCAAGGACGAACATTATGATGCTGTCACAATCCAGCAAATCCTCTCCTTGTAAACTTCTGGAAAGCTGAGCCCTGCTCTTTGGTTATAGACACAAAAAGTACTTATCTTCCATTATTTTGGCCATGAAGTGAGGTGGCAGATTACATAAGTGTGAAAGAAAATGTTTAATCATAAAAATTTTTTTAAAGCAAATTGTAGGAGGAGGCATGGAGAAAGAAGAGATTGAGCAATATATATATTATATATAATAATAGGGGTAAAATTAATTAATTATTAATTAATAATTTTACCAAGTAGTGTTCAGTATGTAAAAAGACCATTTACGGTATATTTAACCCTTTCGTTACTGTATTTATTTTGAGATACTCTGTGTTTCTTTCAATTATTTTAAATATAACAAAGAATTTAGTAAAATAACTTAGTTATCATTAAGCGAGTGTTGGGAACATAAATTGCGACTAAGGTTTGGTGGTATATTTTAATGAAAATCTTATGAAAACAAGACATTAATACTATAGAGCCAGAGTCGGTGTTGGCTGGGTTGGTAATGAAAGGGTTAAAACATTACGTTATATAATTAGGGTTCAGCAAAAAAATTTACTTTACCACACACCGAACTTTTAGAAATAGCAGCCAAAGAATTTAGCTATTTCGTTATTTTGCCCTCTATACCTACGTGTATTGTTTTTGAGTATACATTGTCTGGGAGACTCTTCTTATAGTAGAGGAAATAGCTAAATTCTTTGGCTGCTATTTCTAAAAGTTTGGTGTATGGTAAAGTAAATTTTTTTGCTGAACCCTAATTATATAACGTATATATATATATATATAAATAAAATAATCACTGATGTTTCAAACATATTTTATTGTAAAGATTTTCAAAAACAAATTCAAATGGAACATTATAAAGCAAACAACCAGATTTAAAAGGATTTCATTCATATTTTCTCTCTCTTAATCTGTGTGTGAGTGAATGTATGTATATTTGCAGAGTCATAAGAACACTGGATAGATTGTTTTGCGGTAATCATTCTGGCCCCTCTGTGCTCTGAATTCTCCCCTAGGTCAACTTTACTTTTCATCATATCAGGACATTTGAGTTTATTCATCTCTTCTTCTAATTCCTTCTTTCTCTCTGGCTTGCTGCCGTTCTGGTCAGGCTCAGAGAGGCATGGGCTCTGGTTGATCTAATTAATGCTAGAAGCATGTCGCATGTCACAATAGCACTCTTAAAACTCTGTCAAGAAGTAAAGGACCCATGGCATGGTATGCCAGCATGAAATATGGATGCTACATGATGATGTATATTTTTATAAGATTTCAATATTTCAGATAGTTTCACCAATTAAAATACAAGCGTCAGCATCCATATAATCATTATATAATTAACATAGAAAAATACACACACAAATATGTAAACATCTGCATACATATTAAGTATATTATACATATAGGCGTAGGAGTGGCTGTGTGGTAAGTAGCTTGTCTACCAACCACATGGTTCTGGGTTCAGTCCCACTGCGTGGCACCTTCTACTATAGCCTTGGGCTGACCAAAGCCTTGTGAGTGGATTTGGTAGACGGAAACTGAAAGAAGCCCGTCGTATATATGTATATATATATATATGCGTTTGTGTGTCTGTGTTTGTCTCCTAGCATTGCTTGACAACCGATGCTGGTGTGTTTATGTCCCCGTTACTTAGCGGTTTGGCAAAAGAGACCGATAGAATAAGTACTGGGCTTACGAAAGAATAAGTCCCGGGGTCGAGATGCTCGATTAAAGGCGGTACTCCAGCATGGCCGCAGTCAAATGACTGAAACAAGTATGCACACACACATGCATGTGTGTGTGTGTGTATGTGTGTGCACACATTTACAAGATATATGTATAGATGGAGTGAGACAAGCATTGTCACACTCATTTTATCCTTTTTGAAGTTTGTCAGTGCCGTAACCTGTTTGTGCACTTGCTCAGATAAAGTCTGTGTTTCAATATATTGGAAGCAGTGATGAATATACATTGTGTTTTTAACATGACATGTATGTAAAGAGATTTTCTCCCAGACAAAAACCACTGCATTATATCTTTGGCCGCAATTTTATTTTGTTTTGTACATCCCAACAAGCTTTCTGCAATATCAGGGAATGTATACTTTGTTACTTATATATATATATATATATATATATATATATATACACTCACCTCTTCCACTGGTTCCCTCAACCGCTAGGGTGTGGCACTTCTTCACACAGCTATCCTCATCCATTCGCACTGGTATGGTCATGTGGCGAAAATGGATGAGGATAGCTGTGTGAAAAAGTGCCACACCATAGCGGTTGAGGGAACCTGTGGAAGAGGTAGACCCAGGAAGACCTGGGTTGAAGTGGTGAAGCATGATCTTTGAAGACCCGGTAAGCCAAATGAGACCATGACCTCGTGGCCTATGCCAGGGGTCTTCTTTGGACACTAAACTCTGCTTGCAAAGACCTGTTGAGGCAAGTGAAATAGAAATTGAAATCAAATTCGATGACTGGCATCCGTGCTGGTGGAGCGCTAAGAGCACCATCCGAGCACGATCGTAAAAAGCACCATTCGAGCGTGATCGTTACCAGCATCATCTTACTGGCACTTGTGCTGGTGGCACATGACAAAACATTCGAGTGAGGTCATTGCCAGTGCCGCTGGACTGGCTCCTATGCAGGTGTCACATAAAAAACACCATTTGAGTGTGGCCATTGCCAGTACCGCCTGACGGGCCATCGTGCAGGTGGCACGTAAAAGCACCCACTACACTCTCGGAGTGGTTGGCGTTAGGAAGGGCATCCAATTGTAGAAACTTTGCCAGATCAAGATTGGAATCTGGTGCAGCCATCTGGTTCGCCAGTCCTCAGTCAAATCGTTCAACCCATGCTAGCATGGAAAGATGACGTTAAACGATGAGGATGATGATGATGATATACTCTTTTACTCTTTTACTTGTTTCAGTCATTTGACTGTGGCCATGCTGGAGCACCACCTTTAGTTGAGCAAATCGAACCCAGCACTTATTCTTTGTAAGCCTAGTACTTTTTCTATCGGTCTCTTTTGCCGAACCGCTAAGTTACGGGGACGTAAACACACCAGCATCGGTTGTCAAGCGATGTTGGGGGGACAAACACATATATACATATATACGACAGGCTTCTTTCAGTTTCCGTCTACCAAATCCACTCACAAGGCATTGGTCGGCCTGAGGCTATAGTAGAAAACACTTGCCCAAGATGCCACTTAGTGGGACTGAACCCAGAACCATGTGGTTGGTTAGCAAGCTACTTACCACACAGCCACTCAGCATTTATTTAATTTCAGCATGTGACAAACTGGCATGTAGCATTGACAAGCCTCAGTAGGGTGAAACTTGTTTGTCACTCTTGTGAGTTACTGCTGCAATGATGGTTGCCTCTCTGAAAGACATTGTGTTCTTCAACACATGTCTACGAACAAATTTTCTCTTAGCAAGAACCACATTGCCATACTTTTCTTTGGTTTATATGCATTTAGTATGATACACATTTCGTCTGCCGTTACGTTGTGAGTTCAAATACCGCTGAGGTCGACTTTGCCTTTCGTCCTTTTGGGGTCGATAAATTAAGTACCAGTTACGCACTGGGGTCGATGTAATCGACTTAATACCTATGTCTGTCCTTGTTTGTTCCCTCTGTGTTTAGCCCCTTGTGTGTAATAAAGAAATAAGTATGATACACAAGTGGTAGACACACACACTTAGATACATCATGTACATATATCTGCATACACATGTGCATATATGAGTGCACAAGTACATGTTGCTGTGTGGTAAGAAGGTTGCTTCCCAACCATGTAGTTCTAGGTTCAGTCCCTCTGCATTTCACCTTAGGCAAGTATTTTTTACAAAAGCCTTGTGCCAACCAAATCCTTGTGAATAGATATGGTTGGCAGAAACTTAAAGAAACCTGTTGTGTATGTATATATTTATTTGTATGTATCTTTGTGTCTGTATTTGTTTCGCTCAACTTCACCCCACGCACAATAATGTAGTGGGTTGCAGTCTGGAGAGTTAAGTGGCCAGATGTTATGGGTACTGTGGTCGCAGAATTGCCTGACAGCCATGACTGGGTCCCCCTGCTTGTGTGGCATGGTACCGAGTCCTGTTGCCAGGCATAGGGTCTTCCAGCAGCCACCCTCTTGACCCAGGGCAGCACAACCTCCTCCAGGCACATGATGTAGGCCTCCGTGTTGAGTCTGAGACCATGTGGGAAGATGAATGGAGGTATAACGTCACCATCGCTAGTGATCACTCCAAACACCATGATATTGACTGAATGTTTGATTTTTATCACTCTTGGTACATGTCTTAAGATTGACACCCAAACATTCTCAAATGTTCATATTAGAGCTTCCAGTATGAATGCCAAGCAGTACAGCATGCTGTTTCCAAAATTTCTAACAGGGTGAATTGCATCATGGTGCTGTTTTTCTCACAGACGGTGCCCAACTGACCCTACTATACTATGTAGTCAACAAAATAAAGAACAAACAATGCGCATGCACGAAATTAAAAATATAAAATGGCAACAATTTACCCATTGCACCCTGTATATATGTACGTAGAAACACATAAAATATATATTACATATGAACATCTAAAATATGTGTACGTACAAGCACGTAAAATATGTGTACATATATATATATATATATATACACGTAAAATATGTGTGTACATTCAAACATGTAAAATATATATATGAACATACACACACATGAAATATATGTACTCACACACACAGATATATGTACACACTCAGCATATACATATGTGTGTACAAATCAGCATGTATACATATAAGCATGTATGCACATGAAAAATGTATATGCACATACTCACATATTCTCATAAGTAGAAAGATAAATGTAGATTACTCTGATATTGAATTTAAGTATTTAAAATAATTGAAATAAATTAGTATGAAATATGATAATACAAATTAAACTGAGATTAATTTATTTAGGGATAATCTAACATAGAGCATGTGAGCAAAATATCTTAAACTATCAGATTTCTTAAATTTTCTAATTATTAACATTATTTTTACTTAATTTTATCTTCTTTGATTTCATGAATAGTAAGACTATTTAATTTTTGTTTTAATATTGTAACAATATCGTATTTTTTTAATAATAATCAGAGAACTGTGATTGTACATATACTGGACAATCCCATTTGGTCTTTCTGATGTAGTCAGGCATGTCTTAAAATAAACCATTCCAAGCTATCAATTTTAGATTAAAATTGTATTAAATAAGAGTTAAATTTCGAAGTTTTACATGAGAAAATGTCAATTACAGTGTCAATTATATTTTCAAAAATTTGTCAACAATATCCTTCTAACAGGTAATTTTTTTTTATTACTCTAGAATTACCGACAAAAGCTTGTTTGAATTGTTTAAGTTTCTATGTCTTGAGTCATCTGAATTGTTTGAATTAACACTGGAAGATTTTTTTTGTTTGAGTTTTCAACCTCTTCTTTTTTTTTTCCCTATATTATTACCATTTTTATAAGTCATTATTTTTGTTATTAGTAATATTATTGTTTTTACTACTACTACTACTACTACTACTACTATGACTACTACTACTACTATGACTACTACTGCTACTATGACTACTACTGTTACTATGACGACTACTATTACTACTATTACTACTATTACTACTATTACTACTATTATTACTACTACTACTACTACTACTACTACTACTACTACTACTACTACAAATTTGGTAAAATTTTTGCTTAGATGGCAAATTTTCTTTATGAATTTAAAAAAAAAAGCATTTGGATTGACAGATTATTATAAGTTGAAATACCAAAAGTACTTTTATTTATTGTAGATTAGGATCTCCTAATCTACTGTTTTAGATTAGGAGATCCTATGATTACTTTTGTTATTAATTACTCTATAAATAGCGTATTCAGTATTTAAGTAAAATCTTATAGCATAATAATTATGGTTATTATTATTATTATTATTATTATTATTATTATTATTATTATTAGTCAAATAGAATTGTTTTATTTTTATATTTAGAAGAATCATAAGTGATATTTATGGTATTAATCAACAGTGAGTTTAATTTACTAATAGAAATTTACTCTTTTGGTCATTTACTGTCTTTTGTGCAATCTTTTGAGATTATTAGAAAATATGTCATTAAACAATTTATTTCAAAAATTAAAATTAAATTGTCTACCTGTAGTTGTCAAGGTAGTCAACTTGTTTTTCCCTTAAGAATTTATAATTTTATCATTAGAACTTAAGACTGTTGATCTGGTTAAGTATCATTTTGAGTTTTGTATTACAGATAAATTATTTTCTTGTCATACCCACTTTGTATTTAAGCAAAAGTATAATAGGCTGCATTATAATTAAAAATCATTTCCTCATTTAAAATTCCCTTCTCCATGCGGACATGGATTGGCTGATTTGACAGGATCTGACATGCCAGAGGAGACTGTACTGAACTCTAATGTCTGCTTTGGCATGGTTTCTGCACATACCTTTTCTTATGCAAACAACCTTACAAAGTGTGCTGGGTGCATTTTTGGTGGCACCAGCACTAGTGAGGTCACCAAGTACTTGCAAAACCAGACCCCTGCAGCTGAGTATTCAAGGAGGTGAAAATAGGATAGAGGGAGAAGAACAAGTATCTTGCTGAAGGGGAGAATACATGGCTTTCCCAGCTGGGGAGAAAGAGAGAGATGGTGAGGCTGTACCCTCAAATTACAAGGTGAATATGAGAGAAATGAAATACTACAATAGAAAGGATGGGTGGGTAGGTAAGTTTTTTGAGAGTATTAAGGGTGTTACAAATTATTAGACTTTGGGATTGAAGTGGATGTAGTGAATAGCAGTTTGTGGAGAAGGGGGAAAGTTAAGAAAATAGGAATGGGACATGGAGGAGGAGGACATAATCATGGAGAGTAGTAGGAATAGGATGTGAAGTGTAAGGGGATAAATGGTGTCATTTACAGACCTGAGTGAGTAGTTCTGCAATAAGACTAATTTGAAAATGCATTGCTACTAAGTGCAGTTTCCTTTTTTTTCTCCTACAGGCATCCAAATGTAGCTAAATATATTGATTGCCAACCTCCAGTCTGTTGTTAATTTGGGGCTCTAGTCTCTCTATGAGGATAGCTTCCTTAATTCTTAGATTACCCAAGCTTCTTTCGTTAGCCTAAATTGTGATTTATGCTTTTGTCGGTGTTCCGGCATCTGTCTAAATGTTTACATTTACATCATTACCAACTCAGGCAAAACAGATGAGCCTTTAGTCTTGATGTTGTCTCAATGTACACAATGGTGCCAGCACACTTGGTGGTCATTCTATTGGCTGATTGCATAGTAGTGTCCGACATCCATTGCTTCGGACTGACCGCAGCTGATATACATCGACTTTTGTCCGTCATCGTGGACAACATCTACTTTTCTTTCCATGACCACATTTTACTAACAGACAACAGGTCTCCCCATGGGATCCAATCTCTCGGACCTACTAGCCATCACCTGTATGAACCATCTGGAACGTCAAGCACTCAACATCTGTCGCTTATGCGCCTTCTTCACCAGGTACGTAGATGACATCCTCATACTCACATCCTCCCGTGAAGAGGCTGACAGAATATTCACGATGTTTGACAGCATGGACACGAACATAAAGTTCACTATAGAGCATCCCAACAACATTGGATCACTATCGCTACTTGACTTCCAACTAAATATAACGGAATAAGGAGAGATCCATATCAAGTTCTACAGGAAAGCAGCCAGTAGAGACATGTTTGTCCAGTACAGTTCAGCACTTCCACTCGGTGCCAAATTAGGATACGCCAGAAATGAACTTGCATGCATCCAGAGCAAGTGCAGCAGGGCAGAGGGCAAGGTGACCCACACTACACGCTTCCTAGAAATATTGAAAACCAACGGGTACCCTATATCCATTGTAAATCGGCTTGAGTACCCATAATGATCAACACGCTGAACACACAGAAAACCCAGCAACACATGCTTTCTTAAAATACCCCATTTTAGCGAGAGAGTAACTACAGCTATCCGAAGAGCCATAAGAAGAGATGGGCTAGACATACAACTAGCCCACTCCGGCCCCTCTCTAAGAAGACACCTCGCAAGGAAACGAGCAAGGGACAGCAATCAGTGCATACTAGCAAACTGCCCCATCCGTGACACAGATGTATGTCAAAGGGTACATGTGTATAGAATACAATGTAACAAATGCAGCAAGTTCTGTATGGGTAGCACAAGAAGACCGTTACACATTCGCATCAAAGAACATCTGAACATGAGAGCCTCATCCTTCAGAAAACATCTTGACAGATGCTGGAACACTGACAAAAGCATAACAGTCACAATTTAGGCCAATGAGAAGTTTGGGTAATCTAATTATTAAGGAAGCTATCATCATAGATAGACTAGGGCTCCAAATTAACAACAGGCTGGAGGTTGGCAGTTATATATTATTTAGCTACATTTGGATGCGTTTAGGTTCATTTTTGATAACATGCTCATGTATTATTTAGAAAGAAAAAGAACAAAGAAATAAAAGAAGGAAACTGCACGTATAATACATAACTTAGAAGAAGCAGCGCTACAGAGGTGCCAGCACACACGTGCTTGTGAGCTGGCAGAAATGTTAGCACACCAGGCGAAATGCTTAGCGGTATTGCGTCTGTCGTTGCGTTCTGAGTTCAAATTCCACCGAGGTCGACTTTGCCTTTCATCCTTTCAGGGTCGATAAATTAAGTACCAGTTACGCACTGAGGTCGATGTAATCGACTTAATCCGTTTGTCTGTCCTTGTTTGTCCCCTCTGTGTTTAGCCCCTTGTGGGTAATAAAGAAACAGATATGGCTGCCCTCACGCATTTCTCAGGAATTCCAGGAGCTTTGTGACACCACTGCAGAGACACTTCTGGCCGAAAAAAACCCCCAAAAAACATTGGAAAACTGATTATAGCAGTGACTCGATCAATTCTTAGGGATATCTGAAGAAGGAATTTTTATATTCCGAAATATTATATCAGACTATGGATAATTAAATTATAACAGTTATTATAAGTCCATTGTTATTATAGTGCATTGTTGTGCCATTCAAGACACATTATTGTTTACATATATATATATATATATATATATATAGTTATGTAAAGTGTGTAAATGTGTATGTATTCCCTTCTTTCTTTTACATGTTGGAGCCCTAAGGCTGTGGCCATGCTGGGACCCACCAGTGATGTGTGTATATATATATATATATATTATATATATATATATAAGTTATGTGGTTATGAATATTGTTTTGCAACCAAGCAAGCATCTTATATTACAGTCTTGAGTTGACTAAACCTTCTGAGTGAATTTGGTAGATAGACATGAAAATTTTTTCACATGTGCAGAAGGGTGGCATAACCTCCTGCCCAAAGTATTTTGCTCATGTGGCATTAGTTTTGGTAGGATAAGATAAAGTTGGGTATCTTTTGAATACACTTTGCATATAAATATGTATCTGTGTGCATGCACGTGTGTGTCTGTATATATATGTATATATATATATATTATATATATATATATATATATATATATATATATACACACACACACACACATATACATACACACATATACATACACACACATATACATATATACACATATACATATATATATATATAATATATATATATATATAATATATATATATATTAAAGTAATTGAGGTAAAGTAATTGAGGTAATCAGAGTATGCGACAGAATACTTAAGATTAGATTAGCGCTTCATCATAGTTTAGCAACCATTATATCAGCCTATGCTCCTCAGTCGGGGCTACCTGATGGACAGAAAGACCGATTCTATGACACTCTACTGCAGACTACCTCGTTGACGAACGACAGAGACCTTCTCTTTGTGGCTGGTGACTTCAATGGTCACGTTGGACGACATGCTGGGGGCTTCCATGGCGTACATGGAGGCTATGGCTCTGGTTCCCGCAACGAGGAGGGAACCAGGCTGCTGGAGTTCTGCGATGCAAATAATCTTATGATTTGCAACACTAACTTCAGGAAACCTACCAGCTACCTAGTCACCTACCGATCGGGCCAACATACCAGCCAAATTGACTACATCCTTGCCAGGCAAAGGGAGAGATGGCTACTTATAAATGCCAAAACCTTCCCAGGCGAAGAATGCACCCCACAACATAGACTGGTAGTTAGTGACTTTAGGATCAGGAGTAGGAGGACAACCAGAAGACGACCAACATGGAGAAGAAGGATCTGGAAGCTTAAGGATCCTGTGAATGGACAGAGATTTAGAGACATGTTACTTGAAGCCTTTGACGAAGTAGAAGGGGATAGTGTATCACATGGGGTAGAGGACAACTGGACGTTTCTAAGGGACAACCTGCTGAGAGCCACTGACCAGATCTGTGGCTGGTGCAAAGTCCCCTCTCGTCCCAAGGTAACGTGGTGGTGGAACAGTGTCGTAGACAGGGCTATTAGAGAAAAGAGACAGACTTGGAAGCACTGGAAGAATGGTGGTAGCAGGGAATTGTATGAGACTGCTAAAAGGAAGCTAGGAGACAGGTCTATCTAGCCAGAGGGGAAGCAGATAAGAAAAAATTTGCCAATGTTCTGCGCCGTGAGGACCAAAGACTGGAGGTGTTTCGCGTTGCAAGACAGTGTGTGAGAGAGAATTGTGATGTGGTGGGAGAGAAGTGTGTTCGCATGGAAGATGGTTCACTTGCGCTAAACGAGGATGCAAAGAGAGAGGCTTGGAGATGCCACTATGAAAGGTTGCTGAATAAAGAAAATGAATGGGATAAAGAGAGTCTGCCGAACGTTGACCCAACAGAGGGACCAGCTATCAGGGTTGATAGTTCCTTAGTAGCTAAGGCAATTAGAAGCATGAAGACAGGGAAAGCCCCAGGCCCATCAGGTATCACTGCAGAGATGCTCAAAATATCTGGTAGTGTTGGCTATAGCCTAGTCACCTGTATAGTTAATCAGGTGATACATGAAGGAGTCATACCCAATGACTGGTGTAGCAGCATAATAGTCAACTGCTACAAAGGTAAAGGTGATGCCCTAGATACAAATAATTACAGAGGTATCAAGCTGTTGGATCAGGTGATGAAGGTTACAGAGAGGGTCATAAGCCAACTAATTAGAGAGAGAGTTAGTTTAGATGAGATGCAGTTTGGTTTCGTGCCAGGGAAAAGTACCACTGATGCTATATTCCTGGTAAGGCAGCTGCAGGAGAAATACCTAGCCAAAGATAAGGCCCTGTACCTGGCTTTTGTTGACATGGAGAAAGCCTTCGACAGGGTCCCCCGATCCCTCATATGGTGGTCAATGAGGAAACTAGGAATAGAAGAATGGTTAGTGAGAGCTGTGCAAGCCATGTACAGGGATGCTGCTAGTAAGGTGAGGGTTGGAAATGAGTACAGTGAAGAATTCCGGGTAGAGGTTGGGGTCCACCAAGGCTCAGTCCTCAGCCCCCTCCTATTTATCATAGTCCTCCAGGCAATAACGGAGGAATTCAAGACAGGATGCCCCTGGGAGCTCCTCTATGCTGATGACCTTGCTCTAATTGCTGAGTCATTATCAGAACTGGAGAAGAAGTTTCAGGTGTGGAAGCATGGTTTAGAATCGAAGGGCCTTAGAGTCAACCTAGCTAAAACCAAAGTCGTAATAAGTCGTAATAAGTAGACAAATCACAAACGCCTTCAGGTAGATGGCCCTGCTCGATCTGTAGAAAAGGTGTAGGTAGAAACTCTATAAGATGCACCAAGTGTAAGCTATGGACACATAAGAGGTGCAGCAATGCCATAGGAAGGCTAACTAGGAAGATGGTTTTTGTATGTGGCAGATGCTCGGGAGCATTAACCTCTGAAAATCTGCAGAAAACAACTTCCGTCACTTTCCAGGGAGAAAAACTAGAAGTAGTTGATAGCTTCTGTTATCTTGGTGACCAAGTCAGTAGTGGGGGTGGGTGTGCTGAAAGTGTAACGGCTAGAGTAAGAATAGCCTGGGCAAAGTTTAGGGAGCTCTTACCTCTGTTGGTGACTAAAGGCCTCTCGCTCAGAGTAAAAGGCAGACTGTATGATGCATGTGTACGAACAGCCATGCTACATGGCAGTGAAACATGGGCCGTGACTGCTGAGGACATGCGTAAGCTTGCGAGAAATGAAGCTAGTATGCTCCGTTGGATGTGTAATGTCAGTGTTCATAGTCGACAGAGTGTAAGTACCTTGAGAGAAAAGTTGGACCTAAGAGGAATCAGATGTTGTGTGCAAGAGAGATGATTGCGCTGGTATGGTCATGTGGTGAGAATGGATGAAGATAGGTGTGTGAAAAAGTGCCACACCCTGGCAGTTGAGGGGACCTGTGGAAGAGGTAGACCCAGGAAAACCTGGGTCGAGGTGGTGAAGCACGACCTTCGAACTCTAGGTCTCACCAAGGAAATGACCAGAGACCGAGACCTATGGAAGTATGCTGTGCGTGAGAAGACCCGGCAAGACCAGTGAGAACAATCAAAATCAAATCATATATCAGAAAGCAGGGATTAAGTGACCCATCGGTTCGTGTCCGCTGTCAGCCTCGTCTGGCACCCGTGCCAGTGATACGTAAAAGCACCATTCGCTCATGGCCGTTTGCCAGCTCTGCCTGGCCCCGTGTCGGTGGCACGTAAAAGCACCATCCGTTCGTGTTCGTTTCCAGCCTCGCCTGGCCCCGTGCCGGTGACACGTAAAAGCACCGTCCGTTCGTGGCCGTTGGCCAGCTCTGTCTGGCCCCGTGTCGGTGACACGTAAAAGCACCGTCCGCTCGTGGCCGTTTGCCAGCTCTGTCTGGCAACCGTGTCGGTGGCACGTAAAAGCACCATCTGTTCGCGTCCATTGCCAGCCTTGGCTGGCCCCCGTGCCGGTGACACGTAAAAGCACCATCCGTCCGTGTCCGTTGCCAGCCTCGGCTGGCCCCTGTGCCGGTAACACGTAAAAGCACCGTCCGCTCGTGGCCGTTTGCCAGCTCTGTCTGGCAACCGTGTCGGTGGCACGTAAAAGCACCATCCGTTCGCGTCCGTTGCCAGCCTCGGCTGGCCCCCGTGCCGGTGACACGTAAAAGCACCGTCCGTTCGTGGCCGGTTGCCAGCTCTGTCTGGCCCCGTGTCGGTGGCACGTAAAAGCACCATCCGTTCGTGTCCGTTGCCAGCATCGCCTGGCCCCGTGCCGGTGACACGTAAAAGCACCATCCGTTCGTGGCCGTTCGCCAGCTCTGTCTGGCACCTGTGCAGGTGGCACGTAAAAAACACCCACTACACTCACGGAGTGGTTGGCGTTAGGAAGGGCATCCAGCCGTAGAAACACTGCCAGATCTGACTGGGCCTGACGAAGCCTTCCAGCTTCACAGACCCCAGTTGACCCGTCCAACCCATGCTAGCATGGAAAGCGGACGCTAAACGATGATGATGATGATGATGATGATATGAGAGAGAGAGAGATGTATATGTATAGATATATGGATATGTATGTATATGATGAGGAAATGCAAGACAGTGTAAGCTTGCATACGTAGATAGGAAGTAGTAGGAGAAAAAAGTAGGAGTTAGAGGGAAAATGAATGAGAAACGAAGTGTGGAAATAAGCAGATGAGGTGGAGAGTAATTGAAGTTGAGTGGGGAACTGAAGAGTAAAAATGGGAGTACTGAAGTAAGAGGAGTGAAGGAGAAATACTTGTTTAAATTTGTTGGTTCCAAGATTCATTGCAAAATGTCTTTTCCATTTTATTGAATGTTTGGATCCATGCTATGTAGCCTTGACACACACCGTAAGGGTGAGGGAATAACCCTTTGTGTAGAAGTGGGTGGTGACAGGTTGCTTTGGCATACATATGTACAAACACACACATGCACATACATGTGTAAACAATACACAGTTATATACACACACCTGAATATGTGTATATACATGTACAAATGTGTTTCTATGTACACACATTGTCATTAAATTAGATATTTGAGATTGTGTTGTAGGATATAGTTTGATTTTGTTATGTGCTATATATCTTATTCTTATTTTTTAAGATATTTTTTTTATTTATATATAATTTATTTATTTATATGTTCTTTTCATTTTGACCATAAGCATGATTTTATACATATTGTTCCTGTTAGTGTGACATGGCAGTTTTGTTAGCTCCTTCCTAATTTATCTAGTACGTGAAATTTTCTATAATTGTCTTTTTATGTATTTATTTCCCGGAAAAAAAAAAACATAGTTTATTTCAGAGTTTTTTTTAAATGATATTAAGTAATTTAATAATTCTTATATTGAATTAAATATACTTAAGGTTTTCATTTATGTAATACTAGCAGTATCGCCCGGTGTTGCTTGGGTTTGTAAGGGAAATAACTATATAAGCATTTTTAGAGAGTTATAGCCAAAAATAGCAAAAAAAAATGCATTAAAAATGGGAAAAAAATGATGGTAAATTTTTTTTTAAATCGTTGACTCATCGTAGACATTTTTAGAGAGTTACTTCCCTTATATAATAGCGAAAAAAATGCATTAAAATGGAAAAAATTATGGTAAATTTTTTTTTAATCGTAGACTCATCATAGACCCAGAAGGGCTTGATATGAGCCACGACTATAAAAGTAAAAATTTGGTTAAACTGCACCGCAAAATGTGGGAGTAGTTAGGAATCTAAATTGTAGGAGACAGACAGCACACAACCTCACTTTTATATATAAAGACTAGCAGTATAGCCCGCCATTGCTTGGGTTTGTTTTTTAGTTGTGCTTAAAACGGCAGACTTTGCTGTCGTGTTAACAAAGTTTTGACATAGTTTCAATCTATGAATAAAAGTGTAATATGGCGATGCTCGAGTTTGCTCTGAGTGTGCTGCAAATATGTAATGCTGACTTGAATTGCTGGTATTGTTGGTTAATATTCTTTCTATTAACATTATGGAGAAAAAAAATTACCCGTAGATTTAAAGCAAAATAAAGCTCAAGTTTCGAACGGCACTGAAAATCTATTAAGAAGTTAACACTGCAACAGTATTCATTAAGAAAAAGTACAGGAAAATCCAAAACGATAGTAAGAACAGTTTGTGATTACAAAAAAACCAAAAAGTGTTTTTTTGAAGCCAAACGGGTGGGCAACATGAATCGTGGTTGTACCTGTAAAATGAATAAAATCGACTATTTTACATCACGTATAACTAAACAAATCTGTAAAATCAAAGCATAACCCATTGAAGGTTTAACTTGAACATTGTAGATAGTAACAGCATGCTGATTGCACAACTGCTGCGACTACCATTCCCACAAATAAGAATCACTTAAACCGACTAAAAAGGAACGCCGTTACCATTGCATCTTCTCATTCGACTGAGAATGATGACAAGACATCGATTAAAGGCAGCAGTTATGCCTCAGCAACTGCATTCCCACAGGCGGCGCTGATTAACGAAAATGTTCGACATCAGAATGAAGGAAATGCAACGATGTACAAGCTGCAGATGTACAAGATGCAGATGTACAAGCTGCAGACAAAAATAATCGGTGTAAACTTTGTCTTCACCAAAAAGCTACAGCTGCAAGAGATGCTGAGAATGATGCGCAGCATGAGCTAATCTAAGCAAGAGTTTCGAGTTCAGCGTGAACTTCATCAGAGTAATGAACGAAGCATAAACGTTACTCCTACTTTTGTTGCCCAAGATACTGAACAGAAGACCGCAGCTCCAATGATGGAGAATATTAATCATGTACAAAATACCTTTATGCACAGTATTACAAGGACACTGATTTAGCATTGGTCATTCAAGGCGGTTTCACATATGTTCTAGAAAAGATAAGTATACTTATAATTTATTAGTATAAGTGCATTCATGCAGTGATCATTACTCCTCAGCATTGGATCAGCTGATCTGTCATTCGACCTTTTAGAATTGGAATTTTTTAAAAGCAAAAATTTTGCATTATGTAGCTTGTTATTCTCCGTAAGTGAACATTTTTCTGGTTGAAATACACCGAAAGATGGCGACACAGCAGTAAAAAAATCGTAAAAAATAGGGATTTTCATAGAAAAAAAGCACCTTTCCGATGTAAATAATTTTTGGTCTTAACATGGTCTGATTTGAATTTTTTCTTCTACGGAAGGAAGAGCAAGCCTTCTTCTATCATACTCTCAATTTTGGTCAACTTGTGCTGCAGGGTCTTGGAGGAGATGGTGTTAGTTGAAGGCTACCAAACCTGCCACACACACACACAGACAACTTCAGCTTTATATATATAGATTTATTCTATTACTAACCAGTTGATTGCTGTGGGGAATTTATAAATATAACCTCATTGTAGGTATTTTTTCTTACATAAAAGCATACAATTTTTTCCTTTTTTTTTTTTTTAATATATAATTTACTCCTACACACCCCATCCAATACATTTCATAGAAAGTTAAAAATTTTTCTACATAAATTCCAATTGACTCGTTAACATTCTTTGTCAGTCCATTTACTACATACAGGAATTATGTGAAAGCATCATTGTTTTCTTGACCAAACATTGACCTATATGCAATATTCATTCTTTAGCATTTTTAATTTTTGCTTTTTTTCTCTCCTCCCTGCCTAATATTTTTTCTTCACTTTGTATTTAAGAAAACTTTTTTTTACTAGTTTTGTTGACTTCCTCAGTCTAGTTACCAATACAGAATGATTCAGAAACCCTATTGAAATTGAAATTATCACGAGTTGTACTTTAGACCTGTGTAGACAGAGAGACTTATGCTTCTGAACATTGGTAAAAATTAATGAATATAGCCTTGCTGATAATTAATCATAAGCTAATTACTTTCATCTCAACTAAACTCATCATATATTCATAAACATAAAAAGACTGTCATTGTTAAGCATTCAGTCAGTTAATCACATCATATACAGGTACTTTACTTTATTGCTCGACAATTCTATGTCAGTGATATCTGTCAATTGAATTTGCTTGTTTTTGGGGGAAGATTGGAGTTTAATCTCCAAGCTTTTCCCATAAATTAGTGCTGTTTCGTACAGATTGTTACAGCTATAAAATATTAGATTTTCCAAATTGTAATTATGCCTACTTGAGATTGCACGGCTTGAAACCAACAAAGGGAATTAGAAGAGGCTTTCATCATTTTTGGTTTAGACAGCATCTGTACAATTTGTTTTGCATGATTTAGTATAGAACAATCCCATAACTGCTATATAGTTCCTTAGCAAATAATTGGCACTGTTAAAAAAAATCGAGTAAACCCACCTAATGTTATAGAGCTCTTATTCTCACTGGTCAAATCAGCTTTTAGCATTAAGAATGTTTCCTGTCAATGTTAAATGACTTCAAGTTGTTCTTTGTGGTAATCTAGTTAATGCCTTTTTCATTGTTATTTTTTTTATCATTTTCCATATTAAATATTTTTTTAATCCTGTATGTGAGTGTGTGGCGTGTATTCTTTCTTCCATATTTTATTAAATAAGCTTTACTAAAATAATATTTTGATATTTTTTTGTTTTCCTCTTCCATGTTTTCCCTTCTACAGAGCGCTCCCATTCTGAAGACGAATACGACTACAGGTGGAAACGATGTTAGTACGGCAAGAAGCTCTTAGTACTCACATGCGTGTCAGCGGATGTGCTCCGCATCATTTCTTTTCCCTTGACCTTTGCATGCTTTTTATTGTTCTACTTGACACTCCTCCCACTACCACTTTATTTTGTACTTTATCTTCTTCACTGAATCCACTTTATATTTCACACTGCACTTCCATGTTGTCGTTGGTTTTCAATGTAGCTTCTAGTTTCTATATTTTTTCTGGATTTGAAGCACTTCACTTGTGTAGAAATTTTGAATTATGTAAACTAAATTCTGTGGCATAAGTCTTTGCTACTATTTTTAATTATCTTTTCACCTGATAAGTTTATTTTCAAAAGTAAATTGGTCTTCAAAGTTAGCCTTCTTCCTTAACAAATACTTAAACATGATTGTTCAACATGTGGAGTGAAAAGCCTTATTATATTTTATTTATTACATATTGTTAAACTGTAAATATTAACTATTATTGCTAATTATAACTATAATATGAGTAACTGCTCAACTCCTGTAGCTGATGCTTTGTCATCACTGGCTGTGTTTAAGTAGATTTTTTTTCACTAATTACTGATCACTCGGAGAAAGATTTATTGACTTATAATTGATTTTGTCAGCGAATATTAAAAAAATAAATAAAATTAAATGGTTAGATAAGAAAACCAAAAAATCCCCTAAAACTTAGCATAAGACACATGACTTTTCATTAATATGTTGGTGCATGGTTTAAACCTTGTGCAAATAGCATGAAATCAATTCTGCATGTATTTGTGTTTTGTGTGTAGGTGTGCAATTTTATTAACTTTGTCTATGATATAGCTAATGAGTACATCACATTAGCAGTTGAATGAAATAATGAAGAAAGACTACAATATTAGTAATTTAGTTTATTGTTGTTGTAATGTATTTCTGAATTACGCTGCTTTAGCATATTGACTTCCTTTTCACTCATTCTCTTTTGAAAATTGTTTATTTTCTAAAAGATTTTTTATTTTGTCTATTAAAACAATGAAAGAGTCCTAATGATTCACTTCTAGAAACAAAAGAACAATTTTATATTTATGACTAGCAATATCGCCTGGCGTTGCTCGGGTTTGTAAGGGAAATAACTATATAAGCATTTTTAGAGATGTAAAGTATAATAGCCATCTCAATATGGCTAACCACAAAGGGCGGTGGTGTTACTGTAGCTTTTTACGTTCTGAGATTTAATAATAAATTTTTAGAGAGTTACTTCTCTTATATATGCCAAAAATGCATTAAAAATGATAAAATTGATGGTAAATTTTTTTTTAAATCGTAGACTCATCGTAGATGCGCGCTAATACCCAGAAGGGCTCGATATGAATCACGACTATAAGATACCCGGTTTTGGTTAAACTGCACCGTAAAATGTGGGAGTAGTTAGGAATCTAAATCGTAGGAGACAGACAGCACACAACCTTACTTTTATATATAAAGATTTTTAGAGAGTTACTTCCCTTATATATGCCAAAAATGCATTAAAAATGTGAAAAATTGATGGTAAATTATTTTTTAAATCGTAGACTCATCGTAGATGCGCGCTAATACCCAGAAGGGCTCGATATGAATCACGACTATAAGATACCCGGTTTTGGTTAAACTGCACCACAAAATGTGGGAGTAGTTAGGAATCTAAATCGTAGGAGACAGACAGCACACAACCTCACTTTTATATATAAAGATTATCAATTCTAGAATAAGTTTTATCCTGTTTTTTTTTTTCTCTTTAAATTGAACAGTTTTGGCATTCACACTACTCTGGCGAATGCAATGCTCATTCACATTGTTGTGAATTAATCTCATAGCTCTGAGATTTCGATGACGTGATTATTTTTAGAATGACATTGTAGGGTAGGTGCGTGAGGCTGGATCTGGCTTGTTTGAACATAAAACAGGTAGAACATTTTGACCAAATATGGCTTTGGCACGTAAAAAGCACCATCCGATCGTGGCCGTTGCCAGCCTCGCCTGGCCCCCGTGCCGGTGGCACGTAAAAAGCACCATCCGTCCATGGCTGTTTGCCAGCTCCGTCTGGCACCTGTGCGGGTGGCACGTAAAAAGCACCCACTACACTCACGGAGTGGTTGGCGCTAGGAAGGGCATCCAGCTGTAGAAACACTGCCAGATCAGACTGGGCCTGATGAAGCCTTCTGGCTTCCCAGACCCCAGTTGAACTGTCCAACCCATGCTGGCATGGAAAGCGGACGCTAAATGATGATGATGATGATGGCTGGTTTAAATACTAAATGGTCAAGATCAAATTCCTTCCAATGTTGTGCATACAAAGAGAAAATAGTCACAGATTTTAAATGTCAGACTTCATTATATTAAAGTTTGATTTTTTGTTAGAAAAAGTTTGCTCTAATGCAATTGATTTTTGTTAATGAAGCGTAACTTAAATAGGATGCTGCAGAATTCCCTTCTATGAGGTATTGTTTGATGGTAAAGCAATAAGATAAATATCCCAGTCTTGTGTTACAAAAAAAAAAAAAAAAAAACTACAAAAGGGAAAATTCCTTTTATCAACAACATATGATTTTAGTATGTTAAAAATATTTCTTTTGCATGTGAGCAAAAATGTGATTTGCAGCATGATGCTTAAAAGATTTTATGGATGTTTTAAGTGGGTTCTGATGCATTGCAGCAATCAGGATTCTGAATTAATAGTAACTTGCTGATTTGACATAAATGAAGACCTGCTGTTTGGAAATGTGTTACCAGCCTAAAAACACATTGTTGTGAAGTAACATATATATTTCCAAAAGGTTTAATGTCATTTATCAATTGTATGCAAATGCATCCAACAGAATTTATTTATGCCTTGTCTTTTTTTGTTCATTATGTTCCAAATCCAAATCTCACTGAGGTTAACTTTGCTTTTCATCCCTCCAGGGTTGATGAAATGAAGAATCAGTAGATGGCATTGACTAAACCCCTTGTCTCGAAGCTTCCACTTGCGTCCAAAGCAACACTATTATTATTATTACTATTATCATTATTATTATTATTATTATTATTATTGAGTGAGAGAGCAGTGCATGCCATCAAAGTGACACTGGGGTACAAATATATGAAGCCCAGTATATCCATCATGACTCCCCGTCTGATAAGGGTACACCAGGCACATGCATCACAACCATATGTGCGCGACCTGGTGATCTCATATCAAGATTAGCAGCACATGACTTCGCAGGTGGGGCCCAGTTAGAATTTTCTTCTGGTCGAGTAGCCCATTCCGCTCAAAAGGTCCCTGAATAAGGATTGTTTAAGGATGTTGAACGAACCACCCATGTTTCCAGAAGGAAATTATTCAAACCCTCAAGAGTTCGTTTCAACACACGGCTATGATGCTCCCTCACTATTATTATTATTATTATTATTGAGTGAGAGAGCAGTGCATGCCATCAAAGTGACACTAGGGTACAAATATACGAAGCCCAGTATACCCATCATGACTACCCGTCTGATAAGGGTACACTACGCACATGCATCACAACCATATGTGCGCGACATGGTGATCTCATATCAAGATTAGCAGCACATGACTTTGCAGGTGGGGCCCAGTTAGAATTTTCTTCTGGTCGAGTAACCCATTCTGCTCAAAAGGTCCCTGAATAAGGATTGTTTAAGGATGAAACACCCATGTTTCCAGAAGTGAATTATTCAAACCCCAAAGAATCCCTCTCAACACATGGCTATGATGCTCCCTCACTACTTCCGTTTGTGAGCAGAGATGCATATATCGTCAGCCACTAAGGGACATGCTCAACTGGTTAAGGTCAAACAACTGACAAGCAAATCTGTGGTATTGAGCAGAATATTTGCTGTAGCCCATCTTTTATACCAAGACAATGTACATGATGACACTTCCAATCAGTTAAGATCAGAAGCCATGAGTTATTATTATTATTATTATTATTATTATTATTATTATTATTATTATCATCATTAAGGTATTGAGCTGGCAGAGTCATTAGCATGCTGGACAAAATGCTTACCTGCATTTTGTCTGCTGCTACATTCTTCATTCAAATTCCACTGAGATTGGTTTTTGTCTTTCATCTTTTTGGGGATGAATAAATTAAGTACCAGTGAAATACAGGCTGTTCTTATCAACTAGTCCTCTCCCCACCAAATTTCAGGCCTCGTGCCTTTAGTAGAACCGAGGTAAACTTTGTCCTTCATTCTTTTGGGTTCAATAAATTAAGTGCCTGTGAAATACTGGGGTCAGCGTAATTGACTGCTCCCCCCCAAAAAATTTCAGGCCTTGTGCCTTTAGTACAAAGGTTTATTATTATTAAGGCAGCAAGATGGCAGAAGCATTAGCATGCTGGGCAAAATGCTTAGTGGCATTTCTCCTGTCTTTGTGTTCTGAGTTCAATTTTTGCTGAGGCCAACTTTGCCTTCCATCCTTTTGGGATTGATAAAATAAATACCTATTTCTTTATTACCCACAAGGGGCTAAACACAGAGGGGACAAACAAGGACAGACATAGGTATTAAGTCGATTACATCGACCCCACTGCGTAACTGGTACTTAATTTATCGACCCCGAAAGGATGAAAGGCAAAGTCGACCTCAGCAAAAATTGAACTCTCAACGTAACGCAAACGAAATACCGCTAAGCATTTCGCCCGGCGTGCTAACGTTTCTGCCAGCTCGCCGCCTTGATAAAATAAATACCATTTGAGCACTGAAGTCAGTCTGATTAACTTATCCACTCCCTTGAAATTGTCAGCCTTGTGCCAAAATTTGGAACCAATATTATTATTAGGTGGCAAGCTGGTAGAATTGTTAGAGAATCAGAAAAATTGCTTTGCAGTGTCCCTTTTGGCTTTATCTTGCAAGTTCAAAACTTGCCAATGTCAGTTTTGAATTTTATCTCACTAGGGTCAATAAAATAAAGTACCAGTCAAATACTGGGGTTGGTGTAACTGAATAACTACGTCCCCTTAAAAAATGGTGTCATGCCAAAATTTGAAGCAAAAATGGTAAACTGTCAGAATCATTAATGCATTGGACAAAATGCTTCGCAGCATTTCTTCTGGCCCTTTATGTCCTGAGTTCAAATATTGTTGAGGTCACTTTTGCCATTCATGCTTTTGGTATTGATAAAATAAAAGTAGTGAGTCAAATACTGGGGTTGATGTAAACTGAGTACTTCTAAACCTCAGCTTGGCGTATGATGTCTGAAATGCTATCAGGTACTTGTAGTCCTGTAAGACAATATGACTGGTGGAACTGCTACATTAGCTTTCTCTAGAAGACTGTTAGAGCAATGATTTTCTTGGGGAAACTTAGCATCACTGTTAATCTACTGGTTGGTTTGTTCCTGGTGTCTCTTTCAGCCAGGAGACTATGGATAACACCCAGTAATTCCTGGCCTTACAATGCTACTGAGATGGAAGCATTTACAGTTCGAGATAAAGTTCAGATACAGCAGAGCTGATCTGAGATTCATGTAATTGTAATGAAACCATCAACTTATTAGCAGTGTACAAACACTGCTAATAAGTTTATTCTCACCATATGTCTGTAGGAAGAGGAATATAATTAGGAGCCAGAACAATCTTAGACCTGTGAGCATTCCTTGCTTTGCCCAAGGTGGTCATCTTCCCCCCATTGTGGACCTTTTCTTTGTTGATGTTGTTATTTCTACTGTTTCCTTTGTAACCTTCCTCCCACTATTTTGCATTGCATTCTTGCACTGTTCCCTGTTCCTTGGCTTTTATCAGTTTTTTTTGTTATTTCCTATGTCTGTTGTTCTGTTTGTTTGTCAGTTTTAAGTTTTTCTTTTTTTTTATCTTATATTTCAAGTTGCACTCAGTTATAGATGCTTTAGATTGTAAACTGGTTTCATGTATTTCTAAGCATTTTTATTTTTCTATATCTATATTTTTATGGAATATGTTTCATTTGTAATATTTACTTCTTGATCATTTTATCTCTATCAACTGCATCACCACCACTTTATCATCATCATCATCATCATCATCATCATCATCTTCATCATCATCATCATCATCATCATCATCATCATCATCTTCATCATCATCTTCATCATCATCTTCATCTTCATCACCATCATCATCATCATTATCATCAGAAGCAGCAACAGACATCTATCATCAGAATTAATTTTTCTTTCTTAACCTTATGCTAAGTGCTAAAAAATAATGTTTTTGTGAGTTGCATGATTGTTTGTTGTATTTTTTGTATTTTTTTGTAGCCATGACACTTCTGTTTCCTTTAGCATCATTTTATTCAAGTTACTACACAAATAAGTATCGTATATTCATTAACATTCATAAATTCTATATTTTCATTTGATGTATTTGCACTTCAATCTTTCCTCATTCTTTCTTACATACCATTTTCCCATCAAAGCTGAATAAATTCAATATATTTTTCCATTTGATATACTCCTGATCAGTTAATATCCTTCCCTTGTATTTCATTTCTATCCTTGAGATATAATTGAAGGGATAATGACTCTATTTCTTCACCTAAAATGGTAAATTGTTTTATTTTTATTTTTGTTTTCTAGTGGAAATTATATATTAATAGAAGTTTCTATAACTAAAGTGATTCACATATAATTTATTCTATCTAATTCAGTGCCTCAATTTTGTGAGTTCAAATACTGATAGACTTTTCTGTCAGAGAACTGTGATGTTCATCTAAATAGTAACTGGCATTGCTGAGATATAAAAAAAAAGATTCTTTTTAATATATATATATGATATATATGATATAAAAAGGCGGCAAGCTGGCAGAAACGTTAGCGCGCCGGGCGAAATGCTTAGCGGTATTTCGTCTGTCGTTACGTTGTGAGTTCAAATTCTGCCGAGGTCGACTTTGTCTTTCATCCTTTCGGGGTCGATAAATAAAGTACCAGTTTCGCACTGGGGTCGATGTAATCGACTTAGTCCCTAATTTGTCCCCTCTATGTTTAGCCCTTTGTGGGTAGTAAAGAAATATATATATATATATATGATATCTACAGGGTATTGAAGATTGTCCAGATACTAAGTTGCTGGATTTCATGCATTATACTATAACTCTGAGTTCACATTCCAGTATTGTCAATAAAATCAATTCTGGATTTTGTTTTTTTGACTTAGAGAGGAAGCAAGACAGAACTTCTGTAGGAAACCTGCTGGAAAATATTATATGCATGAAAATCCAAACTGCTTTCCTTATAAATAAATAAATCTTTTACTTCATGAAATAAAAATATAATCATTACCATTTTATCATTAATTAAACCTGCATCTCTTGTATTTATATATTGTTGAACAGTTCAAATATGTCATTGTTTAATCAATCAGGACTAGCACTTTGGGCTCTTTCTTGTTATAAATTCTTACCTACAGATATATTTTTCTCAGCATCATGTTCCTTTATCATCACATCCAATTTGACAAGATCTCTTTCTCTCTCTCTCTACCTCCATGCCTTTCTTTTAACTTAATACAACTGGCTCTGTACTTACTTCACTAAATGTATAAAGTTCTTAATCACTTTTGTGTATGTTCTTTCTTCTGTTTCATATCTGTAGTTCACTATATAGATCTCCATTTGCTTAAAAGCCAATTTTGCAAAGAGGTGGCTTATAATATTCCCCGTTGTCACTACACACATGCACGACTGCATGCACACACACACACACACACACACACACTATATGAGTGAGTGTGTAAACAGTTGCTTGATTTATTAGAAACAGCAGTCAAATTTTCCTTAATTCACACCCTATCATCTCACAAAAGGGCATGTTGGATAATGTCCAGCATTCTCTGCTTATTGGAGAGGGATAGGATGATGACAACTGGATTACTTTTTATCATTGCTCAGCTTGAACATAGCTGACTTAGTGCTGAATAACAACAAGAACAATAATCTTTCAGTGATCAAAACTTCCAGTTCACTCTTTGTTCCATTTCTTCCTTTTGTCTGCTTGTCTGTCTCTCTCAAATATTGCTTTACATCTTCATGTAAATGTCTGTATGTATATATGTATGTATATGTGTGTGTCTCCCCCATGCCAGCAGAGAAGGTAGAGGTAAAACGATAGTACAATGATAATGATGATGGATAAGATCAATGAACAGATTTGATAGATTATGCAAGTCTCTTCTATAAAACCCAACAACTTAATGCTAACATTTTAGTGTTAATTCATAACTTATGGCAATATCATTGACTTATATTCTTTCAGTATTTATTTGTATATCATTTATGTCAATATTTCTCCAGTACCACTTGTGTGGGCCTCTTTAACCCTTTTGTTACTGTATTTCTTTTGAGATGTTCTGTGTTTCTTTCAATTACTTTAAATACAACAAAGAATTTAGTAAATTAACTTAGTTATCATTAAGCTAGTGTTAGGAACATAAATTGTGACTAAGGCTTGGTGGAAGATTTTAATTCAAAACTTATGAAAACAAGACGTTTGTACTACAGAGCCAGAGCCGGTTTCAGCCGGGTTAGTAACAAAAGGGTTAATTATTGCCTTAACCCTTACCCGATTCATTACATCCTATTGGCAACATCATGTCATCACCGTACTAACTCCACTCTTACTGTTATCTCAGCATTGCCGAGAGTATATATACTGTTGGTTGGATTCTGAGTTGAAAAGTCTTTATTTGATTATGCTTTATTACTAGCATGTTAACACTTTAGCATTTACACCAACCAGATCCAGCCTCTCACACCTATCCTACAATGTCATTTTAGAAATAATGAATTGTATCATTGAAAGTTTGAAGTTGTATGATAATACATGATTAATTCAAAACAATGTGAATAATGGGGATGGAAGCACTCTGTCGGTTACGGCGATGAGGGTTCCGGTTGATCCGATTAATGGAACAGCCTGCTCGTGAAATTAACGTGTAAGTGGCTGAGCACTCCACAGACACGTGTACCCTTAACGTAGTTCTCGGGGGTATTCAGCGTGACACAGAGAGTGACAAGGCCGGCCCTTTGAAATACAGGTACAACAGAAACAGGAAGTAAGAGTGAGAGAAAGAGTGGTGAAAGAGTACAGCAGGGATCACCACCATACCCTGCCGGAGCCTCGTGGAGCTTTAGGTGTTTTCGCTCAATAAACACTCACAACACCCAGTCTGGGAATCGAAACCGCGATCCTACGACTGTGAGTCCGCTGCCCTAACCACTGGGCCATTGCGCCTCCACATGTGTGAATAAGCATCACATTTGACTGAGTATGCTAAAAGGTAAACCATCTGTCTGAAAGACTCAGCTTTAAATTAACTGATAATTAGTGATTAGTATAGGAATGACAGTAGCCAAATCCTCTTGCTGATCAGCCTGGAATTTACAGTTGCCAAATCCTTTGTTCGGAAGGCATCACCTGCCACACCATTATCGTTGTTTCCACATATTACAATCATAACACTCCTATTATTATCACCACTATC
This sequence comes from Octopus sinensis, assembly GCF_006345805.1. Lineage (NCBI taxonomy): Eukaryota > Metazoa > Mollusca > Cephalopoda > Octopoda > Octopodidae > Octopus > Octopus sinensis. Next base: position 159,881,594 of record NC_042999.1, on the reverse strand, counting down.
AATGCCATTGTTGGTCCACTGCTGACACCACCACCACCACCACCACCATCACTGCTATCATTACCATCACTGTGAGAAACCTCTATGCAGTTGTTCGATTTGCTAGAAATAGCAGCCGTATTTCTGTCAGATCACACCTTTGCCATTCTGAAAAAAAGGGATGCAGGGTAGTGAAGGCTGGTATACCTTTGATTATTGGTTTGTTCAGAGCTAACCTGTAGCTAAACCCTCTATCAACCACATCGTCATCATCATCATCATCATCATCAACTCCACCACCTCTGTAACATCACCAGCTCTTTTTACTCTACTGTTTCTCCTACAGTTCCATGAATATTATATTACCTTCACTAATTTTATAAACTTTTCTTTTTGTTGTCCAGTTTGCTTTTTTGCATAAACTCTTTTTGTGACTGCCAGGAATGCACTTTGATGTTTCGTTTACTGTCGAAAGCTTGCACATTTGTTTGGTTTTCTCTTATTTCTGTTTTTTTTTTCTTCTTCTTCTTCTCAATGTTAATTTTTATTATGCTGTTATTTTATTTCCATTTATTTTTGGCAATGAATCTGTTTATTCTGTAAGGCTGAGAAGATTGGTTTAAAAAAACACTTTTCACTTGGATAACTATCACCACCAAAACTAATTCTGCTGAAAAGATATTTAGTTCTTTTAGTCAGCATCTATGGATTTTTCTGTCTCTTCGTGTACTGATATTAGGTTCACCATTTTTACAGCTACTATTGGAGACTAGGTGCATTGTTAGAAGTAAAAGTGACAAGTTGAAACCTGATTTAATAATATGTATATATGTTGGAATAGAGACGAAGGAGATCAAATCTTTGTGTGGAACAAAGTAACATGAAAGATGAAATTAATTGTTTGGAAATTTTACATTTATTCTTATTTATTTCACTGTAAGCTTACAATTGTGAAGGCGCATGGCTCTGTGGTTAGAGCGTCGAGCTTACGATCGTGAGGTTGTGAGCTTGAATCCCGGACCGGGCTGTGTGTTGTGTTCTTGAGCAAGGCACTTTATTTCATGTTGCTTTATTTCAGTTCACTCAGCTGTAGAAATGAGTTGCGACATCACTGGTGCCAAGCTGAATCGACCTTTGTCTTTCCCTTGGATAACACTGGTGGCGTGGAGAGGGGAGGCTGGTATGCATGGGCGACTGCTGGTCTTCCATAAACAACCTCGCCCGGACTTGTGTCTAGGAGGGTAACTTTCTAGGTGCAATCCCATGGTCTGTGTCGTGACCGAAGGGGGTCTCCGAAGCTTAAAATAAATAGTTCATTATTATAATGAATTATTGATCTATTGATTTTAAGTAAAAAGGTTCAAGCCTTCCTTTAGCCATATATTTTACTCCTGGGCAAAATGCATTTCTCTGCTTGCTCTATTTTGTTTGAGTTATCTGATTCAATTTGAATACTTAGTAATAAGTAACAAGGACATACAGTGGTTTAAAAAAGTAGGAGTAAAGAAAAATGGGAGGGGAATGACAGCATTCTATCCTTGCTTGTAAAACAGTAAAGGATTATAAATTGTTTAACTACTCTTATATACACTGTTTACACTTATGTTGTCTGACTATAGTTATGTTGTTCAACTACCCACAGATGTGATAGGGTCTCACTTATGTAAATTAGTTGAATAACTTTGATCAACTGTCATTATTGAAACAGCTGAAGGGAAAAAAAGACAAAACCTCTCTAAGCAACAAGCAAAGGAGGTATAGCCAAACAATATCAACTGATTAGAATTTTTCGATAGGACAGACAATGCAGATTGGAATAGATCCCATCTTGAAAGCTAAACTGTAATTCATCATCATCATCATCATTTAGCATCCGCTTTCCATGCTAGCATGGGTTGGACGGTTCAACGGGGGTCTGTGAAGCCAGAAGGCTTCATCAGGCCCAGTCAGATCTGGCAGTGTTTCTACGGCTGGATGCCCTTCCTAACGCCAACCACTCCGTGAGTGTAGTGGGTGCTTTTTACGTGCCACCCGCACAGGTGCCAGACGGAGCTGGCAAACGGCCACAAATGGATTGTAATGGAAATATTTTGTTCTTGTTAGTAGTAGGAAGTCATGTTTTGATCTCCTTTTAAGATCTGTTGTTCGCATCAGTCAGTTTGAGAGACTAATCTTACTGCTGTTTTTTGTTAGTTTTAGAGGTGATACACTTTTAGAAGATGAGCTTCTTTTCTCTAATAATTCAATTTGATAATCTCAGTTGATTGATTTCCAACTTACTATAATTACATATGTGAAACCTTATTCTATTTGCATTTAGTGTGCAAAACACTTCCTTGGAGTATATTCTCTCTGGTGTAGTCTTTGACTATAGTTTGCCTGTCTTGATTTTTGACTTAATCTGCTGTTGGGTTGCTTTTTTAATGAATTAGAAGCGGAACAGTGTTTGTGACCTTTGTGGACTTTCTAAGACTGGTGTGTTTGATGCAATTGATGTTTAGCTTGAACATTTGAAAGTTAGTGTGTGCAGGCAAAGTTTAGATGTGGAGGGAATTGCAGTTGTGAGAAAAAGGACTGGAAACTATTTAGTTTGAGGTCTGCAGAGTGAGGCACCATGAGAATCATGGGAGGAAGACAGATGTGTGGATTTTGTGGGCCTGAATGGAAATGGTGTGGGGCTTGTCAGATCAGAAGAGCAGATAGTTCTTATTGTAGGGGAGGTAGAGAGCGAAAACGGGACATAAGCAAGCTAGTACTTACAGTGTGTTGGTGAATAACTCATAAATCAATATCACGTCACGTGACCGACCAGACCATCAGATGTTGTTACACATCGCTGGTCACAATGCGTTCGCATCGTTTTAGCCTTCGAAGGACGCCACCTCGCTGGCTAAGCGAGCAGGCCAACAGAAGAAAGAGTGAGAGAAAGAGTGGTGAAAGAGTACAGCAGGGATCACCACCCCCTGCCGGAGCCTCGTGGGGCTTCTAGGTGTTTTCGCTCAATAAACACACACAACGCTCGGTCTGGGAATCGAAACCGCGATCCTCCGACTGCGAGTCCGCTGCCCTAACCACTAGGCCATTGCGCCTCCACATAAATCAATATAGTGGCCTTCATTTGTATGTGGATTTTGTTACTTGTGTATGCAGTAGCAACACTGCCATACATGTAAGCAGTGCTCTAGTGCAGGTCTTGGTCAGCAACTGATTCTGTTGGTCACTTGTAAAGTTAAGGTTTTTTTTTTGTTGGCGCTTATTTTTTGTTTCACACTATTTTGTATAGTCTTGCAACTTATTAAATTTTAAGTAAAGGATCTTGATATTGTCTATGCAGTTGTTAAACATCTGTGTGAAAAATTCTACAGTTTAGTCTGCAAAGAGATGCGAAAGCTGTGACAGTGTTAGAATATTATCCAAAGTATTGAAATAGAAGAAATTACACATGGAGTGTGTTTCATTCATCTAATTTCTACACCAAATTCAATCTTCAGTTATTGCTATTGTCTGAAGAGAAATTCAAATTTAATGGGATTTTCTTGTAAAGACATCATTTCAGGAGAGATGTAAATCATTAGAAGCACGAGACGGATAATCCTAATGTTTTGTTCTCATTTTCGTACAACATGCACTTCAATAATCATAAAATCTTCAAATCTCAAAAATGTTTGCCTCACTGCATTTCTTTTATGCAAACCCCTTATTAGATTTGCATGAGTTATTGTTGAATAAATGTTCTGCATGTAATTAAAATGTGTTATGCTATTATTATTATTTTAACATTTTAATTTTCCTGCATCTGTTATGTCAATAGCATTTGCTAATTTTGTCAGAAATGCATAATTTTCCTGTGATTGAATTCAGTTAACATTGATTTAATAATTCCTGAGTTTAGAATTCTAACTTTTCCTCTTTTTGGTAAAATATTGCATCCTTTTTTTCCCCGCATAATTCTCTTTCTTCCTTATCCCCTAAATATTAAAATCCCAAATCACACACAAAAAAGAAAAAATCCACCCATTATTTACAGATTTACACATTTTGCCACAGCTTTGTAATTTATAAAAAAAAAATCCCACTAATTAGGTTTGGTTTATTCGATGTTTAATTGTTTTTAACGATGTTTAATCAGTTTAGGAGTGTGAATAAATTTCTTGAGTAATCTGTTGAGTGTTAACATTAAAGTCACTCTTGAAATGAAATGTAACTGAAATAATCAGATCTGTTACATTCAATTTAACAAATAATTATATGAAATTTAAATTGTTTAAGAATTGTTATTTCCTCAACTCCATGCATGCGTGAACAATTTTTTTGGTATGTTTTTGTTGTTGGTACTTTTAATTATAACTGTGTGTATCTACTTATAATTTGTATTATTTTGCAACCCTCTTTAATGAATAAACACAAAATTTACATTTGTACCAGTAACAACATTCTGATATAAAAGAAAATCAATATTAATGGTCATGAATATTTGAAAATTATGTTTTTATAAACAATTGAATAATACATTTGAAATTTTTAAACTTTTTTAAAATATTAGTGTAATACATTTTTATGAATACATATGTTAAAGTTCCTTCTTTTGTTTTTTATTTTCTTAACTGGTAAAAAGGCTAATTGCCAAATGGTTGCCATCACAAAGGTCATTTTGCTCTGAAGTACTTTGAGTGCATGCTTTGGTACAGGTGCTAATGTCGAGATTGTAAAATCTACTCAATATAGAAAACATGTGATTATAAATCTGTATTTGTGTGCAACTGCTTCGATGCATACTTGAATTCTTTGAGTTAAACAACCCATCACTGCATTTTAGGTTGGGAAGGGGATCTACGAATCCAATTCCACAGTTGGTCATCTTGTTACAAGCATTGTATTGTGCATGTGAAGGCATTTATCTCTGCTTGGAACCAGTTTGCTTAACTGACAGAAGCATATTTTATTTCTATTTTATTGTTGAGTCAGTACTTGTAGAAAGCTATTTAGCTCTGAAACAATTGTTCCTAAAAGACCACTTGCACATTTGTGCACAAGTACATGTATATTATGTCCCACATTATGACAACATATTTCGTAGTCTCTGCGGGACTGGCCCGAACAGCGGACCTTGCTGGCTGACATTACTGACTGTGTCACTCCACTATTTATTAGTAGTGGACCAGCCTACTTCTCACCTGGTGGTGGTGATGGGGGGACGTCACAACAATGCATGACTAAAAGAAATATAATACAAATAGGTAAAAAAAAAGCACCCCAAAAAAAAAAAATAAAAACACCAGGCGCATAAACTCTTCATTCTTTTGACTTAGTAAAATAATGGCTAGGGTTTCTGGTATCTCCTTTTGTACATGTCTTTTTTTTTTTTTTCCTTGCTTTTAGATGACCCTGTGAAATCAGAAGACGACCAGATAATCTTGCGAGTAATTGAAGCATACTGCACAAGCGCAAAGACCCGACAAACAGTGAATTCCTGTGAGTATTTTTTCTTCTTCTTTTTTCTCAAAAATGCAGCTTCACTGACAGCTTTTGTATTATAATTTCTTATCTTCAATCTTTTCAGATCCACTTTTAATTGTTGTCATTATGTTGTGCCTCAGTCTGCCATGTTGCTTTTCTCTCTCTTCCTTCATGTACCGAAATCACTGTTGCTTCTATTTACACATCTTCATTTATATCTATTTGTTAAATATTTCTTTCCAGTTTTTTTTTTTTACTGTGAAAACTACCATCTTTGTAGTTTTTTCTCATGGATTTTACTTCTAATTTTTTTTTTGTAGTTGGTGTACTTATTAGTACATATTTTTCACTAAAACTCTGACTATAGCACAGATTGTGTGTGTGTGTGTTTGTTTGTGTGTATGTGTGTATACACAGGATGGATGTCCCCAAAATTTTAAGCCAGATTATGACCCCTTATAAAAATAAATTTTTTTTCCCCTACTATCTTGTATTACATGAGATGGGTTCAGTACTTCTGGAATGTGTGTGTGTGTGTGTGTGTGTATGTATACACAGGATGGATGTCCCCAAAATTTTAAGCCAGATTATGACCCCTTATAAAAATTAATTTTTTTCCCCCTACTATCTTGTATTACATGTGATGTGATGGGTTCAGTACTTCTGGAATGTGTGTGTGTGTGTGTATACACAGGATGGATGTCCTCTGAATTTTAAGCCAGATTATGACCTCTTATAAAAATAAAATTTTTTCCCCCTACTATCTTGTATTACATGTGATGGGTTCAGTACTTCTGGAATGTGTGTTTGTGTGTGTATACACAGGATGGATGTCCCCAAAATTTTAAGCCAGATTATGACACCTTATAAAAATTAAATTTTTCCCCCTACTATCTTGCATTACATGTGATGGGTTCATTACTTCTGAAATGTGTGTGTGTATGTATGTGTGTATGTATACACAGGATGGATGTCCCCAAAATTTTAAGCCAGATTATGACACCTTATAAAAATTAAATTTTTTCCCCTACTATCTTGTATACATTTGAGGGTTCATACTTCTGGAATGTGTGTGTATGTGGTGTGTGTGTGTATACAGATGGATGTCCCCAACATTTTAAGCCAGATTATGACCCCTTGTAAAAATAAATTTTTTTTCCCCTACTATCTTGTATTACATGTGATGGGTTCATACTTCTGGAATGTGTGTGTGTGTATACACAGGATGGATGTCCCCAAAATTTGAAGCCAGATTATGACACCTTATAAAAATTAAATTTTTTCCCCTACTATCTTGTATTACATTTGATGGGTTCATTACTTCTGGAATGTGTGTGTATGTGTGTGTGTGTGTATACACAGGATGGATGTCCCCAAAATTTTAAGCCAGATTATGACACCTTATAAAAATTAAATTTTTCCCCCTACTATCTTGCATTACATGTGATGGGTTCATTACTTCTGGAATGTGTGTGTGTATGTATGTATACGCAGGATGGATGTCCCCAAAATTTTAAGCCAGATTATGAACCCTTATAAAAATAAAAATTTTTCCCCCTACTATCTTGTATTACATTTGATGGGTTCAGTACTTCTGGAATGTGTGTTTGTGTGTGTATACACAGGATGGATGTCCCCAAAATTTGAAGCCAGATTATGACACCTTATAAAAATTAAATTTTTTCCCCTACTATCTTGTATTACATTTGATGGGTTCATTACTTCTGGAATGTATGTGTGTGTGTATACACAGGATGGATGTCCCCAACATTTTAAGCCAGATTATGACCCCTTATAAAAATAAAATTTTTTTCCCCTACTATCTTGTATTACATGTGATGGGTTCAGTACTTCTGGAATGTGTGTGTGTGTATACACAGGATGGATGTCCCCAAAATTTTAAGCCAGATTATGACCCCTTATAAAAATAACTTTTTTTCCCCCTACTATCTTGTATTACATGTGATGGGTTCTGTACTTCTGGAATGTGTGTGTGTATACACAGGATGGATGTCCCCAAAATTTTAAGCCAGATTATGACCCCTTATAAAAATAAAACTTTTTCCCCTACTATCTTGTATTACATGTGATGGGTTCAGTACTTCTGGAATGTGTGTGTGTATGTATGTGTGTGTATATACATGTGCATATATAAATGTTGTGTGTGTGTATCTCATCATTGAACATCCGGCTCCCTATTGGCATTGGCTGGACTGTTTGGAAGGATCTGGTGAGTGAGGAGACTGCCATGCTCCTGTGTCAACTTTGACATAGTTTCTATGGTTGGATGTCTTTTGTAATGCCAACCACTTTACAGAGTATACGAGTGCTTTTTTTCATGGTTCCAGCATGAGTAACTTACTACATGTGAATGGTGTAAAGTGGTTCCTATACTTCATGGAGGATAGAGAGAGAGAAAGTGCAGGAATGGCAGAAAGAATGGTAAAGATGAAGTATTAGGACAGATTCTCATGGTACAAGAATGTGAAAAGAGAGAGAATATGGACAGAGAAGTGAGGATGGGCTGATAGGCCTGCGAAGGTGTAAAGAGATAAGAATAGAAGTGATTGCAGTGAATGGGGGACCTGGAGATGTGGGCCATGGTTGGTCTCAGTTTGGGCAAGGGTGAGAAATATAGGAGCGGGTCAGATCAGGGAGGAGCAATGGTATGATAAAACCATAGATAGATAAGAAATAGGGAGATGATATGAACTGTTGGTGAGTACACAGATGAGCCATCTCTTTACTTTGGTTAAGATGTTGAACAAGAATTAAACTATAACTGAAAATTTCAAAAAATAAAATGGTAATACATTGTATCTTCAAAAGTTCTTGTAAAAATATTACATTGTACCTCAAACGTTCCTACCTAAATACAGTCTTTAGGAAAATGTGAAATATTGAATTTTAGATAGAATAAAGTAAAATATGAATAAAAGGTCGTAAATCATGAATTTTGATTGAAGAAATGGGGCCTCAAAAGAAAAAGGTATATATATATATGTTTGTATATATAATTACATTAAGAATATCAATCCTCTTAAAGAGATGTTACCATCCAAGTTCTATCAAAGGTCAACTAACATGGAATGTAGCCCCTTTCTAACAGTGACAGAAACAGAGGTGAGATTCACTGAGGGCATGGTATAAAGAGATAGCAGAGAGTCTTTCAGAGCCAAAGGTTGTTCAGTGGAAATAAAAGTAGTAATGGATGATGCTGAAACTGCAGGATGAGGGGCAAGGGAAGTGGTTCTAAGCAGAAGGATAACTGGTAGTACGATGCTCTCATGCAATTAAAACAACTGAGAAAATAGAAGCTGTGAAGGAGGGATTGGCATTTTAACCCTTTAGTGTTCGCATTATTCTGCCAAAATTAATTCTTTTTCATCCACCTTGTTTTGAATTCATCATGCATTATCTTGTAGCTTTGAGAGTCTGATGAGGTAATTGTTAATTTTTAAAACGATATTGTAGGGTTGGTGTGAGAGGCTGAATGTGGCCAGTTTGAACATAAAACAGGCAGAATACTTTTGGCCGGATGTGGCCGGTTTAAATGCTAAAGAGTTCTTCTCATTACTAACTTTTAACCTTATTGACAGGACTGCTGTACATGGCTTGGATGGCCCTCATCATCCACTCATCTACTCCTAGCTTCTATAGTGACCAGCAGATTTTAGAGTGAGGGGACCCTGTGTAAGGCTTTCTGCAGGTCAATGAAAGTCAATTACAGCAGTTTACTGTCGTGATCACTCATTTTTGCTTTGAAGGGCATTAAGCTGTAGGAACCTGATCAAAAAATTAATCATTGGAGTGAGGTGTGGTCCTTTGAGCCATAAGATCCTGTCTATGGAAAACGTAACATAAAATGATGATAATTTTTATATGTTGATGCAGGTGTATTTGTGTAGTTAAGCTTCTTTCACAGCCAAGCTCTTAAGGGCTTGACCACACTGCATAGCATATCAGACAAATGTTGACTATAATCTCAGAGGATCTAATGCCTTTATAGTGAAATTTGGAAGAGAGAAACTATAGGGATGTCTATGTGCGTGTGTAATATCTGTTTTTAGCAGTTGAACTAGAAGTAAACAAGTTATGAATAATGTGTAAATATAGGGTAAAAAAAAACATGCTTTGAAGAGCAAAAATTTAAGACTGCCTGTTTCTAATGGTTTTTTTTTTAAACCCAATATTTACATGTTGCTACTGATAGCATTTCCACTTTCAGTTCAAATGTTCAAAATGAATTATTTTACGTTCTCTCAGAGTTTCTAAATTCTTAACAACTTCATATATCTTTACACTTATATTGTGGTTTGGGAAATCTGTATATCCCTGTAATTGGCTAAGTGAACTATATTAGTTAGTATAAATGAGCATGCGCAGAACAGTCTGAGAGGAGTGTCATATGTGCAGTCATAGTGTACAGGTAGTAGGAATTATTGAATAGAGATATCATGGAGTACTTCTTGAAGATACACAGTTGGAGAGTAATAAGAGAATATCAGGAACGTTTGATATTATAACAGTTCAGATATAAGAGTGACAACAAGAAGTCATACATCATATCATATATGTAGATGTATATGTATATAGGTATATGTTTGTGTATATACAAGGTGTGGTGAATGAACTCTCATCTAAATTACACAAAAATGAAAATAACACTGACATCTCATTTTAACAGATATATTTACCAAAATTACGTAAAATATCTTGAAATACTAAAGAGTAAATTTATTTAACAAAATCACCATTGGCCTCCAGACAACTTCGAAATCACCTGTAACTCTTCTGGATGGTTTCCTTGTTTTAGTTAGTGATTACTGTAGCTTCAGACCAACCAAAGCTTTGTGAATGAATTTGATAGATGGAAGCTGAAAGAAACCTGTTGTATGTATGTATGTATATATGTGTGTGCATGTGTGTGTGTGTGTGTCCGACCACTATTTGACAACTGCGGTTGGTGTGTTTATGTACCTGTAACTTAGAGGTTCATCAAAAGAAACTGATACAATATGTACCAGGCTTAAAAAACTGAAGTACTAAGGTTCAAGCTGGTGCACCAGCATGGCTGCAGTCTG
>NC_042999.1:159823574-159866074 GCF_006345805.1 Octopus sinensis | reverse complement strand
CCAGTTCTGGCATTTGCGTAACTCTCGATGCCAAAGTTAAGGACACTTCCCTCCAGGATCTTCCAGATGTATATTATGGCATATCTTTCCCGCCTACGCTCCAGGGAATATAATTTTAATTTCTTGAGTCTTTCCCAGTAGCTTACATTCTGCACAGAGGCTATCTTCTTCGTGTAGCTACGTTGGATCGCCTCGAGCTCTGTGATCAACTTGACACTGGATGGTGACCATAACTGAGAGCAGTAGTCAAAGTGGCTTAGGACAAGTGTCCTCCAGAGGACATATATATATATGCATATATATATATATATATATATATATATATACACGCATATGTATATATATACATGTATATATAAAGAAATTGAATATGGAGACTTGTTCATTCTCAAATTTGATTTTTTATTTTACACTTTCATGCAGCATATTTTTATGGTTATTACGACCTATACATGTTTCCACTGCACAGACAACAGGCAGTTGTACATGCAACTGAGCATAATTTTCTGTGCACTTCGTTGAGGGTCTGTCCTTTAGCTAGTTTCCAAGTGGACTGGATACAGTTAATTGTTTCTTGGTTACAGTTCAATGGGAAGTGAGGGGGGGGGTTGTTTTGAATCTGATCTGTTTGTAAACTTGTGTGGTTGACCTCAGTTTCACACCATTTGCTGGCTGAAGTCAGGATTCTATCTAATTAGATGGAGGGTGATGTTACTGTCTTGGCAGGCCTCTGTGTATTGTGGTAATTGGGCATACAATAAAATTTACTTTCATGTGTAATGTAATGTTTTTCATTATTCATAAATTCAAAAAGACTCATAAAAATTCAGCAACCTATGTATTGATGTTGATAATAAACATTACAGAATATAGATGAGAGAGGAAGTGTTTGGACTTTTGTCCCTTAGATTAGAAAGTTCATAACTTCTTTTAAAATAAATGTAAGCAAGTTTGTCTGATTTTATCTCATATAGGAATGACAGACATACACTACTGTGCAGATTTATTCTGTAGAGGGTGTTATAAATTTAACAGTGTTAACCACCATTTGAAGCAGGTAGATATGCACTTGTTATGGTTGGACAGATAAGTGAAAAGGGGTTTTTGAGAGCTGAATCTTTTTGCTACTGAGTAAATACAAAACTCTGCGCAAGAAAAATTATGGAAGAATTATGGAATCAGTTGTGGTTGGGAATTTGTATTTTTGTTATTCATTATAGATGACTTACTCACTAAGAGTTAGGGCGCGTGGCTTAGTGGTTAGGGCATTCGACTCATGATCGTAAGGTTGTGAGTTCGATTCTCGGCGACGCGTTGTATCCTTGAGCAAGACACTTTATTTCATGTTGCTCCAGTCCACTCAGCTGGCAAAAATGAGTAGTACTTGTATTTCAAAGGGCCAGCCTTGTCACACTCTGTGTCACGCTGAATCTCCTTGCGAACTACGTTAAGGGTACATGTGTCTGTGGAATGCTCAGCCACTTGCACATTAATTTCACGAGCAAGCTGTTCCGTTGATCGTATCAGCTGGGACCCTCGTCGTCGTAACCAACAGTGCTCCTTATAGATGACTTAATAAATATTGCTATTTTACATTAAAAATTTATTAATATTTTATTTTATATTTTTTGGAAACTGTTGTCATGTGCTATCAAAATATGTACATAAATACATATATACACACATACTATGTATAATGTATATATTATTCAACCACTGCAGGCAGTGAATAATATTTTTAAAGTCAGCATTTACGTTTTTGTATCCAGTTCTATGCTAACCCAATTTGTGACTAAATTAAGGGCCAGAGCTCCCCTATATATTCAAATATTACACTATATGATTGATAGGGTTAAAAAATGTTACAGTAAAATGTGTGTACAAAGACGGGAGAGTAAAGAATGGATGCAACTTCTGAGTGATATACTTTTCATTTCTTTGATTTTTCTTATAGTTACACTTGAATAAAAGATATTAATGAGAAAAATATAGTTTTGTATTTTTGAAACTTTTTTTTTGGTATCCATGAAGTAAAATATGGAGATAATTCTGAAAAGTAGCTTATTCAAAATTTGAATTATGTTAACATCCTTTATCGCACTTTCGGTTTTCAAGATGTTCACATCACCTCATATCAACATTCCAGATTTTAAAACTTGACCACTCATTTCTATGTCTGTCGATGTTTGTTGAATGAGGAGTTGAAATGAAATAGGCTTCAATATGGTTGCTATAGGCATACTTGAAAGTTGAGCCAAATCTCTGGAAAACAATTTTTTCAATTACTTCAGTCTTGTAAATGAAGCTGTCCTATGGCTATCTGCTGTGCTTGCATAAATGCCTGTTGAAACAGCAGGTTTGATGTGGTCACTTGACCTGCTTGAAATAGCAGCCATAATCTAAAAAAAAACAAAAAAAGCAAGTTAGAATATCCTTTTGGTAGGACCATATGCACCAATAAGAATTGTATTGTGTGTAACATGAACTGCAAAATCAACTGCCAGACAAAAAACATGTTGTACCAGTTAAATATATGGAGAGGAAAAGTGGCTGTGTGGTAAGTAGCTTGCTAACCAACCACATGGTTCCGGGTTCAGTCCCACTGCGTGGCATCTTGGGCAAGTGTCTTCTACTATAGCCCCGGGCCAACCAATGCCTTGTGAGTGGATTTGGTAGACGGAAACTGAAAGAAGCCTATCGTATATATCATCATCATCATCATCATCATCGTTTAGCGTCCGTTTTCCATGCTAGCATGGGTTGGACGGTTCTACTGGGGTCTGTGAAGCCAGAAGGCTTCATCAGGCCCAGTCAAATCTGGCAGTGTTTCTACGGCTGGATGCCCTTCCTAATGCCAACCACTCCGAGAGTGTAGTGGGTGCTTTTTATGTGCCACCTGCACAGGTGCCAGACAGAGCTGGCAAACGGCCACGAACGGATGGTGCTTTTTATGTGCCACCGGCACGAGGGCCAGGCGAGGCTGGCAACGGACACGAAACGGGGCGGTGCTGGCAACGGTCGTGAAACGGAAGGTTCTCTTACATGCCACCGGCACTGGTAACACATCTGCAATTTCCATTGATCGATTTCATATATATATATATGTATGTGTGTGTTTGTGTGTCTGTGTTTGTCCCCCTAGCATTGCGTGACAACCGATGCTGGTGTGTTTACGTCCCCGTCACTTAGCGGTTCGGCAAAAGAGACCGATAGAATAAGTACTGGGCTTACAAAGAATAAGTCCCGGGGTCGATTTGCTCGACTAAAAAAAAGGCGGTGCTCCAGCATGGCCGCAGTCAAATGACTGAAACAAGTAAAAGAGTAAAAGAGTATAGCATATATAAGAGAAACTGCCATGAGCTTGTTGAGGCAATGGAAGAGTACTGAGAAGAATATAGTGATAGAAAATCTTTATTCGATTGCTATTAGCATGCCAAAGACAAGCATGAGGACATACTGAATAACATAGATATTAAAATCATATCGGTACACCCACATGATGCAGCATTACAACAGGTGTGTAAGAAGAAAAATACAGGTAAAATGCCACGACTGCACCACATCTCCTGTTTGGCAAGAAACAAAAATTACTGAACCATATGGAAACCTGCATATATATGCATACCTCAGTATTGCTGATGCATGCCACCATGCATATGCATCTTGACATTACATTGGTCTGTTGGCAGTGTCAATCAGATGCAACAGCAAGCTGAAACTGGCTCCTCCAATCCATAAATTATAGGCCTACAGATTAATACGCATGTGGTGTGTGCCTGTATTTTGTGTGTGTTTCCATGCTTTTATATGTATGTGTGGCGTATGGTATGTTTGTAGATAAGTTCTTTCTCTCAACGCATTAAAATGAAAGATGAAGAGAATCATAAAATTGTTTTATGATCTTCCCCATAATAAAGTAAAAATGATAAAGTGACTGAACTTGGATGTCTATACATGCACACACACACACACCACACACACACACACACACACTGACATCGGGCATTTAATAGTTTATTCACAAAGAATTTACAAAGACCAAGACATTAACCATAGAAAGAAAGCAGCATAACTGTTTAACTACTTAAACCTTTCACAGAATCTTCATCATACATATGTGTACATGTGTGCATACATGCACACATGTACACACACTTAATCCCATGTGCTTGCTCACAGAATCTACACTATATGCACAAAGATGCACGTGTGTGTTTTCACACACACTTTTGAACATTATCACTCGCATCTCTATAGATATGTATTGAAATCTGAAAACTAGGAGGCAGACAGACCTGGAATAGTGAGGACCTGTTATTGCTGAAGTCACAAATGATGAGGAAAAGACAAACCTAGCTAATTGATTGATTGACCAAACAATTAACCAAGCAATGGGTTAGGTAATTTTTTTTATATGGTTAACTAGTTGGCTAATAATAATAAAAGAAGTGAAATGGAGCCAGTGCTTGTGTTCATGATTGGCATTATGACCCTCTCAATACAAAAAATTCTGAAAAACGATTATTCTAAAATTTCAATTTTTAAAATTCTCTCCTTCCTCTTTAAGGAAAATGGCACCTACCCCACAGAAATAAAGAATGTATCAGCTTAGTTCCTGTACCCTATCAACTTGTCTATCGTGACATATTGGATAAGTGTGTATGGAAGGGGACCATTAATGAGAAGTTTCCGTTAATTAAGAACATATAACTCTTACACTTGGCTTTTTTTTTTCTACTAATATACCTGTATGTGTAAACAAATCTTTATGCGCAAGTCAATACAAATTTTATCTGGTATATCTGTTCCGTGTTCTTAAATTTAAACTCAGCTAGCACTTTACAAAGTAACTAAAGTTTTTCTGAAGTATTATAATTTCTCTCTTTTTCTTTATTTCTCTCTTCCTGTGTATTACTCTTTCCACTCATCTCTCTCTCTCTCTCTCAATGTGTATGTAATTTTTGTTGTTTCACATAAATTTGATCTAGCTTGCATTGGAGGATTGATTTTTACATGAGAGCATATCTATCTATGTCTATGAATACATATTCATCTGTATTTCTATGAATTTATTATCAATATCATTATTTTATGTCCTCCTATCCATGCTAGCATGGTTACAATTGATCTGTTGCAGTTATCTGAAATAAACTATAAATTGAAAATTGCCAATTTATGTTGTCTAACATCTTTTATAGGCATGGTTTTTTAATAGCTAGTTGATTTAGTTTTACAGTATAAACAAATACTTTTTGTCATGTCATTGGCACTAGAGGAGTTATCTGGCTGCATCTAAAAAGCCCCCATAGCAGTTATAATTCAGAGTTACTGACCTCCGAAATGAGTTGCCTTTGCTGAAGCTTGCAGAGTCCACATTTGTTTTGTTTCCTCTTTTGGGTTACCCCATAAATAATGCGGTTTTTTCAATTGCATGAACTAAAAGTTGGAGGTGGATCAGATAAGCTACTTGCATCAACTTGCTATATAAGCAGGTAGTAATTTTACCATATCCTTATTCTTAGTGCAAGTTTTGAAAGAGTGCATTTCGATTTTAACAGTTATTTTTCCAAAGCTATAATGGAAGTGACAAAGGAGCATATTCGGCATATTTTGCTTTATGAGTTCAATAAAGGCAAAAATGCAACAGAAAGTGTGAGGAATATTAATGCAGTATATGGGGACTGGACAATAAGTGCAAGCCAGTGTCAACGGTGGTTCTAGAAATTCTGAGCTGGCAACCACAGCTTAAAAGATGAACCTTGTCCTGGAAGATTTCTAGAGCTCAATGAGGACATCCTGCAAATCCCGGTGGAACAAAATCCCATCGTAACTGTTGAGGAACTAACAGATAAGCTTGAATTTGGTCATTCAACCATTCATTGACAACTGTGTGCCATCAGAAAAGTCAGCAAATTAGGTCAATGGGTTCCTCACAAACTTTCTGAGTTTAATACTCAGCCACATACGGTGAGGATGACATTCCAAAGGTTGGAGCAGTTTGATTCAGAAATGATGCTCCACTCACCTTATTTGCTGGACATTGTCTCATCTGATTATCATATATGAATTCTGTAGATGAGGTCAGAACAGTACTGGAGGAGTATTTTTTGTTATGGACAAGTGAATTTTGGAAGAGGGGCCTTGGAAGTCTACCCAATAGATGGAAGAGCATTGTAGAAAATGGAGAGGATATTTTAGATTAAAACGAACTTTGTTTTAATTTTGAAAAATAAAAGAAGTATAAAAACACTGCATTATTCATGGGATGACCTATTTAAATATAATTATCTCCTAAGTCTTGCGAAGAATTTGAAATCTGGTAATTAATTCCAGTTTCATAGCATGAAATGAATATTGGATAAATCTTACTAAGAAATATATGGTATTGAATAAATCTCACTAAAAAATATCTTAGATATATTCCCCAGAAACTTTTGACCAGTAGGTAGCTGTATAGAGTAATGGGTTTTTGTCCTGACAAAAAAACAATGCACCTACAGTGGATTTTGAACACTCCATCCATCAGTAAGCCTTCTGCTTGGCTGTTGTAATACTCACACATGCTGACACACACATGCACCGACTCTTTCTCTCTCACACACACTGATACACACACATGCATATGCATGCACACATACACTCGCACTGACACACATGCATGTACATACACACACACACACACTTGTAGGTGTGTTTGTGTCTATTAATGGATGCTTCAGTATGTGTAACTTCTCAGAAAAACAAAGTCAGTAGTTGGTTAGCATAACCTCACACACAATTGAAATGTCTCACTCTACCCTCTGCATTTGCCTAGAGGACGTATTTTTTGTCTGTGCGTCTTTGAGAAATATTGCATATTCAAACAGCCCACTGTATCCTTTGACAAGAAAAATCAACTTTCGTACTGCTGTCATCAATTGAGTTCTCTCTTAGCTAATTTTAAGCCATTACTTATAGCACTGTTTCATGATTTTCACTGAATTTCCATTAAACGCAAAGGAAACTAGTCTTATCTTGCACATCAGAGTTGACCACCAGCAGCTGCTACAATACCATACAACTCGACTCCCTCAGGAGATCAAAATCAATTAGAAGAAACTTTCTATATCACCTAATTAGCCTTCATTAGAATTTGTTGCCTTACTACAGCATCTGATCTACGGACATGCTTTTAGATCTATAAAACTAATGCAGATTTAAGTCACAAACTGTTAACACATATCTACTATCTACAATGTGCTTTAAGTGTTCTTTTCTCTTGTTTGTATACATATGCGTATGAATGTATGTGTACTTGAGTGGATATATATGTATATGTATGTATGCATGTATTTCAGTAATTTCATTCTTTTGTGCTGATTTCATTGAGGTGTCTTGTTGGAAGTCAAGTAAGCAGTTTGATATATTGCCGTTTCATGACCTTATCCACAATAGCTGACTGAGTTTTAGAAAGTATTTCCTCTCTATCTGTAGTGTTTCAGCTTAGCTCATATATTTCTATTGAAAATAATAATCCTCATGACTTGGTATTAAAATCAAAATTTGTCAACAGCAGAATTGCTGTAAACACATAGATATTTTTAATGTGTTTTTGATATTGTTCATAATCTGTTCCTTGTTTTGTTTTTTTTTTTGTTTTATCACATACATAGAATGTCTCCAAATGTGTTGAATTCTTTGTTGCTTAGCATGAATTGTATGTATTTTCTAATAGTATTCTTTACTGTTAGGATCTTTCTTTTGTTCTAGTTGTTCTTTTCTTTTTTGGTTCTTGTACGAGCATGTTAAATATCATGATTTTTAGTTGCATCATATTTCTGTTGAATATTTTATTTTCCACACCTGTACACATCTCTAACTGTGATACTTTCCTTAATATGTAAACTTATAATTTCTGCAATCTAATTTCTCCTTGGCTAGATTCTTATGAAATTTTCAAAAGAAAATATTTTAAAACTAATATTTTTATCACATTTATTCTAAAAAGAGAATATCTGTCTGTCTGTCCTTTCATTTGATGTGTTCCAAATATCTGTATGGAAAATTCAATAAATTTAAAGAAATTTTACTGTCAAAGGGATTTTATTTTCCTTCTTATTATTTATAATGTGGTATCTGTATTATTGAAAAGGAAGGCATTTATGGAACTACATTTCACTAAAAAATATATGGATTTTTAACTACATTACTGCTGAGTAACCAAATGAAAAGAGGCAAAGAAAATGGCAAAACACATTCACTACAAAAGTTGAACTATTGAAAATGAGCTGTAGATTCTTTAGAATTTAATATTACCTTTTTTCACTAACTCTAAATACCACTGTAATTGCCTCAATTTCTCCCATGGATGAATAGCTTGTCAGAGAATCTAATCTGTACGATTGTCTCTGAAATTTAGAGGTTGAAGATTTGTACCCTTGTGTGTGTGTGTATGTAAACTCCACTGAGAAATAAGTTCTTCCAGTTCATAATACAGGACTTGGATTCCTAAAAATGGTGAAGATGCCAGAGTTTAAACTTTGTTGATTATGTATTTTATGCAACACAACTTAGTAATTTAGGGGTTCTGAATTCGAATCAGAACTGTGTTAACTTGCTGTTTATCTATTTTGCATTAACCTCTTAGTTCCTAACCATGAGAAAACTTGCAAATAAAACTAAAATGTCATTTGTAGTGCTAAAGAGGTTGTTTGTTGATAACTGATCCTGAAATAGTTTGTGATTATACTCTTCCTTTTAGAATTCTGTTTTATTCATTTATATATGTAATTGCCTCGAAGTTTTTATGTTGACCAGTCAGAAACATTCTTCAATTGTTGTCAGTGTGAAATTTAGTTACAGTAGCTGATTTGAATGATTTTTGTCCTTTGTTTAACCCTTTTGTTACTGTATTTATTTTGAGATGCTCTGTGTTTCTTCCAATAATTTTAAATATAACAAAGAATTTAGTAAAATAACTGAGTTATCATTCAGCTAGTGTTAGGAACATAAATTGTGACTAAGATTTGGTGGAAGATTTTAAATCAACACTTTATACTAAAGAGCCAGAGCCAGTTTCAGCTGGGTTGGTAACGAAAGAGTTAAACACATATAATTAGACACATGTAGCAGTTGCTTCCTTTAACTGAAACAACTGGAAATGATTATGGCAGGTGAGACCAATTCAAGGGTGGTTGTAGTTGACAAGAGGCTACAGTTGGAACCCTTCTTCAGGCAAAGGCTAATTCAGTTCTTACTATTCCATTCAGATGAAGTGTACAGGCCAAAGAGCAAATGCTTGTGACACTGTGACACCAGCTGAAGATACAGATTTTCAAATGTTGCATTTGCTTTCGTCACTATCAAGAGAAGAATTTCCAATATATATATTTTGTGCATGTATATTTGCATGTATAGATTTGTATATATACTCTTTTACTCGTTTCAGTCATTTGACTGTGGTCATGCTGGAGCACCGCCTTTAGTCGAGCAACTCGACCCCGGGATTTATTCTTTTGTAAGCCCAGGACTTATTGTATCGGTCTCTTTTGCCGAACCGCTAAGTGACACGTATATGTGTGTGTATTAAAGTTAATTTACAACACATTCACATATGTACATAAATATACACACACACACACACACACACATGTATGCATACAATGGATGAAACTCGATTTCAATCAATGCTGTTAATTTCTTGTTCTCCTAAAGCAACATGGATATGATTTTTTGGTCTTGCTTGGTACTTTCAGGAGGTCTTCACAGAGTTACCACTTGCAGACTCATGCCTTCATTCCATCATGAAACTTTTCCGTGAATGTTTTACTCTCTCAATTACGACCAGGCAAATTAAGCAACATGACAGAGATGTTGAAAAAAAATCATACAATGCCTGTGCCTGAAGCTTTTTAAAGAGACAGAAGGCCTTGTACCAGGCCAATTTCACTCTCTAAACAATGTATGCATTTGCCTAAGAAGAAGAACTGTCTATATCAGTGGTTTTCAACCAGGGTTCCACCAGTACAGTCCAGGGGTTCCGCAAGAAGTTATAAAACTGCTAAAATCGGCAGTAATTTTTAATTATCCTGTGCAGATATGTGTGCATAAGGCTATTAAATTATTGCACAGAGGTTCCTCGAGCCAGTGGAATGTTTCCTTGGGGTTCCACTCCAGCAAAAAGTTTGAAAAGCACTGGTCTACATTATAGAAGCAAATGAAATTGCAGGTGATACATTTGAGATTTCCTTCTCCTAGAGAGGTGTCTGAGCATAGGCTAGGAGTCTCTCACATTCTGGTTGTTGGATGACTATCGACTCTGCTGTGTTTAGCTACCCTTTGATAGGTTTTGCTTATTGCTCCACAGTATCCAATGAAAAACCACCCTCCTTGTCTGGCAGGATTTCCTTAGTTATGCCAGACATTTCTACACAATCTATCTCAGTATATATATATATATATAGGCGCAGGTGTGGCTGTGTGGTAAGTAGCTTGTTTACGAACCACATGGTTCCAGGTTCAGTCTCACTGCGTGGCACCTTGGGTAAGTGTCTTCTACTATAGCCTCAGGCCGACCAAAGCCTTGTGAGTGGATTTGGTAAACGGAAACTGAAAGAAGCCCGTCGTATATATGTTTATATATATATATGTGTATGTGCGTGTTTGTGTGTCTGTGTTTGTCCCCACAACATCGCTTGACAACCGATGCTGGTGTGTTTACGTCCCCGTAACCTAGCGGTTCGGCAAAAAGAGACCGATAAAATAAGTACTAGGCTTACAGAGAATAAGTCCTGGGGTCGATTTGATCGACTAAAGGCGGTGCTCCAGCATTGCCACAGTCACATGACTGAAACAAGTAAAAGAGTAATATATATATATATATAGAGAGAGAGATGTGGCTTTATGAAAATATGCGTGTGTGTTGAATATATCATTTAGATAAACTTATGGCAACCATTGGTTTTTAATTATTTGTTCTTATTTTTCTCTATGATTCACATAAAATATATAAAGAGTTAATTAATTATTAATTCTCTCTTTGAATTGTAACAAGTTCTCTGCATTATTTCTTTATTGTTTTATATGTATTTGTATATGTATGTTCATAAATGTACACAGAATGTGGTGTGTACATTTATGTACTACACACATACACACACACACATATAATTATATATATATATATATATAATATATATATATATATTATATATATATATATATATATATATGAGTGGCTGTGTGGTGAGTAGCTTGCTAACCAACCACATGGTTCCGGGTTCAGTCCCACTGCGTGGCATCTTGGGCAAGTGTCTTCTGCTATAGCCCAGGGCCGACCAATGCCTTGTGAGTGGATTTGGTAGACGGAAACTGAAAGAAGCGTGTCGTATATATGTATATATATATATATATGTATATGTATGTGTGTGTTTGTGTGTCTGTGTTTGTCCTCCCAACATCGCTTGACAACCGATGCTGGTGCGTTTACGTCCCCGTTACTTAGCGGTTCGGCAAAAAGAGACCAATAGAATAAGTACTGGGTTTACAAAGAATAAGTCTCGGGGTTGATTTGCTCGACTAAAGGCGGTGCTTCAGCATGGCCGCAGTCAAATGACTGAAACAAGTAAAAGAGTAAAAGAGAGAGAGTATATGCTAATGAATATGAATGTATGTGTGTGTTTCCTCAAACATCCTCTCATATCTGCCATCAGTCTCCGCACCACCTTTGTTCTTCGCTTGCTATTTCTGCTGCTAATTTTCTCTGATCCTGTCTCTGCATCCTTCTCACCTCTCACCACACTTCATGTCATTTCCTTATTTTTCCATCTATTTACAGTTTTATCATTCTGTTGTCCTCCACCCTGCCCTTTCGTACTATTCCCTAACCCCTCAATCACTCTGACCCCCCCCTTATATTTTCTTCACTTTCCTCCACAAACTGCACTTGTGTTCACCTTTCACTTCATTCACTTCTATCCCTATCTCTAACCCTCAACCACTTACCTTTCACACTTACATGAATATATCTACCCCTAGCCCTTCTGGTCCTCTGCCCCTATTCTCTCTTGTACTCACCTGTTTGTACTTTGAGGGTATGTCCTGACACCTCATCGCCATGTCTTTTCCCCTCTTTCCAGCTGGGATAGTCTTGTAGCTTTTCTATAGCACTGGCACCTGTTCCTGTCCCTCTGTCATACTTTAACCTCTCATCACCTGGCATAGAGCCACTTCTCTCATTAATACTCCATGCCCACTGTGTATCTACTCACCATTTTGGAGGATAAGCTAAAATTCAGAATTCAAACATCAGAAAGCAAATTCTTTCAATGCATATTTAGTGTGTGTGTGTGTGTGTGTATGTATGAATATATGTATGGGTATGTGTATGTATATATGTATATCTATCTATCTATATATCATCATCATATATATATATATATATATATATATATATATCAGTAACAATATAGGGTGAAATTAATTAATTTGGAATAATCATTAATTACACCAAGTAGATTTCGGCATGTAAAAGCCTCATTCAAGGAAAATTTAAGTAATACTAAGCAATTAAGGGTTTAGCAACGAATTTCCTCACCACACACACCGAATTTAGAAATAGCAGTCAAGAGTTATAGCTATTCTTTCTACTAAAAGGGAAATCTCCCTTTTTGTAGAAAGAATAGCTATAACTCTTTGACTGCTATTTCTAAATTCGGTGTGTGGTGAGGCAATTCGTTGCTTAACCCTTAATTGCTTAGTATATATATATATATTATATATATATATAGGCGAGAAGACCCGGCAGGACAAGTGAGTCCATAACCCATGGCCTTCTACATGGGATGGAGCCAGCCTATGTATGCATACCTTCCCTTCTTGGGACACAAAACTCTACTTGTGAAGACCTGTTGAGGCAAGTGAGGATCAGAATCGAAATCGATCAATGGAAATTGCAGATGTGTTACTGTTGCCAGCACCGCCCCGACTGGCCTCGTGCCGATGGCACGTAAAAAGCACCATCCGTTCGTGTCCGTTGCCAGCCTCACCTGGCCCTCGTGCCGGTGGCACATAAAAAGCACCATCCGTTCGTGGCCGTTTGCCAGCTCTGTCTGGCACCTGTGCGGGTGGCACGTAAAAAGCACCCACTACACTCACGGAGTGGTTGGCGTTAGGAAGGGCATCCAGCTGTAGAAACACTGCCAGATTTTGACTGGGCCTGATGAAGCCTTCTGGCTTTACAGACCCCAGTAGAACCGTCCAACCCATGCTAACATGGAAAACGGACGCTAAACGATGATGATGATGATATATAAGGTAACTTTCTAGTGCAATCCCATGGTCATTTATGACCGAAGGGGGTCTCCTCCTCTCCTCATATGTATGTATGTGTGTGTGTGTGTGTGTGTGTATATATATATATATATATATATATATATATATATATATATATATATATGTGTGTAGAAGGTTGAAAAGGAACACACGGTATATATGGAAAAAAAGTCAAGGTAGAAAATACTAAAATAATTTTATAAAAATATCTCAGTACCGGTTTTAGTTATTGAGACTTTTTAAGCTGTAAGTATGGAAAACAATTAAATTTTTGGTAAAATTAAAAGAAAAGTTTTTTAAAAGAATATTTGCATAGTATTCAAATACAAGAGGCATTTTCCTTATTTCTGCCTGTCTCTGTCTCTCTTGTTTACTCTTGTGGGTTCGAGGGCGTTGTGAATTCTTGGTAAGGAAGAAGGAGAAGAAGAAGATTCCACATTCACAAATTTTCGGGAGGTTTTCATTTGTTTGGGAGGTCGACAGTTGCTCTGAATCACAGATGCTCCTCCAATGTTTAACAGTTGGAAGAAGGCTGTCTAGATCAAATGCTTCTTTTGGCTGTCTCCACATGTATACTTGGCTGGTGGTCAGAAATAGGGTAAAGGATGACTCGCCCGAGAAAATAGCATTCTTCCATTGCTCTTGGGACCAAATCTGTAGGTTTTTACTCCACTCTAAATGCTTTGCAATGTTTGTTTTTGAAAGTAGTGGTTTTTTGATTGCAGCCCTTCCCATGTAATCCAGCTTTGTGCAGCTTCAGGCTGTTTTTGTGGAAAGTTGGTTCTTGAGGTGGTCTGCAGTAATTTTGGGAGCTGTACTTTTGTGATCCTTTCTAACAATTCATTTAAGAGTCCAATGATCCCTATCACACATACACCACACTTACATGCACATATACACACACACATACTTCCAGACACATACACACATGCATACACACACAACCACATACACCCATGTGCACACACATGCACAAACGTACACACATACACACACAGGAATGCACAGATACCTATCCCATACAACCCCATGCACACAGACACACATACCTTTATACACACACACACCACACACATAAATGTACACACAACCACATACACACACATACTCAAGCACACGTGCATACACGAAACAAAATGCACACATAACCCGATAGACATACACGCACATGTATGCCTCTACCTCTCTCTCTTCTGTCTCCACGTGACCAGTGTTCTGCCAGGCCAAACCTTTCTTTCTTGGTTGGACTACTGTCTGTGCAACATCTATATTCCTTCCTGTGCTTGATAAATCGTATGTCCCTGCTGTAAGGCTTTACTTCCACACATGCCAGCTTAATTTAATTTGTCATTAGTCGAAAGACACCTGTTGTTATGTCCTGTTATTTGTATTTGTGTAACATTTCTGTTTTATTCCCCGTCCTTGTTTTCATATACATTCACTGCTTTTTTTCAAAGGAATATAATGCTCTTAGCTTATTTTTTCCTTGGGGCTGGCCAGATTGGAGCAATCTCGAGTATAACCAGCTGAAATTCTGGAACTCGACTGAGGAAAGAAATCTCCGAATGATCCGTCCTTGTTTTCTTTGTATCATCTGTCTGGGTATTTTGTTGCCCCTTTTTTGTTTCAACTAACTGTTTGTGTTCTTGTCCCATTTGTGTGTGTGTGTGTGTATATATATATATATATATATATATATATATATACACACACACAGACACATATATATACATATATGTGTATATAAGTAAAAATGTATATATATGTATTTACATATATATATAAGTATATATGTATACATATGTATGTATATATGTATATATATAAGTATATATGTATATATATAAGTATGTATGTATATATAAGTATATATGTATACGTATGTATATATCTGTGTATTTATATATATGTATGTATTTATATGTATGTGTATATATCTGTGTATCTATACATACGTATGTATTCATATGTATGTATATATATCTATATATATATATATCTATGTATATATGTATGTATGTATGTATTTGTATGTATATATATATATATATGTATCTATGGATATATGTATGTATGTATGTATCATCATCATCATCGTTTAACGTCCGTTCTCCATGCTAGCATAGGTTGGACGGTTTTGACTGAGGGCTGCCCAGATGGCTGCACCATGATCCAGTCTTGATCTGAAAGAGTTTCTACAGCTTGATGTCCTTCCTAACGCCAACCACTCAAGAGTGTAGTGGGTACTTTTTACGTGCCACCTGCACATATATATATGTATATATGTACATATATATATATATATATATGTAGATTACTTGATGTATATTTTTATTCGTGCATTTTAATGTTTAATTTCAGTATCAGCATACATGTGCGTATTTACATTCATGTGTTCATATTTGTATATATGTATACATATGTCGCTTCCTGTTTATATATACATATATAGATATGTGTGTGTACATATGTACACACATATTCTCAGTTTTGTAGTAATAATTTGAAACCATATTGCAAAAGCAAATTATATCGGTTACCATTTTTTTCCATACTTCACCCTGCCCCAATTATATCAGTAGTTTCAACTTTACTGGTCTCGAGTCCATTTTCTTTCTGTTCTTTCAAAATGACATTAAGGTTAAAGTGAAAATGCTAAAATAAAATTCTTGCATGTGCGAATTAGTGAAAGAAATAATGGAGGTCTTGTTTATGTACGTTATGTAAAAAAAAAAAGATAAACGATAAAGAAAATTGATATACTAGTCACGTATCAAGAAATTGGCATAAAACATTTATTGAAAATCTGTTTTGCGAAGAGAAAATATTAATCTATTGTTTATTCAGAGACACTGTATCTTCTTATGGTAATGATTATGTGATATTGACACCTTCCATATTGGTAATAACACAATCAAGTGCTGTAAAAATATTATGAAGAGCTATTATAAAAATTTTTATCATGTTATATTTAACTCTACTCTAAGAGTCACTCTTAAGCTACTTTAAAAATGGATACCCAGTCAATTAACTTAAATTTACTGCTAAACTTACCCATTTACACAGTACCATATATTAAAGAAAAGAAAAGAAAATGTGGAATTTTACAACTTTTCTCGTTATATTAGTTTTATGATTTTGCTTCCAGTCTTATCAGTAATTATAATACCCCCTTGAAACTTAAACATTGTGGATTATAATCCTGTGTATTCCTATAGACATTTTCCTCTTTTGCTTCTCCCCAAATTTTCAGACTGCATCCGTCCATGAAGACACTTTCCATTAATCCTATTCCTGGTTGATTCTTAACTGATGTGAAGATTTTATTTAGCAATACCCTTCTTGGGTTGCCAACCTGCTGGAGTTGTCTAATTACAGGTTTTCTTGTCTCTTTGGTCATACTATCATCTTTTTTGACAATCGTATCACTGTTCCTTGTGGTAGAAGCAGAGTTTGTGTTCAAAAGACTGAAACTGCCTGCATCTCATCTAACTCTTTAACAATTCCACTAATTCACATTGTTCTGGATTGGTATTTTCTTTATTGCCACAATAAAGGATGGAAAACAATGTGTTGACTTCACTGTGGGATTAGCAATATGCTGAGGATTAAAACAAATATTGCAAAGCATCCTATCTGATATTCTAATGAGTCTGCCAAACCATTCTGTTGCATTGACTTATTCATATTAAATCAACAACATTTTCATGAATCCTTTACCTTCAAGTCCAGAAAAATTCATAACAAAATTTCTGGACTGTGTAAGTGCAAGATTCTTCCTTCTCAAATTTGCAGGTATGATTGAAATTGTCCAACCCATGCTAGCATGGAAAGCAGGCGTTAAACGATGATGATGATGAAAAAAGAACACACATGTGTAGTGTGAATTTGGCTTACAACTTGTTTGCAGTTAATCTGTTTATTGTAAAATGTTGATGATGATAATGATGGTGTGGTAGTGATAGTATTCTTTTGGGAAAATACTGTCAGAAAACATCAAGTTAATAGTTTGCTATCTTACTCTTTTGGCCACTGGAAAGACACTTGAGTCTGTAATTGTCACACGTGTCTGTGACAGTAAAGAGTGCATATGACTCTCAGTCATAATTTAGAAGCTAGTATATTGCAAATTAGTTTACTCTGATCAGTTAGTACATACTTTAAAATTAGATAAACTCAGGCAAGTTGACGTAAGTACTTTGCTCAAGGAAATTCTATTCTATATTAGGCATTATACATTTGCAACTCACATTTGCTAAATCACTTGGAGATAACCATCAAATATTAATATAACCTATTTGGTCATTGTGCTCTCTCTCTATGTGTGCGCGCGCGTGTGTGTGTGTGTGTGTATATATATATATATATGCATGCACACATATGTGTGTATATTTATATATATATTTGAATGTCTTTGAGGATTACTTGATAAAGTTTTGAAATGTAAAAATAATTTTATGAAATCTTTTGTGAGGATGTTACTAACCATTTTTGGGAAAACTTTTTTCTTCTAGTAAGTGCTTTCGTTAAACCTTTTCAAACACACTTGCTCTTGCATATATACTCTTTTACTTGTTTCAGTCATTTGACTGCGGCCATGCTGGAGCACCACCTTTAGTCGAGCAAATCGACCCCAGGACTTATTATTTGTAAGCCCAGTACTTATTCTATCGGTCACTTTTGCCAAACCGCTAAGTGACGGGGACGTAAACACACCAGCATCGGTTGTCAAGTAATGCTAGGGGGACAAACACACACACACATATATATATATATATATATATATATATATATGACAGGCTTCTTTCAGTTTCTGTCTACCAAATCCACTCACAAGGCTTTGGTCGGCCCGGGGCTATAGCAGAAGACACTTGCCCAAGATGCCATGCAGTGGGACTGAACCCGGAACCATGTGGTTGGTAAGCAAGCTACTTACCACACAGCCACTCCTGCGCCTATATATATATATAATAAACACATGCATACATGTATATTTATAAATATGTATGTAGTTGTGGAAGTTGCAATGAAGGCTACTGTTGTTGTTTAGTCCCACTTCAGCCCCAACTAAGCAGATCTGTTATAAAAGACATTTCAGATCATGCTAGTTTGGACTATTGTGTCCTTCCTTTTTAAATTAGTAGTGTGTGTTTTAGAGGAAGATTTGGATGCTATTTCTGCCGGGTCCAATGATCATATAGAGTCTGCCATGGCTCATATGGAAGGCTTGTTCTGTGGCACTGGTTGTGCCTCAAATTTGACTTTAAAGTATGAAGGTATTTAATTCTTTCTTATTAATATTTTCCACCTCTTCCAGCTAGAATTCAGTATGTGGGCAGCTTCAAAATCCTTTAGTTCTACTTACCCCTTATTGTGTACATATATTTTTCAGTGCATCATCATCATCGTTTAACGTCTGCTTTCCATGCTAGCATGGGTTGGACGGTTCAACTGGGGTCTGGGAAGCCCGAAGGCTGCACCAGGCCAGTCAGATCTGGTAGTGTTTCTACAGCTGGATGCCCTTCCTAATGCCAACCACTCCGTGAGTGTAGTGGGTGCTTTTTATGCGCCACCGACACAGGTGCCAGACGAGGCTGGCGAACGGCCACGCTCGGATGGTGTTTTTTATGTGCCACCGACACAGGTGCCAGACGAGGCTGGCGAACGGCCACGCTCGGATGGTGTTTTTTATGTGCCACCGACACAGGTGCCAGACGAGGCTGGCGAACGGCCACACTCGGATGGTGTTTTTTATGTGCCACCGACACAGGTGCCAGACGAGGCTGGCGAATGGCCACGCTCGGATGGTGTTTTTTTTTTATGTGCCACGGACACATCTTATCTATATATACATACATGCAGGGCACAGGCATGGTTGTGCTGTTAAAATTTTTAGTACACAGCTACATGATTTTGAGTTTAATCCCATGGTGTAGCACTTTGGACAAATCTCATCCACCGTGGCTTCTGGTAGAACACAGTCTTTGGTAGAATGAAATTGTGTCCAGATCCCCTGGAAGAATCACTCTTGTTTTTTGCATAGTCATCTGGTTTAACTCCACTCCCTGGCCAATGGTGCCTTAGCAGAATTCACCCTGTTTCAAGCATTGGGCTAGACATCCCAGTCTAGGCATTTTCTTTCACTGTTTTTGGAGATATTGAATAAGGTTGCGGATGCTGCTCATCCTCCCATGACTAAAATATGAAAAAAAACCAAAAAAAAAACCAAAAAAAAACCCGAAATGTTTTAATTACTTCATTTAGTTTACACTGTAATCACCACAACCGTTACTTTAATAGAAGATAGAGTTTATATTTATATTCAACTAGCAGTATCGCCCGGCGTTGCTCGGGTTTGTAAGGGAAATAACTATATAAGCATTTTTAGAGATGTAAAGTATAATAGCCATCTCAATATGGCTAACCACAAAGGGGGGGGTGTTACTGTAGCTTTTTACGTTGAGATTTAATAATAAATTTTTAGAGAGTTACTTCCCTTATATATGCCAAAAATGCATTAAAAATGGGAAAAATTGATGGTAAATTTTTAAATCGTAGACTCATCGTAGACGCGCCTATACCCAGAAGGGCTCGATATGAATCACGACTATAAGATACCCGGTTTTGGTTAAACTGCACCGCAAAATGTGGGAGTAGTTAGGAATCTAAATCGTAGGAGACAGACAGCACACAACCTCACTTTTATATATATTCAATTGCTGTTTAGTTTATTGCCTTGAAGATTTCTGCATCAGTCCTGTATCTCAGTTCAGTCATAAGTTTTGCTGTTTGTCCTTGCTTCATTTTAGTTTCCTGCCTAGTGTCTGCATGGTTGTTATTAATGTAGTTGCCACTGTACTTATTGTTGTATCTCTTGTTGTGAGTTTTGTTTTTATGTTCAGTCACACAATTTGCACCCTAGCATCATCAAGATAGCATGCCTAATTGCTCATTTGTTATTTAGTCCACAAGAGATTATCACATCTTGTTTTTTGTTAGCCAATTTATTTCAAACTTTTGTTGTTTTTTTATTTTTGAATATTTTCTGTAGTTAGAATGTATTTCATAAATTGTTGTTTAAAAGTTGTTAATCTATGAATTATGTTGTAGCCTTTTATATCATACAGAGCTATTCATAGTGTAATCTGAAAGGTATTTCCAATTTTTTTAAGCTAATCCTTAGAAAATATTTGCAAATCAGTAAGTTTATTTATTGGGGTTAGCTATTCCAAAGAAAATTTATTTGGTTTAGTTGTTCTAAAGCAAATGTCAGTACAATATCAGATATTTGTTCAGTTTTAATTCATTTTTTGTGTCTTTATTTTATATATTTCCCTGCCTAGATTTTGATTAGATATGAAATTTGTTAAACACCGAATAAACTTAAGAATGTTAGTACATGTGTTTGAATGTATGTTCATGAATGCTTTGTAATGTTTATATATACACTAGGTCATGCTCTCAGATGTGGGGTAGAATTAATTGCAGCAAATGTACATAGAAATCTGTAGACATATATAGATTATCCAAAAGGTGGAAATGTTCCATCATAGTGTTTTGAAATTTTTCAAATACATATAGGCGCAGGAGTGGCTGTGTGGTAAGTAGCTTGCTAACCAACCACATGGTTCCGGGTTCAGTCCCACTGCGTGGCACCTTGGGCAAGTGTCTTCTACTATAGCCTCGGGCCGACCAATGCCTTGTGAGTGGATTTGGTAGACGGTAACTGAAAGAAGCCTGTCGTATATGTGTGTGTATATATATATATATATATATATATATATATATATATATGTATGTGTGTGTTTGTGTGTCTGTGTTTGTTCCCCTAGCATTGCTTGACAACCAATGCTGGTGTGTTTACGTCCCCGTCACTTAGCGGTTCGGCAAAAGAGACCGATAGAATAAGTACTGGGCTTACAAAGGAATAAGTCCCGGGGTCGATTTGCTCGACTAAAGGCGGTGCTCCAGCATGGCCGCAGTCAAATGACTGAAACAAGTAAAAAATAAAAAAAAATATGTAAAACAAATCTCCTGGAAGTTTACTTATAAATTTTGAGGGACTGAGGGAAAAAAAAATAATAGTTATGTTTTGGTAACTAAATTTAGTAAGTTGATGTGAAGCTGCTTGATTTCTTTTCTTTTTTTTTTTAAGTGACATGTGGCTATGTTTCTATCATCATTGATTTAGAAAGTACCAGGCTGAGTCAAAAGTTTTTTTTCATATTTCAAATTTTAATTAATAGTCCAAACAAATTGTGTATGTAAATATATACCATAATATTCTATTGTCTGTTGCCATCATTGAGCCAGAAATTCAATGATAGCAACCATTTAGCTGGTATAGATGCAAAAAGCCCCCTTGCACCCATTTACAATTTCATCCACATTATTGAACCTGTATCCATGCAGGAAATGAACCCTGGCTTGGAAAAGGTGGTAATCTGATGGAATCAGGTCTGGACTGTAGGCAGGGTGAGCAGTACTTCCAGCCCTTCACGTTCTTTAAGTTTGTGTTTGCTGGGGCAATGTCATTCTGTAGGAGTGCAAGTCTTTGATTGACCAGTGCTTGGCAGCAGGCTTTGAAAGCATCATGTACTTGCTGCAGTTGTTGAGCGCAAAGGTTAGCATTGAAACTTAATCATCTGGAACAAGCTCAAAGCGCATTATCTCAAAAAATTCCACCAAACACACAACATAATCTTCTGTTCAAACAACACTTGTTTGATGTCAGGTTCTGAAGCCTAGCTAGAATGAAGCCATTGATTTCTCTTATTAGGATTACGAAAATAGATCAAACTTTCATCCCCAGTTACAATTTAACTCCAAAAAATGGGCATCTCAAAGATTTGCTGGCAGTTGTTGCAAATGTTCACATGTTGCTGAGACTAGCCATTGGTCAGTTCATGAGGAACTTGTTGATAGTGTCTGTTCATAAGGACCGAGTCATTTGATGGTGCTTTGTGAAGGAGCAAGGTCTGCCAAAAATGTATGAGAGCTTGTGCTTGGCAGTTGTTTAACCATTTGAAACAAGACTTCATCTTCTACAACAGGTTTCCTTGACTGTCATTCCGCTTTGTGAAAATGTATAAGAGCTTGTGCTTTGTTGCTGTTCAACCACTTGAAGCAAAGCCTCACCTTCCTTCAAATGTCTGAACCAGTTTTGTGCCACTCCTTCCTTGACAGTTCCTGGGCCTTCCACATCATTCATTTGTCTTGTTTCTGCCCTTGCGCTCAGTCTTTTTTCCTACAGGTTGTGTTAAAATGGCTCTAATTGCATTTTTTTTACACCACCCATTAATAAAACTGTAAAATAAAGAATAAAGAATGTTTACATTATATATGAAAATAAAGCATAAAAGATTTAATAACAATTAGATAACTAGTTGTATCAAAATGATATAACCTAAAGGTACAAGTTGCCAAAAATCATCAGTGAAAATCTGGAAAGACTTTTGACTTAACTTATGTTTTTATGAGTTAGTGTGGCATTACAATAAACTGTTAGATTTTGATCTATTAAAAAAATATTTTCTCATATACATATATATTATGGGTGTATGTGAGTGAGTGTACACGTACATAAGACTTCACACATACATAAGGTGTGAATGTGTGATTATATATATATATATTTTTTCACAGCTTGTGAAGTCTTGTGTATGAGTACATACACACACACACATGACAGAGAGAAAAACTGGGTATACGAGGCATCAAATGTAGCATGCAAGAGAGAAGACTGCACTCATATAGCCAAGAAATGTGTATGAGTGAAGACAATTGCATCAAGAGGTGCTGATCTCTAATTGTAGAAGGAACTTGTGGGACGAAGTGGTGAGAAAGGATCTACAGATGTTGGGACTCACAGAGGAGATGACAAGGGACTGAAACTCCTGGGGGTTTGCTGTGCATGAAAAGGGATGTCAAGCTAAGTGAAAGTGTAGTTGCCCTTGAATACAGGCTTGTCCCCTGCGTCCCTCTCCAGCTGAGCATTCCTGATCTTGTAGGCTCATGGGAACTGGTGCCAGGTAAAGAGCCCCTGAATCAGTGTCTTGTAAATGCATCTGTGCCAGTGCTGCGTAAAAGCATCCAGTACACTCTGTAAAATGGTTGGCGTGAGGAAGGGCATCCAGCCGTAGAAACCATGCCAACATGGAAAATGGGACCTTAATTGGTGATGACGGTGATGACACACCTACACAGAGTATTCATATGGAATCTTGTAAAGCATTCCACTCTACATAATGCACCTTTGCAAAGAGCGGCTTACTGGCTTCTGGGCCGGTGGCACGTAAAGGGCACCGTTCGAGCGTGATCGTTACCAGCATCGCCTTACAGGCACCTGTGCTGGTGGCATGTGTAAAAAGATTCGAGCGAGGTCGTTGCCAGTATCGCCTGACTGGCCCCCCGTGCCGGTGGCATGTAAAAAGCACCCACTACACTCTCGGAGTGGTTAGCATTAGGAAGGGCATCCAGCCGTAGAAACAGTGTCAAAACAGACATGAAACCTGAGCAGCTCTTCAGCGGGCAACTCCCTGTCAACCTGTTCAACCCATGCCAGCATGGAAGACAGACATTAAATGATGATATATGTATGTATGCATGAAACAGTTTTTTTTTTTGTTTTGAAACTTCTTTTAATTTTCACATTTTATCTTAGTTTTCTCTGTCGTAAGTTGACCTTGTTCATATGAAGAACTATCTTTTGAGTTTCTTATTTGTGAGCTTCAAGATAAAAGTATGGTTTTTAGTTAGGGTATTGTTTCACAAGTAAAATAACAAAGGATTGAGAAATATTAGCTACTGATTTTAATCTTTTTGTTTCCATATTTTATTTATAACATTGGTTTTACCTGCATTTTAATATTTATTATTGATTTAAGATCTCAATATTTTCTGTATTGCTTATGGCATAGCATCACAAACTTGTATATGTTCAAACTTAGTCATATTTTAGTAATTTCATCATATTGTTCAAGTATGGGAATTTGTGCCTTATATTTTATAACCCATATATTGATAGTTATGAACCTAGATCTAATGTATCTGCATGAATACATATATCATTAAATTTTTCTTCATGAACTAACAAAAGAAGTCTCTGTGATCACTCTACCTGCTAGATATGATAGCAAAATCTCTATCAGATTACACTCTTCTGTTTCACAATAGAGAGAACATATTGGATGTTTTCCAAAATATTGAAAAGCAAGGTACGGTCAAGGTTGGAATGTCTTTGATCATAGGTATGTTGAAGGCGGCGATGTGGCAGAAACGTTAGAACGCCGGGTGAAATGCTTAGCCGTATTTCGTCTGCCACTACGTTCTGAGTTCGAATTTCGCCGAGGTCGACTTTGCCTTTCATCCTTTCGGGGTCGATTAAATAAGTACCAGTTATGCACTGGGGTCGATATAAT
Source organism: Octopus sinensis (assembly GCF_006345805.1). Lineage (NCBI taxonomy): Eukaryota > Metazoa > Mollusca > Cephalopoda > Octopoda > Octopodidae > Octopus > Octopus sinensis. The sequence goes on along the minus strand of NC_042999.1, from coordinate 159,841,343 downwards.
CGACTTAATCCATTTGTCTGTCCTTGTTTGTCCTCTCTGTGTTTAGCCCCTTGTGGGTAGAAATAGGTATGTTGAACATTCCAGTATAATAGTTTGTGCTATGAAAGAAATGTTTTGCTAGGTTTCTTTAAAAGAATCCTTTTAGAAATTGATATTTTTGCATTCTTTGATTTAAATTAAATTTAAGTAGAAACAGTTATTTACTCAAAATTTGTGACAGCCTATTATTATGGTTGAGACATTGGGAGTGGGGGGTGATGACATGAAGAAGTATATTTTCTTGATGTCATTTATGTGATTATGTCTAAATGTTTGAGATAAGTAGTTGTTCATTAAATTTTTTTTTCTTACATTTAACCCAATCTTTTAAAATTTAGAGTATTTATTTATCAAGAAGTAATGTTTATCACCAGTATGGCTGCTCAACATTACTACCATGTAACCCCAGGAAGAGCCTCTGCTGTCTCTCATTGAAAGTTTCTCACTAGCTATTTATTCAATGATCTGTTTCATCTCTGACATCTGTCTTATTTTTGGCTGTCTACATAGCAATACATTAAATTCAAACAACAACACTTTTATTTGTACTCTAAGGATAATAATGTTCTTATCCTCCAGGATATGACAATGGCACTCATTAACAATTGTTATCAGTTTAGAAGTAAAGATTCCTAGTTCAAATTCTCTTGGATACAATATATACATTTAGGCATAAGACATTTGATATTTTGAAATCATAACAATTGAGATTTAGTATAACTTTTATAAGTATAGTAAAATCTATCTTCAAAGCCAAAGTTATTTAGCTGAAAAATTGCCTTTGTGATTTACGACTCCAAAATAACTCACCTTTTACGGAGTCAAGTGTGTAGGCAGTCACACAATAATATACATTCACTCAATGTATTATCTGACCTATAGCAAAGTAAATATGACTGTTGGTATCAGAGATTTCTTGGAACAAAAGAAATTATTAATGATTGTTTTTTTTTTCTTATTGAGTCCCTAAACAGTTCTGTTTAAATGACTATTTTCTCACATAGAAATCTGCCTAGAAGTACATCCTCCAGTGGCGGGTGTTTGGCCTATAGAAATTTAGCTGCTTTTATTTCTTTTTTTGTAGCAAAACAATTATGTCAAAGTTCCTTTGTTAGTTCAGATGTATCTTTGTTCTTCTGAGTACTCACTAAGCTGCCACTATGAGTATAAGGGCTACTTTCTGATTTACTTTCTTTAGAACTGTTGGAAAATGTTAATTTAGTATCATTTAGTATTGTACTTCTAATTTAACACTCATTTAATAGCCAACCACATGATTTCAGGTTCATTTCACTATATGGCATCTTCTACTGTTACCTCTGGTTGACCAAAGCCTTGTGAATGGACCTAGTGGATGGATACTAAAAGCAACCCATTGTGTGTGTATGTGTGTGTAATGACATGCATAAGATCTGGTCATCAAATCTAAGTAGAGACTTCAAACTTGAAATCTTCAAAACCACAGTCGAACCAATTCTACTATATGGCTCAGAAACCTGGACGTTATCAAAGATGCTTGAGAGGCAGTTGGATGGAACCTACACTCGCCTCCTTATGAGAGCTCAAAATCTCTCGTGGAAGCGCCATCCAACCAAAATGCAAATATATAGGAAACTACCACCTGAGTCATCTCTTGTGAAAGGTAGGAGAGTCCAGTTTGCTGGACATTGTTGTTGAGCTGAAAACGAGGCAATTTCTACTCTTCTCCTCTGGAAGCCATCTACTCGCGATACCAGAGGGCGCACACTCTCCTACCCTGATGTAATCTCCAGGGATACATGCATCCGGCAACAGGACCTCCGTAATGCCATGATGGACCGTGAAGTCTGGCGTAGCATGGTAAATTCCATTGTCTCGACCCCGGTCGAACAATGATGATGATGATGTGTGTGCATGTATGTTTGTGTCTCCTTATCTTGACATTGCATGACAATTGTTAATCAGTGTCATTGTCATAAAAGCAGTATCATTCATTTCCAATATTTTATGAAAACATGTTTGGCCCGTTCGAAAATATCATCTTACTTCGAAACAGGTGGGGGTTGGCAACAACAGGAAGGGCATCTGGCCTTAGAAAATTTGCCCCCTGTAAACCCTGTCTGACACATGCAAGCATGGAAATGTGGACATTAAAACAACAACAATGATGATGACGACAGTGATTGCCAATTGATTAATCAGACTTCGAAACAGGTGGGGGTTGGCAACAGGAAGGGCATCTGGCCATAGAAAATTTTCCCCCTGTAAACTCTGTCTGACACATGCAAGCATGGAAATGTGGACATTAATACAACAATGATGATGATGACAGTGATTGCCAATTGATTAATCAGCACAATCTCGTTAGGGTAAAGTAGATTGATGAGCACACCTGTAGTTGACTGACATCTTTCTGTTGTGCTGCATCCATTTCAGAAGTTACTATGAAGTTCATTTTTTATTTTCCTTCATTTTCCATTTTCCTTTTCAAAACCATAATTTCAGCTCAGGATATTTATGGTCTATGGCAAGCTTGATTATTTTCCCTTCTATTATGTAGGGTTTGGGTAGGGGTCTTGCTGTTATCTACAGTATTGAGTGGGTCCGTTGGCTGTCTGGTTGGATACTGTAAACAGCCCTACACTGTTTCACTGTCTTGCTCTTACTCTCACACACACATGCACATATTTATATATTACCTGTTTCTTTACTACCCACAAGGGGCTAAACACAGAGAAGACAAACAAGGACAGACAAACCGATTAAGTCGATTATATTGACCCCAGTGCGTAACTGGTACTTAATTTATCGACCCCGAAAGAATGAAAGGCAAAGTCGACCTCGGCGGAATTTGAACTCAGAACGTAAAGGCAGACGAAATACGGCTACGTATTTCGCCCGGTGTGCTAACTTTTCTGCCAGCTCGCTGCCTTTAATATTCATATATTACCTTTTATTATGTGCTTCTGTGTGTGAGTGTTTTTATTTTTATTTTTTTTCGTTTTACTGTAAGGGCACTGTTTGCATAAGACCAAATTAAATATTCTAATTTCTTTGAATATGTTTGATTGTTGAAAAATAAATTGCACAAGTTATAACAGTTTAAGATACTTTTCAGCTTCTAATCTAAGACTTTTCATTACACTTCCCCAAGCGCAAACCCAGTTATAAGCTAAAACAATGCAAATTTTTTTGTTATTCTAATGAACAGGTGATTGGGGGGAAAGATATTAAAACACATGGCTTACTTTGGTTATTCATTCCATAAGTGACATACATTGATTATTCTATTAGTTGTTATGGGCACTACATAATTCTAAAGTGAGTTATACTCTTGTTATATTTCGTATTTTAGTAATTATTTCACTATGATACTAGAAAAAAATGCTAAGGTGAACTTGGAGACTTTTCAGTACAGAATTGTAATCTATTTAATCTCTAATCAATTATTTAATTTAAACTTTCATTTTGAAATTGTGTTGTAGCTACTGAATCTTATTTTGTTTAGTTATAGTTGTTGTGTGTGATAGAATGTATTGTCACAGTAATTATGACGCAGAAACGATGGTGTTTAGTTAAAGAAACAACTTCGGTGTCTTTACAAAATATAAAATGGTCACAAAGAGAAATGAATAAGTTAGTAACCTGTACTGTGTACAGAAGAGTAGTAGGAATCTGTTATGAGCATCTTATGTTTTTTTTATTTGTTGACACAGGCCATAATGTGTTTTCTGGAATTTATCTGACTCACCTAGTGCTTTATTTGATAAAGTCAATCGTAAAATTCTTCACTGTGCGGAAATGTCATTTTGGAACTTAAGATTTTATAAACCTTCCTTGAATATATTCTTTCATTAATCCTGCATGTATTTCCTTCATTCCTAATTCATATGCAGAATATATTTTTTTTTCGTTTATATTAATTACATTTAACTTCCATTCGTATGATTCACTCACCTTGCATTATTTTTTAGAGATAGCATTTCTATTCCTTCTCATTTGATATAGTGACACCACCACTTTTCATCCCGTTCAAATTCCATTTCAATTATGCGTGTGTGTGTGTGTGCATGCATATACAGAGGCATACCTCGACTTACAATCATTTTGAGTTACATTTTTTCCTTTTAAAAATTAATGAAGAAAAAAGCTAATTAGTCAATTTATTGGTTTCAGCATACAAATTAAAAATAAAACACCTTAATACCGATACTAAAGTAGAAGATCAAATAGAATGTGGGAAAATATGTACAAACCATTTATCAAAATAAATATAAGCAAATTAATTTTTAAAAGTGTTTTTTCATGTTTCATCGTTTTTGAGTTAATTGCATGTCTTGCAACCAATTACTAACATAAGTTTAGGTATTCCTCTCTCTCTCTCTCTCTCTCTCTCTCTCTCTCTCTCTCTCTGTGTATATGTATGCACACTCATGATTCAGAAGCCAAATGCCTTTTATATGTTGTAATTTATTTTCTTTTCTGCTATTAGAAATGGTTAGGGCTTCCTCTATGTTCAGAGAACCATATATGATATGACTGACATTTGCTTTCTAGTAGCATTTTAATTCTAATATTAAACCTAATCTGTAAACACAGTAAATATTAAGTTACTGTGTGTAAGAATATAAGCCAATGTACAATAAAATTTAAGCTATCTGTTGAATGTGTTTTCACAATTTCATGTTGAATTATTAATGGTAGAAAGTTAAATAAGAGAAGAAAAAATTTCATGGAACTCTTTACCATTATTTTATCTTACAGTTTTAATTAGTATTCGTGTATTTTGTTTTTATTTGTAAACAATTTTTTACTAACCTCATACATAAATTCTTAAAGTCTGACTTAGACGATTAGTGTAAAGAATTAATAATTGCGATGTCTGTGTAAGGCAGAAAAATTATGGGTTCTTTTTGAGTAGAAATTCATAAATATAATTGATTCATTAGTATCAGAACAAACTTTTTGACACTGCTTCTTCCTTCTTTATGTAAAAAAGTAAAATGACCCAGATGTTGCTTTTGTTTATACATTGGTAGCAGCATTCAGTTCTGTATACTGATATCAGCTTATACTCATGGTCAGTAAATACTGTTTCTCAATTTGTTTAAGTCTGCTTTTCATATCAGGAAGATATTGAATATTACCTGTTATCCACCTTCAAATTAGCAGATTCATAGCATCATGATAACTTTATTCCTTGTCCCTAACCTCCCACTTGGCTCAACATGGATCAACTATGTAGCACTGTTGATTTCTTTAACCCTTTAGTGTTTGCATTATTCTGCCAAAATTAATGCTTTGTCATCCAAATTGTTTTGAACTAATCATGCATTATCTTGTAGCTATGAGATTTTGATGAGATAGCTGCTAATTTTTAAGATGATATTGTAGGGTTGGTGTGAGAGACCTGATCTGGCCAGTTTGAACATAGAACAGGCTGAATATTTTTGGCCGGATATGGCCGGTTATATTGATAAAGGGTTAAGAAACAAGGTCAGTTTTTCAGAGGAGGGATGTCATCCCCTTAATGACTTACTTAAAGGAAGAAGGGCCGTGCTCAAAACCTTTCTCATTATATTTGAGATTGGTGTGAAGAAAGAAGGAAAGAAGGAAGGAAGTTATGTTAGCCTGAAAGCTTGCAACAAAGTAGGGACTCTGCTAAAGGCATCTGAATTCAGCTAGTGCTGTTAAATCAGGTGACATTACATATAGCACCCAAATTGTTATACTGATCTCTAAAATTTGTACTAATTTCATCAGTGCTAAAAGTATGAGTGGCTATGTTGATCCTGGGTTAGTTTTTAATCCAGAGTTTAGCAACATAACATAGCATTCATTTTGAAGCCTGTAGTTGTGTTCTATCAGATTTTCCTCCTCCCCACAGTAATACTCTTTTATAGATATTCTTATGAATTTATAGTAATTTAGGGAGACAATGCTTCTGTCTTCATTACATGGTTTTATGATTAATCTTTCAGAACAGTTGGCCATTTATAGAGAATTATTCTCTTAGATTAAGGGAGGTTGTTAAAGCAAGTACAGAGACGTAATCGTTGGATTTGTTTTTGGTTTATTTTTGCTATCTCTTGTTAGATCATGTGCATCAGGTTAGGCAATTTATCAAGATTACACTCGCTGAGGCACTCAAACACATGTGCACACACATAGACAAGAAAAAGTGAAAACATTGAAAATGCTGTCTCCTCAGTTTCCTATAGCTCTGCATTGGTATAAATGTTACAACTTAAATCAATATTTTTGCTCCTTTGTGTGTGTGTATATCTGTAATTATATGTCCACTCACATACATACACATGTGTATAACTCAAACAATTTGTAATTAGATTCTTATTGGAAACCATAAGACTGTTATTTTAACCTTACTTACAGTGTTTAGTCTCAGGTAATTTGACTTATGTCATCAGTTACCTTGTCACCATTGTCTATTTCTGTATTTCTTCCCACTTGCCTCATCATCGCCTGCTCTTTTATTAATGCTGCTTTTCCGGGACTTTGCTGTACAGTGGACTTAGCCAAGCTGCGGCTTAAGGACAATGCTAACGTGGATAGTTCCGCAAATGGCGATCAACTGATCTCACCTGACAATGAGGAGTACCATGTTGTGCAGGGGCGTATGATGAGGGGATTCTGCTGTGCCAGTTTCCCACTTGCCAAAGGTTTAGCACGGACTATCAAACGGTTATGAACCTACACCCCACACGTTGACTGACATCTTTCTCAAACCTTAATAGTTGTAATATTAAAGTCACCAGCTTGATACCTACCACCTTTCCAAGTTTAACATCTGTTCAGGAATGGAAAATAACTGAATGAACACAATATGGCTGTAGATTATTTTGAGACTTTTTTTTTTTTTTTGTTCCAACAACCATAGCAGGCTGATGCCTGAAACTAATAATAAAGTTGTTGGTTGACATTAAGCAAAGCTCCAAAGAAAAGTAATTTGCCTTTAAGAAAAAAAAAATGTATCTGTAAAAAGAAAACACATTTTGTAGTTTGTTATTTTTTTTGTTTTTATCAATGTTATTTTTTAATTGTGTTATTTTCTTTATTTTTCATCTATATTTTTTTAAATTGTACATAAAATTTTACATCTGTGTACATACATACACACACCTATACATATATACATGCACTGTGTTTATATGTTTTGTCTAATATTTGTATTTTCCTAACAGATTTATTAGTATTTTCTTTTTATGAATACTAAAATAAGTTAGTAAAAAGTGAAGCTGACTTGGGGTAGAATAAGGAAGGAGCCTTTATAATAAAAATATGGTTATTATCACAGTTATTTGTTAATAGATAGCTGCTACCTTGTTATCTGGTCTCTGATATTGGCTGTATCTTGTCTCTTGATACAAGCCAAGAAGAATTACCGTCAGTTTGCAGCAAACTAAATAAAGCCATTAATTTTTCTCTTACTTTTCTTGCCAGAAAACTTTAATTTTTTAAAAATCTATTTCTTACATTACCTAACTTATAATTGAGTTGTAGCATAATTGAATTACAATCCTGTAAAGAAAACAAATCTGTCAGTTATATCAGATTTCTAGAAATAGAATCTTAACATGTTTGATGTATATCAGTTTTTACTTAAAACTTGTAACAAATTCTCTCACTAGTCTTGTTCAGTCACCATCTTCAGTTTTATATGATACTGCCTCTCATATCTCATTTACCTCACAACATTCGTATCTTTGAAAGCAGAAAGGCTACGATTTGATTTCATATTTTTCTTTGGTTGTTGTAAAGTTGCATGATAAAACATTGAGCTTTCAATCAAATTAATAGATGATTGCTCATTACAAACCCAATTAATTTCAAGATCAATTTAAAAAAAAAATTTGGAACAAGTGCTTACTACTCACCCAAATTTCATGTCATTTTTCTATGTTAACTATGATTGGTAAATACAAGAGAACTTGTTTTGAGACAATTTCATTATATTTCTGTTCATTTGTGAAAAAAAAAAAAAATGATAATATAAATAAACCCTTACCTTGTCTGTACATCAAAGGTATTTTATTACACATACACATATAATAAACATTCCATTCATGATACATCACAGCTTACACATGATACAACACACTCATTACATTTCTTCAGTTTAACCATAATGTGGGCAAATGTCCATTTTCATTAAAATTTTACTTTAATACCAGCACTAGAACTACTTCAAAATTTCCAGTTTAATAAGTATTTTCATGAATTGAATCATAAGCAGAGCAGAATTTTTCTATTGATATGACCTATAAGAAAAACATATTGAAAGTTTTGATAATTTATGTAGAAAGTAAAATGCTATATGCATTTTTTCGGATGGAATCAAAATTTTAATATTTTCATTCTATGATATTTTTTAATGTTTTTTTTTTTATGAGGATAATAATATATTCCTGCCATTTAGCTGTTTCAAAAATTTTTTAAAACTTAATAAAACTTAACTTTTGCCATGGAGGAGAATTAGTTTTAATTATTGGGATGGCCTTGAATTATAGATATGTATTCTTACTCTTTGAAGATTTCAAATGTAAGACGGTTTTTGGCAAACTTTCAAATTTTAGATTATAGCTTATCTGTTTCTACTTTATTATTTAGGGAGACTTTCTGATGATAATACAATCTTTTAATATCATTTAGCAAACCGAGCACAATATACACTCACATATATTAGAGCATACACATGTAACATATTTCTTGTAAAACCACCCATCAACTGTACAGAGAAATTTAAAAAGTTATTTTCTGAAAAAGCTTGCAGAACAAATTTTGTATATATATATATATATATATACTTTATTTTGTATTAGTAATATTTAAGTTTTAGCTATTCTTTGTTGCATTACATGCATCCACGTAAGGTAAAGCTGACTGATTTTCCATTAACTTCAAGCTGCCTGCCAGATAAGTGTATGTGTGTATGTATATTGTGTGTGTGAATATATATGTGTATATATATATACACATGTAATAGGGAGTGTGCATGTGTTAATAATAAAAAGTGAATTTGCATCATGGAAATGATATTGATAATGTGCCCTCATTTATTTTGAATTTAATCCAGTAACTGGTTTATATTTTCTTTCTATGGTTACATATTTAAGTTACTTTACAATGTGGGCACATTTTTTATTCCATTATCTGGTGGTATTTATTAAACCTTTCCTCTTGGTTAGATATACCTTTTTCTTTAATTTAAAGAACATACAGCTTTTCATTATATTTGGGATCATGTAAATCCTTAAATCCTTAAAAATCTTTTAGTCCGAAGGCCGCGGCCATGCTGGGGCACCACAGCTGAAAAAAATGTGTAACAGAAGCCCCCAGTGAGGATCGAACTCACGACTCCTGGTTTACAAGACCAGTGCTCTAACCACTGAGCTATGGAGGCAACTATGTAGTATAAAGATCTTTCTTTTTTCATTTTGTTGTTTTTATTGCATGGGGCTGGAGGCAATATTTCTTCCATGTTTGATGTGTTTTGAGTCTTGTAAATTTAGGAATATTCTGACTTTAGGATAACTAAAGATACATACCATATCTGTCATTGAGAAAATTGGCATATACATGCATCTTAAAGCATTTATACAAACACACAAAAAAGGTACTTGAAAAATTTATAGCTTATCACCAAATACCTTCGGGTTACGTCAGTGAAAATTGTGGTGCTCAAATAACCATTATTGCACCTTTTGCAACAGGTGCCCTTCCATTCTGTCCCAATTAAACGATGGCCAAGATCTGCCTATTCTTTGTATCATGTTTGTGAAACATTGTGAATAATGCTAAAGTGATAAGTATACTTTTTAAGTAACAGTGTCAGATAGAAAACTCACTCTTTCTCTAGTGTTGGTTTTAGTAATTTTTCTGAGCTTTTAATTTTTATTAGTACTCAATGCCTAAACAGTCAAATTTAGCTGTTATATGTTTCTTATCTTACTGTACCATATTATTTGATATTCATCAACATTTATATTATTTGATTAATGAATGACTTACAACTTTTATTCAGTTACACTACAGTTGTCTCTGGGAATGGTAATAGCATGAAGCAAGGCTGTTCCTCTTCTCTTTATAAATATGTGGTCTTGCACCTACAAAAAAAAAAAAAAATCAAGTACTACTAATATTCTTTAATCTATCTTTCCTCAAGCTTCATGAACAATTGTTAATGTTAAAGGTAATAGTAGTAGTAGTTGTAGTAATAATAATGATAATGATGATAGATAAATAAGTTTCTTAGTGGTACTATATTTATTTGTTTTTTGATCTCAGGCTTATACTTAACTGGCTGATACTATTTAACCCTTTCATTACTAACCCGGCTGAAACCGGCTCTGGCTCTGAGTACAAATGTCTTGTTTTCAAATAATATAAATCTTCCACCAAACCTTAGTCACAATTTATGTTCCTAACACTAGCTGAATGATAACTAAGTTATTTTACTAAATTCTTTGTTATATTTAAAGTAATTGAAAGAAACACAGAGCATCTCAAAATAAATACAGTAACGAAAGGGTTAATAACTCTTTCTCCCCACAGTTTCAAACAATATTTTTTGACTTTCAGTATATTCCATTCCAAAATGTCATTAGCTACTCTGATATGCTATTAACAATTTTTGAAGTTTGAAAGCCAACTTTGTGCTCTAGATGTTCTAAATAGCTTTCAAATTGTACAGACAAGATTATCTCTAAATTAAACCTAAGAATTGATGTTTGCAACATCTCCATTTGTGTACTACTTTCCAATGAAGTGCTGAGTCTGTAGTGAAGAGTGGAAGGAATTGTCTTTAGATTCTAACCTGCCCTTCTAAGATCTACAAGATTTGTCTCATAGGAGTAAATGGTTCTGTCATTTCTGTTCTTTCTCTTGGCTTAGACTAAAATCTACTCAATACAGTTGCATGCATGCATGCATCCATGCATGCATCCATGCATGCACATGTGCACACACACACACAAGCACACACACACACATACCCACCTACCCACCCATTCTGTTCAGTTATCTTTAGTGTATATTGATTTGATTATTAATAAATATTTTGATATCTCCATTTGTATGATTAATATCTGTATAAAAGATGAAAAGATATTTTTAAAAATAGCTGATTTCAGAAATATACTATCTTTGTTTCAATTAGGTTTTAAAATAACGAAGTATTTACTAAAATAACATTATCATTATTAAGCTGGGGACTAGAACAAGTTAGCATAAAATTTTGATGAAAGATTATTATTTGGACTACTATAAAACAGCAAGATTATGTTATAGAACCTGAGGTGGTCTCAGGTGGGTTGGTATCAAAAGGACCCTCGTTCGTCTACTGAGAATGCTGCCTTTATCACTGGATCAGCATTACTATTTGTACTTGTATAGTTCTGAACTATAGCCATCTATTGTTACAGATCAGTTACATTTGTACAGTAGTTAAAGTATTGCCATACTGCATTTATATATTTACTTATAAATTAGTCATTTAAATTATTGCTTGCTGGTTTCTTGATAATATGCATTTCTGGCATAGTTAAGAAATTTGAAATTTTTTATCAATGTAGAAGGTTCTAACCTATGTCAATTTATAACTTACAGATGAGGAATTCTGTACATTATTTACAATGGGCATATAGGTGTCCTCATTTTGTTATCACAACGTTTTGTCTGATGTACTCTCCAACCTTCATCAGGTGTTCTCGTAGAATTTCAAAACCAACTCATTATTTGACTAATGGGGTACACTGTTTTGATCCCTAAGGAATGATGCTGATGTTATTTTTCTGTTGATATTATTTTTTCAAGTTCCTGCCTGGGATTGAACTTAGTATTCGAGGGTTAGTAGTCCATGCTCTTATCCACTATGCTATATGCTTGTGGGCAATTATAGAGTGAATTTTAGGGCTTATAAACCTAGTATTACATTCATATCTGCACTAGGTCTGTTTAGGAAAATTAAAACAGGCTGCACATATGCTAGGACACAATAACCAAGCAGACCCAGTGCAGATATGAATGTGATATGGGAACCAGTATTAAGAAAGGATAAAATAATAGGTTTATAAGTCCTAAAAGTTACTCTATAATTGCCCACAAGCATATAGCATAGTCGATAAGAGTGAGGGCTACTAACCCTCAGATTGTAAGTTCAATCCCAGGCAGGGAATTGAAAAATAATATCAACAGAAAAATAACAGCAGCAGCATACCTTAGGAATGAATACCCTATTAGTCAAATAAAGGATTGGGTTCAAAATTCCACCAGAACACCTGATGAAGGCTGGAGAGTACATCAGCTGAAATGTTGTGATAAACAAGAAGCAAGATGAAGACACCTATCCATCCATTGTAAATAATGTACATTTATAACTTATTGCATATTTCTACTTTTAGAAATATTCCTCTGGTTATTGAAGACTTATCTTACAAAAATATGTTAGTAACTTTTTATGAAGTTAAAGGGCAAATTTGTTTGACATCTGTAATGAATTTTATATACTTTAATTTAATTCATATTTGCAATTTTCCTTTGAAAATGTAGTCTCTTCCCTTCACTTTTATTTATTTATCATTTGAGTTAATGATAATTTTTTCTGTATACATGAAATCAGCAACTCTTTTTGAGAACCAGAAGTATAAATGTGTGGACATAGTGCAGGTGTTTAATTGCAGTAAGTGAATAATTGCAAACGACCTCCTGTTTCTTTTAGGACTCTGGTTTATCACAGGTAACTTTCCTCGGAAGCCTGATACTCATTCAATCTCCCTTACATAAATTGGAAAAAGCTGAATTGTCATATCCAAGGTTACAAGAAAGATTCCAGTATGCTATGAGACTGACTTGTGTAACCTTTTATCAACTTAACATTCCACTGGAGTGTAGTTTTCTACAACTGATGATCAATCAGTGTATTGATTTGCTGTCCAAAGCTAGATTGACTGAATTATTAAATAAGTATCCTATTGAAACTGCATTTGCAAAAATATTTACTTAACATCTGAATGATTGAAAGAAATGAAGGTTCCATAATTCAACAACTGTCACTTTCTAATACTTCTTTTCATTCACTTTTCAATACATTGCTTATGCTATTGGAAAATGCTTTGTTGAACAAATGCATATGAATGTTGATGACAGCAAACTTTTCCTCTTAGAAATAGCAGAGAAAAAAAAAAAAAAAGAAGTCTGGCTGACAGGTTCATTTTCCTATTCAGAAGGCAAATTACATTAATCTGATGTTGTACTACAGAGATTTCACACTCCATAATTTTGTGTTCATTTATATATATATATATATTCTTACTCTGTTTCTTTGGCAACCAGGGAATTATCATATCTATCTATCTATCTATCTATCTATCTATCTATCTATCTATCTATCTATCTATCTATCTATCTATATATATATACTCTTTACTCTTTTACTTGTTTCAGTCATTTGACTGCGGCCATGCTGGAGCACCGCCTTTAATCGAGCAGCTCGACCCCGGGACTTATTCTTTTGTAAGCCCAGTACTTATTCTATCGGTCTCTTTTGCCAAACCGCTAAGTAACGGGGACATAAACACACCAGCATCGGTTGTCAAGCAATGCTAGGGGGACAAACACAGACACACAAACATACACATACATATATATATATATATATATACACACACATATATACGACGGGCTTCTTTCAGTTTCCGTCTACCAAATCCACTCACAAGGCTTTGGTCGGCCCGAGGCTATAGTAGAAGATACTTGCCGAAGGTGTCACGCAGTGGGACTGAACCCAGAACCGTGTGGTTGGTTAGCAAGCTACTTACCACACAGCCACTCCTGCGCCTATATATATATATATATATTATAGTAATTATATTACAATGAAATAATGAGTTACGTAGTTGGGAGAAGAAATAAAAAGAATAACAACATTAGTCATAGTAATAAGTAGCATTAAAGAAATTATCATTTTATAATGTTAATTGTATTAGGTGTCCATTGTAAGATTCTTCATTTGTTTTTTGTGTAAGCCAAAACTCTTTCTTCCAACCAGATTTGTATATGTATATATATATATATATATATATATATATAATATATATATATATATATATCATACATACCTACATAAAATGTACTTCACTTGTATGAACTGCCAGATATTACACATTAAAACTACTTACCAATATGTTAAAACATTCTTTTTCTACAAATACTTTTGGAGAACTAGAACATTTTTTTAATTCACAGTTGGCCTTTTTTTCTTCTTTTTTCCTCTGTGTGTTTTCACTGCCATCATATTTTCTTACAAACATCTCCCGGTAAACTACTTCTCGGATTTCTTTTGTATCAATTCTTTTACCTAAAATTGTCCGTTGCTAAACAATTTAGCATTTCCTTTCATTAGATATTGTAACCAAACGAGTGTGTTCTCTTGTGTCTTTAACAATTCATTTTATTGACATACATTTCTCTTTTCTTTTTTCTCTTGGATTTTGTTTCCATCCTGTTTTGGGTTGAAAAGATTTGTAAATTCAGTGTTTTGTGTTTTTATTGCATCGAGTATTTTATTGCAGAATAAGCCATTCCAATTATTTAATTGTTCCTGTTGATTATTTGCTAGCAATAGATTTGATTTCAAGCATTATATTGGGTTACAGTTATTTTATAGTGAGGGACTATACTATATTGCATAGATGGATAAGAGGGTAAAAAGAAACAGGTTTAAAAGTAAAGATGAATGTAATGTAGATGACTGGCTGAATATACCCGTAACTTCAAAATGAATTTCTGATGTTGTTACAATACTATTACAACTGGTAATCTTATATATATATATATATAATGCAAATAAGTAACAAGGATGTCCAGGTATCAATGCATTACAGCCATTTCATTTTGTTCATCTAACTTTGAGCTGTGCTGACTATACTAAACTGGTTTGGTGCCTCAATTTAAGTACCTAATTCAATGGAATCTTTATATATATATATATATATATATATATATATATATATTAATAAATAAAACATATGCATATATATATACATATATGTACGTACCAACCTCTACATGTATATATACACGCATATATGAGTACAGGACACCAAAAAAACGTCAACACAATGAGAAACAAAAACATAGACTCAAACCCAAGGAACTGGACATTTTTTTTGACAACAAAAAAATACAGTACAGGACAATTAACACAAAGAAAAAACCCCTTCTTCAGTTGCCATGGTTTCATCTACTCTACATATATATATATATTACATTGTGAAGGCACATAGCTCAGTGGTTAGAGCGTCGAGCTTACGATCGTGAGGTTGTGAGCTCGAATCCCGGACCGGGCTGCGTGTTGTGTTCGTGAGCAAGACACTTTATTTCACGTTGCTCCAGTTCACTCAGCTGTAGAAATGAGTTGCGACGTCACAGGTGCCAAGCTGTATTGACCGTTGCCTTTCCCTTGGATAACACTGGTGGCGTGGAGAGGGGAGGTGGTATGCATGGGCGACTGCTGGTCTTCCATTAACAGCCTCGCCCGGACTTGTGTCTAGGAGGGTAACTTTCTAGGTGCAATCCCATGGTCTGTGTCGTGACCGAAGTGGGTCTCCGATATTACATTCAATGGCATGTCAGTGTTATTTTAGTTGAATTTCCTGCCTCTTTTATACTGGGAGGAAAAAGCAGTGATTTTCTGAGAGTAGTGGAAGAGAGAGAAAGTATAATAAAAAGAGGTAGATTACGTAGATAGATAAGTGGCAAGTTGATAATGGAAGGGGTATAAGAGATTTGTATATGATATCAAAATGTGTGGTGGGGAGATATTGGGAAATGAAGAGGTACAAGTAAACTATATCATCTTTCTTGGGTACTACTCCACAAAATGATAATACTACTGGAATCAGTCATAACTTCAGCTGCATTAGATGATGAAATATCATTTTCAGCAGTAAAATTGTGGCTTCCTCTTGGTGCCTGTTTATGGCTAAAAGAATTGAACCAGCACAAATCAAACATGTTTAATGAGAATTCTGTGCAGATCCCCAGCCAGCTTGCTAGCTTTTTGACTCTGGCTAGCTTCATTTCACAGGAATCTAATTAGAATTCTGCTGGAGTTGATTTTTTTTTTTTTAAATTTACATAGTTGCAATTTCTCTCTTTTTTTATTATAATTCTTGAAATAACGTTCTATGTTGTCCAAATGTTGGAATTTTCATTTTCTTTAACTCAATTATTCAATAAATTGAATCCTGCCAGCATTGAGGAATAGCTATTTTCTTTTCTATCTATTAGTTGCCTTTCAACATGGATAGAAGAAGACAATGCATTTGGTTGTAGTTAGGAATGTGTAGGTCTGTCATTTCAGACAGACATGCTACATGTGTCTATTATAAGGTGTCAGAGTGTTTGATTTTCTAGAATCTTTCCATTGTCATAATTTCAATGGTCACATTTAAGCATAAGAATATACTGTTCTTGTAGTCATTACTGACTTCTAGTGATACATACATATGGATGGATGCAAGAGTTATGTATAATGTATATAATATACTTGAATAATATGTCATATTTGTATGTAGTGTTATGTTATATATATATATGTGTGTGTGTCTGTGTGTGTGTGGAGGCGCAATGGCCCAGTGGTTAGGGCAGCGGACTCGCGGTCGTAGGATCGCGGTTTCGATTCCCAGATAGACAGAAACTTAAATGAGCCATTGTTTGTGTGTGTGTGCATATATGTATGTACACACACACACACACACACAAAAGGCACAGGCCTAGCTGTGTAGTAAGAAGTTTGCTTCTCAACATATGGTTCCAGGTTCAGTCCCCACTGCGTGGCACCATGGACAAGTGTCTTCTGCTGTAGCCTTCGGCTGACTAGCCTGCTGAGTGGAATTGGTAGATGAAAACTGAAAGAAATCTAGTGTGTGTGCATGCGCACGCACACGTGCACACGCATTTTTAGAATATTATATGTACAGGCATTGCTCTGGGGTTTTTGGTAAGTGTCTTCTACCATAATTCTGAGCCAACCAAATCCTTGGGAATGGATTTGATCAATAGAAACTTACACAAGCCATTATGCATGGATATGTGTATCTGCTTGCATTTCCTTGACTTCAAAGCAAGTACTACCATCATATAAATGATTCCTTTCATTTCGAATCTTCTATGAAAGCATATCTGATCATTAAAAAATATTATTGTTCACGGAGAGAAGTGTGGTGTGCTGTGAGGGGCAGGACATCTGACAGTAAAAAATCTCTCAGTAATTTCCCTACGATCCATAGGAGCATGGCAGAATGGATATTAAAATAGTGATGATGATTTTATACACACATTTGTGTGCATGCGCGTGCAAACACACACACATATACATATGAGCTTTAAAAAAGATAAAACTCCTTGAGTCATGGTAGATTCATAGGGTCAGTTTCCTTGATTCTCTGGTCAGTATACTCTCCCGCTGAACAGAATGCTGGCTCATCACAGGAATACTCATTTTTGCCAGCTGGGTGGGCTAAAAACTACATGTAGTGTTTTGCTCAAGAATACAATACGTTGCCTGGTCTAGGAATCAGAACCATAATCTTACAGTCATGAGTCCAACACCCTAAGTGTTAAACCATGCACTACTATATAAGCTTTTAAGTATATGTAATGTATACTGTATATGTACTGTATATAACATAAAATATGTAGAATATATGTGTGCGTGCATATATATTACAT
>NC_042999.1:159798574-159818574 GCF_006345805.1 Octopus sinensis | reverse complement strand
TGCATGTATGTATATATAGATATATTTTTGTTTTTTACTTGTTTCAGTGATTTGACTGTAGCCATGCTGGAGCACCGCCTTTTAGTCAAGCAAATCGACCTCAGGACTTATTCTTTGTAAGCCTAGTACTTATTGGACTCTTTTGCCGAACCGCTAAGTTACGGGGACACACCAGCATCGGTTGTCAAGCGATGTTGGGGGGACAAACACAGACACACAAACATATACACACATGCATATATATACATATATACGACGGGCTTCTTTCAGTTTCCATCTACCAAATCCACTCACAAGGCTTTGGTCGGCACGAGGCTATAGTAGAAGACACTTGCCCAAGGTGCCACGCAGTGGGACTCAACTCGGAACCATGTGGTTTGTAAGCAAGCTACTTACCACACAGCCACTCCTATATATATATAATCCTTATAGGTAGTTAGATATCTCCTGGGTATATCTGTGTGTCTGTATATGTAAACCCATATGCCTATGTGAGTATATATGCCATAGAAAAAAGTCTAGGAAAACAATGCAAGTATTATTTAAATCCCTTCATTCCTTATTTATAAGTCTGTAAAATTCTCAAGAAGGATTGCTGCACTTCTCAGTATGTGGCAGCAAATGAAGTTATTTAAATATTACTTGCATTTTCATTGTGGTTTTCCAATGAATTTTACTCTGCATATATTACAGCTTTTCTATACAACTAAAGTGCTTGTGTGATGATGATGATGCCATGCACAATTTTAATGAGGTAGATATTGAAGTGTAATAGAAAATATAGAGCTTTAAATATTGGATGTATCCTCTGTGAAGTACAAAGCAATTTTAACAAGGTACATTTTTATACATACAAGCATATATATATATATGTGTGTATATATATATATATATATATATATATAAAATATTATTTGAGACAAAACCACTATTTTGCAAAACAAACAAGGAAAGACTTAATCAATACATAAAATTTATTGATTAAGTCTTTCCTTGTTTGTTTTGCAAAATAGTGGTTTTGTCTCAAATAATATTTATAATATTTTACTATAAAATTGGATTTAATCCTAAATCTGATTTTTTCCCTGTAAATTTGGATATATTCCCTAATATTTATTATTATATATATATATATATATATATATATATATATGTGTGTGTGTGTGTGTGTGTGTATGTATATATATATATATATATATATATATATGACAAGCTCCTTTCAGTTTCCATGTGTGTGTATGTGTGTGTATATATATATATACACACATATCTTAAAAGTCAGGGTACAATATACACCCATTTGCTAGAAAGAAGAGTTAAAACTCTCCAAAGCCATGCATGTATATAATCATGTAAATCTAATACTGGTTTCATATTTTAGCACAAAGTCAGCAATCTTGGGGGAGGGGTTAGGTTGAGTATATCGACCCCAGTGCTTAACTGGTACTTTTTTTATTGACCCCGAAAGGAATGATAGGCTAAGTTGACCTCGGCAGAATTTGAACTTAGAATATAAAGTTGGACAAAATGCTGCTAATCATTTTGCCTGGCATGCTAACGATTCTGCCAGCTCACTAGCTTATGTAAATCTCATATTAATTGATATGTGCTCATTCAGGTTTGTGTATAGCGAAAAGTTTTATTAGATGTTTAAGATAATTGTTGTAAATGAATAATTGTTACTTGTAATTGTTTTTTAAAATTTTTTTTTAATTCAAATTTGGATGTCACTGTTGAACTAAATCTCAGGTTTCTTAGGGGTTTTTCTGGTGATTTCTCTCAGTGTCATGTAAGATATTTCAACTAAGTGAAAGGAATTTCAAAGTAGAAAGTATGAAACAAGTGTTGAAAATAATTTCAAGTGCTAAAATACTTTTCAAAAATTGAAATTATATTAAAATGCAATTTAATATTATATTTTTGTGCCTTCATTTCTTGCTTTGAAATTAATTCAAGATTTTAAATGTACGACTGAATCTTTATTGCTTTTTTTTTTTTTCAATAACACTGAAGTTTTTTCAAAATTTTTCAAACAGTGAATGTCATATGAAGTAATTGTTAATTTAAGAAAATATCCATGTAAATCAACTAAATCACCTCATTCTCTCTTTTCCATTCATAAACGAAGTTAATCTGTAAAATATCTGTGTTTCAACAGAGATGTTTAATGTTCTTTTGAAATATGTTATTCCTTCTGAAAGGAATTGGTTGTATAAACTCTTAAATTGTTGTTATTAAACTTTCATTTTATTACTGTAAACCATAAAATTCTTTCAAGTGATCGTTAAGAATTGATTTCTATCCCCTTCAGTTTATTTCATTGCCAATTATTGTGCAACATTTTGCCTTGATTGAAATTATCTCATCCTCTTACAATGTAGTCAGAAATTTGTATTTTCAGTGGTAATGTATCATGAATTGTTTTCAGTGGTATATCAAAATAAATTTATTGTTGTATTTAGGAATGGTCATTTTGCCAGTTTAGCCAATAAAACATAAATATTTAAATAAATTATTTTTGTAAAAAAACAAGAATACACTAGGTTTGAAGTCATTTTAAATTTTGGTTCAACATCTACGCCTGCGTATTCTCAGTCTCTCTCTTACGCTATTTCTGTATTCATCTGTTTCTGTCCCTACATACATTGCCTATGCATTTATATACATAAATGGATATATTCCTTTTACTTGTTTCAGTCATTTGACTGCAGCCATGCTGGAGCACGACCCTAATAAGCAAAGATATATATATATATATATATATATATATTTTATACACATAAGGAATCTACACCTAGGGTGAAGATTCAGCGCATTAGAGGGCCACAAAAATAATGGATAAGATTCGACAGGAACAAAATTTGGAAATGAAAAACATTTTAAAATTTTTGTTCCTGTCGAATCTTATCCATTATTTTTGTGACTCTCTAATGTGCTGAATGTTCACTCTAGGTGTAGATTCCTTATGTGTATAATTAATATATAGTCTTTTCGACAAATTTTTTGCACGTTAGACCACTGGAAATGTAAATTTTGATTGAATATTTTTAATTTAATTATATTCCATTTCCCTTTTTGATATGATTATATATATCCTTGCATATAAATGCATATTAAAACACTCACATGCTCATATAGATATATAAGTACATGCACACATACATAAAAAAGGATATATTTGTGTGTGTGTGTGTGTGTACACATATACATGTGTTGGCATGTGCCACCATCATCATCATCCCCATCAGCATGTCCGTTTTCCATGCTAGCACGTGTTGTAAGGTCTGACTGGGTCAGAGTGCCATATCTTGCTGTAGTGTCCCGGTTCTGGTATTGTTTCTTTGGTGTTACAAAAGAGAGTTTGTTTTTTACACCACTCTTCCTAAACTGACTTCAAGCTTGTTTTTATATAGAACTAGCAGTATCGCCCGGCGTTGTTCGGGTTTGTAAGGGAAATAACTATATAAGCATTTTTAGAGATGTAAAGTATAATAGCCATCTCAATATGGCTAACCACAAGGGGGGGATGTTACTGTAGCTTTTTACGTTCTGAGATTTAATAATACATTTTTAGAGAGTTACTTCCCTTATATATGCCTAAAATGCATTAAAAATTGGAAAAATTGATGGTAAATTTTTTTTAAAATCGTAGACTCATCGTAGGCGCGCGCTAATACCCAGAAGGGCTCGATATGAATCACGACTATAAGATACCCGGTTTTGGTTAAACTGCACTGCAAAATGTGGGAGTAGTTAGGAATCTAAATCGTAGGAGACAGACAGCACACAACCTCACTTTTATATATAAAGATATAAAGATAAATTACATTTCTTTCTGGAATGTTCAGTTCAACTGAAAATTGAATGGTGTTGGTGTGGAGTCATGTGGAAAGTACATATGTACAAATAGACTGTTCATTATGCAGATGACTTGAGAGGAGATAAACAGCAGTGAAAAGTGCTTATTCGTACATGCACATATCTCTTTCTACACACTGACACACATACTCACACACATATACAAAATATATGGTATGTGTATATATATGTATATACAAATGCACGTGCACACACACTCACACATATATACCCACATTGATTTAAGTGTATATACATATATACATTTGCATGCATACATGTGAACACACATCTATGCATTTGTATATATACTCATATCCATACAACACAGACATAGACACATATATATGTATATTGTATGTATATAATATATATATATATATGCACTTAGACACACTCATACCCTACATGTGGAATACAGCAAAGTGTAAAACCCAAGTGATGTATAAATCTGAACAGATTGAGTGCTACTGATATATATCATTATATGAAGAAGTCAAATAATTTAAATTAATGAAAGAAGCTATTAAAATCATCATCACCATCACTTAACATCTGTTTTCATGCTGGCACGGTTTAGATGGCCAGGGGCTGCACCAGGTTCTGTAGCCTGTTATGGCTTGGTTTCTACAGCTGGATGCCCTTACTAAAGCCAACTTTACAGAGTGTACTGGGTGCCATTTACATGGCACCATCACCAGTGGTCTTTATGTGGCACCAGTACTTTTTATATGGTGCTAGTACCCACACCAGTACTTTTTTTTTTTACTTGCTGAAGAAGTAATAAAAAAGAAGTACTATCTTCAGTGGGTTTTAAAAACAGAACAGTAAAGTATATCTCCTTGCTTGTCAGATAATTGAAAATGCACAATCAGCTCATTAACTGTGACAGGTGCACATGTACATATATATCTGAGGATACTAAGACACTTATTCAACAGAAACAGTTGGAATCTGATATGCTGGAAAATTTTAATTGAAGATGTATATTTCTCCATTCTTTATATGTCTTTTCAATATACTTTGGAATCTTATATGAAATCTTTCAATGCAAACTCAGGATTTACCAGTTGAAATGCGAATGACTATAATGGTTTATATTTCATGATTCCTTGTTTCTTACTATCTGATATGCTTATCCAGGTCTGGCTTTCAACAAAGTGTTCGTCAAATATGGGTCTAAATTTTAAACACCCTCTTCTCCTCTGTGTGTATGTGTGTCTGTGTGCATTTAAGTTGTAATTGAATGTGATATTAGATAAGTAATTCATATGAAAGGGCATTTGTATAAAAACATGGTATTTA
Organism: Octopus sinensis; assembly: GCF_006345805.1. Lineage (NCBI taxonomy): Eukaryota > Metazoa > Mollusca > Cephalopoda > Octopoda > Octopodidae > Octopus > Octopus sinensis. The sequence continues at coordinate 159,813,411 of NC_042999.1, read as the reverse complement.
TAAAAGTGGAATTGTGTAAGAGTAGGGAACCATAGGCAAAGAGATGAATATATAAGTGCAGGATGAAAAGCAGGTGTGTAAAACATCAAAGGTCGTAAAGCCATGTATAATATCATTCAGTGAGTAGCTTGAAGAATTGTAGAATGAATTCCCTTTGGAATTGCCATGAAGAAATGAACTCTAATTTAGAATTTATTAGATTGAGACTTTGTGTAAGTATATTGAATTTTGCAAACAAGTAAAGATAACATTTGTTGTCTTTGATATAAGCTGGAGTAAATTTGAAACTATTCCATTTGATTTTGCAGTTGGAGATGCCTTTGTTTTCTAAACTTCACATGTATTTTGAAAATGTTGTTACCGATCTCTTCTCTTCAAGTCTGAATGGCTGGATTTGAATGTGTTCTTAGAAAGGCCTATATAGCATTTTGTGTCATTGTTGTCATCATTGGTGGGAAATCTTGGCATGGTAAAACAACACTTTTTTGGAATGCATTCACCATGTAGAAGGCATCTTCTCCTGATAGAGCAGTTGCACTGAGGTGAAGATTCATTTGTGAGAGATGGTGGGAAGGGGGTGGGGTTAATCGCTTCCTGGTCTCGTTAAAGAAAAGATGAAATTATATTATGCAACCATGACTTTGAAGTAATATCTGCTAAAAATCTTGTGGAACTTATGCTAGAGGGAAGAATCTGGTGATATTAGACCTGATGCTCAAACTGGAATGTGCGTGTGTGAAAGTGAAAGTTTCTGCCATATAACTTTACCTAATGTTTTTAACATCAGGGGATCTTTGTGGAGGGATATATTCTATCCTGTATTTAAAGCCATCTCTGCTAAGAGGCTCATTATAAAATACAGCAGCATTATATAATTAGGAAAATATGTAATTATATTTCTATTCACAATACAAATTGATACTTATGTAAACTTGAATGTCATATGATTTGTGTGTGTATCATTAAGAGTGGAAAGTTATACATCTCTAATTAAAATTTCCCAGGCATGTTAGGTTCCAACACGTGCTTCTATTGTATGAGTGTCAATTGTATAAGTGTCTTCGGATCCGTAGATGAGATGGTTCTGCACAAAAACTGTCACATCTGGGGATACTAAGACACTTATTCAACAGAAACAGTTGGAATCTTATATACAGGAAAATTTTAATTGAAGATGTATATTTCTCCATTCTTTATATGTCTTTCCAATATACTTCGGAATCTTATATGAAATCTTTCAATGCAAACTCAGGATTTACCAGTTGAAATGAGTATGACTGTAATGATTTATTCTTCATGATTCCTTATGTTTCTTACTATCATCATCATCATTTAGCGTCCGTTTTCCATGCTAGCATGGGTTGAACGGTTCAACTGGGGTCTGTGAAGCCAGAAGGCTTCATCAGGCCCAGTCAGATCTGGCAGTGTTTCTACGGCTGGATGCCCTTCCTAACGTCAACCACTCTGTGAGTGTAGTGGGTGCTTTTTACGTGCCACCTGCACAGGTGCCAGACGGAGCTGGCAACGGACACGAACGGATGGTGCTTTTACGTGCCACCGGCACAGGGGCCAGGCGAGGCTGGCAACGGACACGAATGGATAGTGCTTTTACGTGCCGCTGGCACGGGGGCCAGCCGAGGCTGGCTACGGACACGAGCGGATAGTGCTTTTATGTGCTTATCTGATATGCTTATCCAGGTCTGGCTTTCAACAAAGTGTTCGTCAAATATGGGTCTAAATTTTAAACACCCTCTTCCCCTGTGTGTGTGTGTGTGTGTGTGTATTTAAGTTTTAATAGTGAATGATTTGGAGTAGCTTGTTATATTTGACTTGGGGCAAATTCCGGTACAGTGCACTGCTTCTTAGCATAACGCGATGTATATATTTAATGTGTGTGTGTGTGTGTGTGTGTGTGCATCTATGTGTATACCTAATCGCATACATGTATGTATGTGCACATGAACTGATGTGTGTATATGTGTAGAAATATATTGTGTATGTGATTGCATTTTTTCCTTTTTGCTGCATTTTATTTCCTCCCAAGACTTCTTTCTGTTTAATGGGCAGTCTATTTGAAAAAATATATATTTTTCACATGATCCTGCGATTTTAATTTTTAATTGATCATTCCTAGTAGAATTGTACTTACACTCTGTATAAAGAAACAATTTCCCTGATTTGAAGTCATTTTGAAAAGTGCCGATTGTGAAACTCTCAGCCCCTGAGTCACTTTTGTAACTTTTTATTCATTGAAAATAATAATAAAAAGACGTGTGTGGGGTGTATGTGTAGAACTTTACTCAGTTGTTTTTACTTTTGGCTATCTATTCAACAATTAAGACTCTCCCCTTTGTTCTAAACAGTCTCTGATCTTTTGGGGGTATAAGCATTATGTATTCCCTATTCTTGTTCCTGAATTATACTTAAATATATAACTACCAAACAATAAAAAAAAAATAACTGTAGTAATCTCAACATATCTTCTCAATCTTATTTTGTTGATCCAACTCACTGCAAATAGTTTTTTTTCTTTTTAAAATAAAATTCCATAAATAAAAACATTAAAAAAAATTATTTTCAACCTTGTGAATTGTTTTTACTTTCATTTCTCTGATTTTTTTTTTCTCTTCTATAATATTTCTTTCACAATAAAGAAATAGTAATGTCTGAAGAATAATGCCTAGCTGTATAAAAAGGTCAGCAAAATGTTACCTTGATGGTTATTTTAAATTTGCTTTTAGCCTTCATGTAAACAGACATTCCAGATAAAATTTATAAGCTAATGAGTAGTGCAATTTTCGAAACTATCAGGTACTATTTCATGAAATTCTTTGTAGTAACAAAGACAAAGCCTTTACTTCCTTGTCAGTTGTAAATTGTTTGATGTAAATAACTTATTTATTGACCTCACTTGGATTGCTCCAATCTGTGGAGAGATAATGTTTTGTTAGATTTGGTTGTGAATATAGTTGTCTATTTTGACACGTCATTGATCACCCTTAAAAATTACCATATGTATTTTTGATGTTTTTGTTTTTGGAAACAAAAAAAGAATAAAAAGGTTTTCAATTTTTAACTGAAGCAATTTGAAAAATTTCTGTAAAAACACTGTTATATTACAGTTTAAATCTTTGTCTACTTGTTGATGTGCTTATGTTGTCAAGGAAATACTAACCAAAACTATTTTGTAGCCCCTCCTTCCCACTTGTGCTACAAGACTTCATACCTCTATGACCATTTATTCCACCCAATGAAATGTTTTTAAAATGCTTATCTTTTTTTACAACTGTGTAAAAAAATAAATGTTTCAAAAAATCTTTTTCAACAGCCTTTATTTTTTTGTTTTTTTTTTATTGGTCATGTTTTAAAATGACATTAAAAAAAGTGAAATTGAGATGCACAACAAATACAACAGCCTCCCACCCCATAAAAAAAAACAAAAACTGAAGTATCAAATTAATAATAATAGTAAGTGAATGCAAAATTCTGTTCATACATTTCTGACCTTTTGAGTCTTTTGGAGTGGGTTTATATAAAGAAATAAAAAAAAGTCTTCAACTTTATTTGACTTCTGCCTTATTTTTATGTTGTAATATCTAAATTCTAGAAATATTTGTGTCCCTTATTGAGATAAATGATGAAAACTTATATTTTTTTTTATCTTGAACTTTAACATAAAGTGGATTTTGACAAACATCTTAACATTATTTTCTTTGTTCCTAAGTCATTTTTCTTCTCCATAATAATGTATTAGCTTTGTCACGTTGATAACTACCCACAACGCAAAAATTTACTATCTGATTTTCGAAAGTTTGCTTAATAAGATCAAGCTGAAATGTTTTTGCGATGAGAAGAAACTGGAAATTCATTTCTTTTAGTTGGCTTCTTTGGACTTCTTCAAAATCTTTCAGTTGCATAAAATACTTGAAAACACATGGTTTGCTAAACTTTAAACAACTGGTCATCAGTAACTTAACTTTATTTGGTAGTGTTGCTATAAAATCTTTTATGAGTTAATAGAAAGTCTGTCTCATCAATGTTTTGAAGTATGTGTGTTTTCACTCCCTATTATTAGTTTTTAAAAAATTTTATTGTTAAAGTTGTCATCTGTATAATGAACAGTCTATCATGATTCCATGAAATATGCTATGAAAGTAATTTAAGGATTTTTTCAGAAGACTAACTGTAATATTCAATTAGTTTATACTAATTACGCTAATATATTAGTAATTCTTAAATTATTATTTCTGAATAATAGAAACTGTATTGATCTGTTTCAGATTATACTGGGACTAGTTTTGTGATGTAACTGGTTATTTCTTCTCTTGAAAAAAATAAACAGATGTAAAAGAAATTATGCAATACCTCAACTTTATTTTGCAAATGGTATTGCAGTTTCTTTTTTTTTATATTTAACATCACACTTAATTACTTATAGGTAACTTGTATAATTAAAAAAAATAAAAATAATGTGTTGATATCATGCAATAAAGCTATGGTGTCAAATAGGTTACTGTTGATCCTTGTCAAGAAAAGTTGCTAAAGAACATTCATAAGGTGGGAAGTTCTAAAATTTCCAATGAGTTGCAACTAGGTACTTTAAAAAAAAAAGATTGATGTTGAATAATCATGAGCTCTATTATTTCTCTCCTGGATTATCCTTCATAATCCAGATCACTCAACACAAGCAAGAAATTGAAGTAGTCAACCTCTTTTTCTCCTGAAAATGTTTTGATTTCTGCTGATGAGCATGAATAAGCAAGTTCATCATTATCTTGCTGATTGCATCATGCAGTATATTTCTTTTACTGCGTTTTGACTGTCAACCATTTTGAACATTTTTAATCTGTGAATAACCCGTAATCTCTGATGGCCATACTTATATGTATGGGATATCAGTGAGGGTCCATTTAGAGATAGTCTTTTATATCTTTTTAGTAAGGCCTTGTGATGACCTGTGTACAACATGCCTTAATGCTGAGAACATTAACCACAATAGAATAACAGAACATTGTTTTATGGATGGACAATCATAGTAATCTGCCCCGAATACTGTGAAATTGCTTAGTTGGCAGACATTAAATTGTAGCTCAATATCAACAATATTCAAACTTGTGATGTTTTCAACTTATAACTCTCAGTTACATTTGTCTGAAGTTATAAACTGAAAGCTTTTATAATATTCAATCATCTACTCTAATTCTACTGTTTACAATTGTATTTATGGTCTGGGCTCATCTAAAATGATTTGTAGGACTCTGACTCTTTAGTGTAGCTGCCTATACAATACAATGATGAAAGAAAATATTTAAAATGATTATCTATATTGATTTAGTTTGTGGTGATTTTGAGAGAATATTTTCTAGATCTATAAAGAAATATTCTCATGGGTTTATTCACAAATGAATTGTCCAATACAAATAAGATATTCCAGCTAAGCAACAGCACTGCTAGCCATTCACACTCTTCATCTAAATATCTTTCTTATTTATTGTTTTCAATTACTGAGTAGTTTATGTTTTGGATATTTCATCTGAACTTATTTCTTCCCCAACTAGAATTCTCTTGTGTTACACTTGACTCTCTTAATTTCCTTGTTTGTAATTGTTATGTATGCACACAAGGTGTTATCTTTTTGATTAAATATTTTGACTTAGTGTAAACTGGACATCTGATTAGATTTTCTAGTGAAGGCAAAATTAGTTATTGATTTTCTCTTTTTTGTACAAATATTCACAACTGCCGCCAAGTCCTGAAATGCATATAGCTGCAATTCAAAATGTGTGGTTGTTTGGGTTTGAAAAACAGGACCTAACCACTCTTCTGTGTGAGAAACAAAGTTTAGTTTCATTTTAGTCAAAAAACTCGGTTTGCATCATATGCATTTATTTTCTGTAGTTTAAGTGAATGTTTTTCTTCTATTTCAAGTACCATAGCAGCTGAAACTGCAAGTGATGATCTAGAATTTGGTGATATTATTTATTATTAATTTAGTTAGAGAAAGAGAACTTAGACTTGTAAAAAAGCAACCAGAGTGACATTTCAGTATCATCTGTATACAACTGCATGGAAGTAATAATTGGGCTTTTTAGTTCTGAACAGGAGTGAAGTGATCACATAGTTGATCAAAGTATTGATTTTTTCATTAGTTAATGATAAGGATATTAAGATAAGAAATTAGTTTACTGATATATTTTACATGTCGAGCCTCAGCATACTGGTTGATGTATGAGAACACTAATTTATTAGTCATATCGGCCTTACAAATCTTTGAATGGAGGATATCAAGGCATACTTAAGAATGCTTCTTCAAATGGGAGTTGTGTGGCTTCCAAGTTTTAGTGATTACTGGAGAACAAATTCAATTCTGGGTCAAGAAATCAATGCCCAAGAATCAATATTTTGTAAATATGTGAAAACATCTACATGTAATCAACTTACCTGTATTCAACATACTTTGGGATGTGAAAGTGCCATGACAATAGGTAAAAGCCACATATAGAATGTACACTTACAAATATTACATCCTATCATCATCAAATTTTATCTAAATTCATGCAGTGGTTATGTTTTTATAGTTTCTATACTGGACTAACCATATTTCATACAAAAATCTCTGGTTTCTCACAGGATTGGGAGATTTATATAGAAAAGGCACAGCAAGGATTTAAATGTTAATGTATGTTCAAGCTAGAGTCAGTGCTTTTGTATGCAGTTTTCCACTTCATTTTTTTGCCGTTCAAGTACATCAACATTGCTGTAAATTTCATATTACATGTTCAGCAAAACACGTTGATTCTCCTTACAAAATTCACTTGGTAATAAAGGGGAAAAAAAAATTATAATTTCAACATTACGGTAGATGTCATAAGATGGCCCTCAATTTTAGCGGATAAAAAGTTAATGAAATCTTAATCTCTACTCAAAGTAGTATAGTGCTAACAATATGTGTGAATGGTTTTAGGATTTAATTAAAAAAACTGCCAGTGTTCTTATTAAGATTTTTAAAGGTTGTGTATTAGAAATCTTCATATTAGGGTTATTATGTAAAAGGTTTGTTTGATTGCTATAGACTTCTTAAAAGTGTTTTCATTCTTTTTTTTTATGTAATGATTTATTTTTATGTTGGTTTATAAATATATTTTTAGTTCATGTAACTCAGATGTAAACATATTTTCAATTAATTTAGCTAATTCTATTATACTTGGTTAAAAATAATAATCTCATTATTATACAGTTTATTTAATTTAGATTATTTCATAGGTTTTACTTCTGTTCCCCCCACCCCTTCATGCTATCCACATGAACTTGTAAAGTGGATAGATTTGTTGTTGAGCCGATACTTTATGTTGGATTGTTTTTGATCATTGAAAGCTACCAGATGTTGTTGCAAAACTCATTTAATCAAGTGTTTGGGCATGATATTTTATTTATTTTACTTATATTTTCATCTGGCAAAACCTAATGAGGAACATGATGTCTGCTCCTATTCAGCTGTGTCATTGGTCTGTTGATATATTCAGTTCTCCCTTATCCCCTCACACTTTTCATGCAGGTCTAAAGAAAAACATCCAAGAGATGGTTGCTCCAATTCAGAGAAATAACAAATTGCGACTATGTCCAGTAACTGGTAAGTGTTACTAGAACTTTCCACAGGCCTGACTTTGACATACCACAATTTTAGTCTCACTACTAATTTGTTTTGTTAGTGTGTTCATCACCGAGTCTTAATTTGTTACTTGCACCTCAGCTTGTCTTTTGATTTAGTTAAAAAATATAATTGATTAATTATTTCAACTCACTAAATTATCCCAGATAGGTGAGAGTTAAATCAAAGAATAAAAATTTTGTTTATATAAAGCGCTCAAACTTACGGAACTAAAATACTTCATTTATTTTAAAAACATGTTTGAAATTCTTAGGTGTGTCAATTTTCCATAAGTCTCAGTGTAACTCTTCAGAGAACTGCATTTATTCTTTGGCGAAAACTTGGATTATAATTATTTTAACATCAACATGTATGTATATTTATAAACGTTATGCAATCAGATGTCAACTGTAAAAAGAGGTTTTCCTTTTAGCTTTAGTTAGAAATAACATTACTCCACTAAAATAGCAATGAACAACTTTTGATTTTACAATATAACTACACGTTTGCTGCATGTCAATTTATTAAAAACAATTTTGATAATGTTTATTTTGAAAGTTAAAATAATTTCTTGATAAAAATGTTATCAATCGTATCATTGAATAATTTTATATTTTAGTGCATGTCTACACCTGTTAGAATTAATATCAATCGGTATATGTATGTGTGTGTGTATATATATATATATATATATTATATATATATATATATTTATACACACACAACAACCCCACTTTATATATATATATGTATATATATATATATATATATATACTTACATACATTAATCTGATGATATTATGTGGTAAAAGCATGTTATCATTTAGTTTAAAGTTATTGTTGAATCCTTTATTTACATTACCAATTAGACTTAGTATCATTCATAAATACCAATAAAGACTGATGAAATAAAGCTTTTGTCTTTAGATTTCTTTTTCTCTTTACCTAGACATAGAAACGCCATTAAATATAATCCTTCATTTGATCATACATCTAATTATAACTGTTCTTATTTACACTTTGTAAGTTTTGTTGAAGCTAAAAGTAATGGAAAATCAAAAAAATCAACATTAACACTTATTCAAGCAGCTACAACTGAGTTGCATCTTTCAACCATGTGTCAGGAATTTCTTCCCACATTAGCTTTGGTAGATCATCAGTTTCATGATGTGTATCTCTGCCAAAAACTTTAATGTAGTTGAGTTTATCCTCAAAAAAAGATGTGGAAATCATCAAAATGTAACACCTGCTATGGCTAGTTGGTAGTTTTATAGTGGTGGCCAATAAAGTCTGCCTTGCATCAAGCAGTGACATTAGAAGAGATGAAGGGAATGTCTCCACAACTACCCTGTGTGGTCTTGTGCTTTTAAGCAAATGTTTTTAGCCCTCAGGTAAAGATTTGTGTGTGTTCCAACAAGGTGAGTTTGAAGCTTCAGATTTTGGCTCCACAGAGGAGAATGCTTCAGGGTATACTCTCTTTACTCTTGTACTTGTTTCAGTCATTTGACTGCGGTCATGCTGGAGCACCGCCTTTAATCGAGCAACTCGACCCTGGGACTTATTCTTTTGTAAGCCCAGTACTTATTCTGTCGGTCTCTTTTGCCGAACCGTTAAGTAACAGGGACGTAAACACACCAGCATCGGTTGTCAAGCAATGCTAGGGGAACAAACACAGACACAGAAACATACAAGCACACACACATATATATATATACATATATACGACGGGCTTCTTTCAGTTTCCGTCTACCAAATCCACTCACAAAGCATTGGTCGGCCCGGGACTATAGCAGAAGACACTTGCCCAAGGTTGATGAAGCCAGGATTTGTTGACTTTGAAACACTCAATTGCTATATATTTTTAAGCTTGTTGCAGGCACTGCATGTAGCATTAATTATACATTTGGCAATGAGGATGGTTTTACATGGTTGTTTAACCTGTTAGGTCTAACAGCCATATCTCCTTCAAACTACATCTTGCCATCCTAATAAAAGGATACATTGGATTAAATAGCCTAGAGTACGTTTTAGCAGAGAAGTGCAGAATGATCATGGTTGGAATGCCTTTGGGGTTAACTTTCGACTCTCTACTCACTCCAAGAATATTAACTTCTGATAACTAATCTAACGTATTTGAAACTTGATGACACTGACACTTTTAAAACCAAGTTACTCAAAGAGTAGAACTATGATTATTGAAATACATAAGTGGTAGTACTCCCATGCAAACTTCCTTTTTCATTAGTGGAAAAATCTAGTGTTAGGAGGCATGAAAATATGCATGTGTACATATATATATACACATACACCAAAATAAAATGCTTTGTGGGGAAAAGTAAGGTGAATAATTTTATTTTCATTTAATATATTGTGGTTATATGCTTTGCAAGACTTATTCCTCTTTAGACAATTCAATATTCACTCGTAGGTACCAAAGGAGAAAGGAAATGATTAAATTTACAAATACCACTGTTTTAGTTTTCAAGGAGGTTGCTGTAGATGTACCATCATTAACAATGATAATAATAATAATAATAATAATCTACAAATTATTCTATATTTAGATAATATGAATTGTGTTTAGGTCTAGAATATCTGAAGTTTATCTGAAGTTTAGTTAATGCTGTAGACAGCAATAATATGCAAAACATAGAAATATTTCTGAAAAGAAAATAATAAAATCTCTCTACATTCCAAATGTTCTTTATATCAAGGAAATGAAAATTAAATAAAGAAATGACACATAAATCACAAAGCGAACTGTCTATATTATGTTCTTGGTTGCTTCATTTTATAAACTCAGTTTTTTTTTTTTTGTTGTTGTCTTTCTTAACTTGATATAAAGTCATCTGTACTAAGTTTGAGAGTTTTAAGTTGAGGATGATTTGCATGTTACCAAAGGCGCTACTTTGTGGTTTAAATTGCATGTTTTCATTGTGTGGTTTGGCAATCTTCATATACATGGCATACATGTCTTTCAGTGAATAATCCAATTGTTTTCTGTGTATATTTTATACTGTGCTATCTTATTATATATAGATTTATTGTTGATGGAATTGAAGAAACAAAAAAATAAATCTTTAAATCTTTGACAGAAATATTTCTCATATCTAATCTGCTTTAACAAATGCTTGCTGTTCAATGTTGTAAAATATTGCTTACATTTCTACTCAAAGAAAGTAAAAAACAAAACAAGTATAACTGATTGTGCACTCTTACTTTCTATTCTAGTTATATATATATATATATACCACTGTAAGATAACTATCATACTCTCTTTATCGTCTCACACCAAAACATCATGAATTTTGAAGTACAAAACTATTAGCAAAAGTAAAAAATTATTAATTCTTCATTGAATATTGATAGTGTAGAATAGATAATCTTTCAAAAGTAGAAGTACGTACGTACACGCACACACACACACACACACACACACACACAGAGAATAATAGGTCAGTGGAGTTATGTATGATTGATATTAAAGTGTAAATGACACCATATCAATATAACAAGCAACTGTCAACTGGAAACCTTGTTAGGGGATCTAAGTTTTAATGCTAAATCCGTTGGCACTTTTGAATCTTCATCAGACAGGCTGATCTATTTTGCCATTGATAAACTGGGTAAGGCAAAGGGAACTGGGTGAATTAAGAGTCGTACATATCTTTAACAAGTAGAGATATTGAATATCTTTCTAAATGTGTCCCGCTTCTGTCTTTGCAGGCTATAGTGGGGTTCTGTTTTCTAATGAAGTATACCTTTATTTCATATGGAAGTTAACAGTATCCATCCATGTGTCTCATTAAGACGTATTTCTTGATGCATCCACAGCATGATAATATTCGCTGTAATTCTGTATTAGCAGATGTTACTCTGTAACAGTGTTTTGCTTTTCTAATTGCAACTGCTATTTAGATGATCCAATTTATAGGTTTTCCTCCTCAGAAGAGCAAAGTGTGCTTATGTCCTAAGATACTACCTGTTCCCTAGCTGACACTATAACTCACAAGAAACCTACCACATTAGCTACTGTTCAGTAAGATCAAAGAGAGTCACCAGATAGTGTTGGCTACTGTATTTAGAAACCTATGTGGTTTAGAAACTGTCCTGCCACTGCAGACGTTACTCATAGCAGAACGCTTTTACAAAGCATCGTCACCCATCACAGATTAACATACGACGGCAGTTTTTGTTTTATTACCTTAAGCTTTCTCTTAGGTTATATTATTTTATTTGGCTTTTCTCTGAGTAAGGGAGAATATAATGATTCAACGTCACTTATACTAAAGTGTTATCATTATACCTAAAACCCTAACTACAGTTATAACGTCATAGAGACATATACGCATGAAACGTTATATTAACGACATGTATGTATAATATTTTCTTTGTGTCCTTTTAAACTGCTATAAGAAACATAAATTAAAGATTACAGAAATGCATATTTATTTATGCTCAGTTGAAAAACAAACATGAAGAGAAACATTTTCTTTTAATTAGTTTTTATTATATAAATATAACATTTTATATTATTTACAGTAGGAAAGAACTTTGTCGTGAAGAAGAACAACTATAAATTCATTAACTAATCTCTTCTTTTCTAACTAATAATTTAACCTACAAATCAAAATAGATTTGTGATTAACTCTAGACATGGCATGAAAATTACCGATGTCTCAAAAGAGTGAGTGTCGTGGAGTTAAGTGACTTCCCACAAACACTAAAGTTTTTCCCCAAATCCCGGGTTTTTATAACTGTTCAGCTTGACTAAAAAGAATCGAAATTCAGGACAAATATTCTTTACGAAACTTTTTGAATCTTTATATGAGCAGTTATATTAACCAATGGGAAAAAAACGAAAATGATAATTCTTCGGCAAAGACATTACGTCATATTGACAATTCGCGCCACATTTCAAAATGGCTAAAATGGTTATTGCTATATCAGCCTCTCGCCAGAAAAATTGTTAGCCATTTTGAAATGTGGCGCAAATTGGCAATATGATGTAATGTCTTTGCCGAATCGCGCCACATTTCAAAATGGCTAAAATGGTTATTGCTACAATACCAAACATATTTAAAAATACATACATCTTAGCAAGAGACACAGCTGCTGCAAACCTTAGGATTGTGGAAGTGCACTTGATTAGAGAGTAGAACCCTAATTTGAACCATAAGGGGGAGCTACATGTGTGGAAATGCATGTGAAATATCTTTGAACAGTAAAAACATGACCTAATTGACCTGATTTCTTTCTTTCCTACTCTATCAAATTTATTGATGAGAACACAAATCATTCCATCTGATGAAGTAGCATGTAATCAAAATTGCTCAGACTTAGCATTGAAACCTAAACTAGCAAATAAGCCTTTAGTCAACAATTTGCTTTTGTTACTTTCATATAGTATTATTTTGCTATTTTATTTTGTCACTCTATCATAAATCACACATAACTGCACTGACCTTCAGCTACAGTACAAGTCTAAAATATACATTATTATTATTATTATTATTAATTCTTATAAAACCCACAAAAAGCTTTTGAAATACAGCTACCCAAGGTTTCCTGGCCAAGATATTAATTTATTTCTCCGTTTCTCAAGCTGTTAAAAACAACAAGATGGTTAAGTAACTAAATTGCTGGACAGAGATCAAGTGTTATAGTGGATTGGTGGAAGGATAATTTACATCTAGATACAACCACCATCTTTCAACCTTCAGACACCCTGAAAAAAGACTTCCAGTAACTCTCTTGGCATCAATCTTAAAACTTAAAGATGTGAACTGTCAGCTAAAACATCAGATAGGAGATGCTTTCTAAGTTTAAGATCAAACTCTGTATTTATAAGTTAAAAGGTTGTTTTATATGTTTGCTTGAAAAACTGTCATTTAAAAAAAAAAAAAAAAAAGCGTCAGAAGCTCCATTGATTCTGTAAATACCAGGAGTGAGACTGTTCTCTCTATGTCCCCATTTTAAGAAATACATCTTAAAAAGAATTAGAGATTAATCAACAGATACATCATAAACCAATCCACTGTTGGTTTATGTAATTTTCATATTTAGAACACACTTGTTATATTTACTCTGAAGTTGATCATCTCCCCTGTGTTTCTCTCTGTCTTTTTCTAAGTGTGTATCCTCATCCAAACAACACTTACATCAAATGCAGTTACTAAAGCATCTTGTTGTATTTAAGAACTTGATAAATGGCAGAATGAATTAATAGCTCAGTCATGAAACCCTGGGTGGCTGTATTCCACAGGGCTTTTTATAGTTTTTAGTATAATATCTTTACTCTCTTAACTGATTGAGTACTAAACTACTTTTTGAAAATCTAACCACACACTCACATACAACGTGTATTCCAGAAATTTTTGCAGAAACACTAATTTCAAAGATATACAAAACTCTTATCTTCTTCCAAGTAGGATCCTCTCACTTCAATACACTTATAGTGCTCAAGCCACTTCAGAAAGCCCCCCATGGAAGTCTTTTGAAGTGTCTTCTTGCTGAACACTCATACATTGTCTTCAATGCGAGAGTCCATTATATGCACATATGTGTATATAAATACATGTATACATTATATATATATATATAAATACATATCACTTTTAAGTTTATCTCTACGGATTTTGTATAGAATCTAAAGCCAGCACTGAAAGTTCTGATGTTTTGTATCTGAATACATCTCTCTCTTTTACTTGTTTCAGTCATTTTGACTGCGGCCATGCTGGAGCACCGCCTTTAGTTGAGCAACTCGACCCCGGGACCTTATTCTTTGTAAGCCCAGTACTTATTCTATCGGTCTCTTTTGCTGAACCGCTAAGTGATGGAGACATAAACACACCATAATCGGCTGTCAAGCAATGCTAGGGGGACAAACATACACGCACACACATATATATATATATATACATATATATATATGTACACGACGGGCTTCTTTCAGTTTCCGTCTACCAAATCCACTCACAACGCTTTGGTCGGCCCAAGGCTATTGCAAAAGACACTTGCCCAAGGTGCCACGCAGTAGGACTGAACCTGGAACCATGTGGTTGGTAAACAAGCTACTTACCACATAGCCACTCCTCCGCCTACATCTATGTAAACAATGCGATCAAAGATTTAAAAAATAGATAAGGGAGGGATATGAGTGCATGTTTCAGGAGTTCTTGCTCCTTCA
>NC_042999.1:159781074-159796074 GCF_006345805.1 Octopus sinensis | reverse complement strand
AGAGGGAACAAACAAGGACAGACAAAGCGATTAAGTCGATTCCATCGACCCCAGTGCGTAACTGGTACTTAATTTATCGACCCCAAAAGGATGAAAGGCAAAGTCAACCTCGGCGGAATTTGAACTCAGAACGTAATGGCAGACGAAATACGGCTACGCATTTCGCCCAGCGTGCTACCGTTTCTGCCAGCTCGCCGTGTGTATGTGTGTTTATGAAAGGGAGTGTGTATGTGCATATATGCATAAACAGTTGTGTCTCACAAATGTAGTACAGTGAGTTGAACACCTTAATTAACTGAAAATATCCTTGCAGAGGATTCCATTGCAGATGGTGAAATCTGAAAATATCATAGAAATCAGGTGATATACTCACATAGAAAATAAAAATAAAATAAAGAGAATGTATATAGAGATGGGCCTCATTTTTAAAATCACTGAGTGAAGGTAACTGTCATTGTTATATCTGATAAGAGAAGCATATCCACTTCAACTAAATTTTAAAATGCTCAGGAGTGGCTGTGTGGTAAGTAGCTTGTTTACCAACCACATGGTTCCGGGTTCAGTCCCACTGCGTGGCATGTTGGGCAAGTGTCTTCTGCTATAGCCCCAGGCCGACCAATGCCTTGTGAGTGGGTTTGGTAGACGGAAACTGAAAGAAGCCTGTCGTATATATATATATATATATATATATATATATGTGTGTTTGTGTGTCTGTGTTTGTCCCTCTAGCATTGCTTGACAACTGATGCTGGTGTGTTTACGTCCCCGTCACTTAGCAGTTCGGCAAAAGAGACCGATAGAATAAGTACTGGGCTTACAAAGAATAAGTCCCGGGGTCGATTTGCTCGACTAAAGGCGGTGCTCCAGCATGGCCGCAGTCAAATGACTGAAACAAGTAAAAGAGTAAAAGAGTATATAGTGATGCTGATTGTCAGTAATAATGATAAGACTGGGGAATAAACCCCAAGGGAGTGTTCTGAAAATGTTCCTTTATCTCTGTATGTGTGTATAAAAAAGGAGCTCACTTTCTGATCATGTAGATGTTGGCTCGGTCCTACTGCATGGTACCTTGGGTCAATGTGTACATTGAGCATACTGGAAATAGATTGTCTTAAATGCTCAGATAGCTCACAAGTTGTTGTTGATAGCTGCTGTTACCTTGGAGACATAAGGGAGTATAGTAACCAGTGTAAAGATAGAATGGAAAAGTTCAAGAAATTGTATTTACTGTTGGCAACAAAATCTTTTTTCCTCATAGTAAAGGGCAGATTGTATGATTTTTGTGTCAAAACTGTGATGCTTCATTGTAGTGATACAAGTCTTGACTGCAGAAAGTTTGCAAAGACTGCAAAGAAATGAAGCTAACATGCTTTGGTGATGTTTGATGTTAATGTATATGAGTACCAAAGAACAGATGAACTAAGATAAAAGCAGGGTATAAGAGGGGCCAGGTGTAATAAACAAGATAAGTGGCTGCGCTGGTATGGGCATGTGATGCATATGAAGGATGACTGCTGTGTGCAGAAGTGTTTAGCGCTTGGAGTTGTGGAACTCGTGGAAGATGGAAATCAAAGAAAACTTGGGACAGAGGTAAAGACCAATCTGAAGATGTTGCATCTCTTGTAAGAAATGGCAACAAACTGTGCCATAGAATACCCGTCTAATCATGGCAAAATGCATCCTAAAGTAAGGGGAGTGATTATGGGCTGTAACATATCTGTGTGTGTATGTATGAATATATGTATATGTGCATGTATTATATATGAGTATTGCTCTCCACCAATGTCGTCTGACAGCCCCTCACTCACAGTACACTGTCTCTTCTCTTGAGTTACCTCTATTGCCATCCAACACCCTTCTTACCTTCGTCCCACTCTCTGTCTTTACATATACTCTCTTTTACTTGTTTCAGTCATTTGACTGCGGCCATGCTGGAGCACCGCCTTTAATTTAGGAGCTCGACCCCGGGACTTATTCTTTTTGTAAGCCCAGTACTTATTCTATCAGTCTCTATTGCCGAACCGCTAAGTAACGGAGACATAAACACACCAGCATCGGTTGTCAAGCAATGCTAGGGGGACAAACACAGACACACAAACATACACACACACACATATATATACATATATACGATGGGCTTCTTTCAGTTTCCGTCAACCAAATCCACTCACAAGGCATTGGTCGGCCCGAGGCTATAGTAGAAGACACTTGCCCAAGGTGCCACGCAGTGGGACTGTACCTGGAAGCATGTGGTTGGTAAACAAGCTACTTACCACACAGTCACTCCTAGTGGGACTGAACCTGGAACCATGTGGTTGGTAAACAAGCTACTTACCACACAGCCACTCCTGCGCCTATAATTATCTAGGATAACTTTTAGCCTTTCTTTCCCTACTCACTATTTTCTCCTATTTCATTCTCTCTACATCTTTTTTACTGCCTTCCTGTCTGCATTGCTTTTGTGGTATTCACATTCTGCTCATCCTCTTCTTGCTACCTCTAAACTACCTCTTTTTTGTCTACTTCTTATCTCTCACCCTCTTTTTTTCCCCCTTAACTCAACACCACTTCTCATTTTTTTCCCCCACTGACCCCATACTTCTCTTTCCTTTAAGGACTCTCTTAGGATATATCTCCACCCTAGTCTATTGTTCCTTCCCATCACAACTTCCTATTTCTTTACTTCCCACAAGGGGCTAAACACAGAGGGGACAAACAAGAACAGACAAACAGATTAAGTCGATTATATTGACCCCAGTGCATAACTGGTACTTATTTAATCGACCCCAAAAGGAAGCAAAGCAAAGTTGACCTTGGCAGAATTTGAACTAAGAACGTAGCGGCAGATGAAATACCGCTAAGGATTTCACCTGGCATGCTAACGTTTCTGCCAGCTCGCTGCCCATCACAACTTCTATCATTACTCACCCCTTATAATATTGGACAGCTCTAGACCTCCCTTTAAGTAACCTGTTCTATCATCTTATCAAATCTACTCCTCCCTTTTTCTCAACCCTGTTACTAATCCCTTATTCCCTGCCATACTCCCTCACTTTCTAATTACCATTCCCTGTCTCTTCACTTTAGATAATCTCCTGCTGTCTTTTTTGTTCTCCTTAGGTTATAGGGTCCATTTTAGGGTTTTAGTCTTGCAAGTTATGAGGTGATCATCACTGCTGCTAGTTCTGTAAGGGCTCTCATCAAGTACTCACAGTAAAACGATTGGTGCCGACTGTAGAAACCATGCCAAAGCAGATATTGTCACATGATATTGTCCTCTGACTTGTCAGCCCTTGTCCACTTTGTCACTTTATGGACAGGAAATATATATGGCGTGTGTATTATGTATATGTGTGTAGTGTATGTATACACACACACATCTGTGTGTGTATATGTGTCATAACTATCTATCTACATGTGTATGTGTATACATATGTGTAGATATGTGCATACACATATCTATTTCTATGAATGGATAGATATTTGGGTGTGTGATTTATTTAAATTATAATTGTTTTTCTAGTTTTTACTGTTTGTATTAGAGTTTTTCATTGTTTAGTTTGTCTTTTTTGCTGACTGTTTACTGCAATAAAAATTCTAAATTAATGAACAGCCTTTCCAGACTTCCCCTGTATCATTATCAGGATGTGAAGTATTGGGGCTATGTGTAACTGCTTACCCCATACTATGTAAATGTGCTTTCTCTAGGTTTTCTCAGCCAAATTTGAGATGTTATTGCTGCTATCTGAAATTTTATCCTTAGCTACATGTTTATTTTGTATATTACATCTATTTTTTTCTGGGATATATTTGGTTTGAACGGTAGTTTTTTCTAGCAGTGTCATATGAAATTGTCACCCATAATTATGACCCTAGTATCGATCTATTGCATTTCAATCTGTTTTAGGGTTAGGGGTGGGGGGAAGGGTATCTTTTTTTCTTCACAAATGTAAATAAACCCAATCTGTTTCTTAAACGAGGGACATATTCATACGGCACAGAATGTTTTTTTTTACCTCAAATACGTCAGTGATTGGTTGAAATTGAAGAAAAAAACAACAAATATCTTACAAACTATAGAATTTTCTCAATAAAGTCAAGGGAAAAAGATGTTTTATAAACACATTCTACCAGTATACAAAGTTTAAAATTTTTTAGTTACCTAGAAATTATGTTAAAAACTGCTGTTCAAACCGAAAAGATCCTTTTTCTGTAGGTATATTTTATCATTGTTTTTGCTCTCATAGTTAATTGCATCCAAGTCTAATAGTCTATGTTAGTGGGGATTTCCATATATGTTGTCCAGTTTTCCTACCTAGTTTTGTTTTGTGTTGTACAGCATGAATTACTGCAATTGCTTATTGTTGTAAATGCATAGGAAGCCTATGGGACAGTATTGTACATATGAGCATTGTAACTGTAGAAGTCCTGTAGTTTATAACTTTTATTTTTTTACAATATAATTTACAAATCTCACTGGTCATTTGTAACTTGCTCATAAGTTTACACATTTGTAGTTTGTTGTTGGCAAGGTGTCTTTATTTTAGTGTATTTGTAGTATATTGTCACTGTTAGTTTGTGGTTTGTCATAATACATTGTCTCTTTGTCTTGTTTTTAAGAGATTCTAAATGTGTCCATCTGTTCTGTAGCATTTAATTCCACACACTATGCATAGAGATGTTTCGAATACAATGTGTCTAAGCAAAAGGCAGTTCCCCCCCAATACATTAGAGTGTATAATATATATATATATATATATTATACACTCTAATGTATGGGGGGAAAACTGCCTTTGCTTAGACACATTGTATTCGAGCTGGCAGAAACGTTAGCGCGCCGGGCGAAATGCTTAGCGGTATTTCGTCTGTCGTTACCTTCTGAGTTCAAATTTCGCCGAGGTCGACTTTGTCTTTCATCCTTTCGGGGTCGATAAATAAAGTACCAGTTTCGCACTGGGATCGATGTAATCGACTTAGTCCCTCGTTTGTCCCCTCTGTTTAGCCCCTTGTGGGTAGTAAAGAAATATATATATATGTGTGTGTGTGTGCGTGTATCTGCACAAGCATTGTGTGTATACTTAGGCATAGCTGTGATTAAGAATGTTAATTGAAGGACAAGTGTTAAGGGATGGATGTAGTCAATGGTAAATAAGGGGTGGATGACCAATGAGGTATAAATGAGAACAGCAGAATTGCCGTGGTGATACAGTAGACAGGAGAAGGATAGGAGAGGAGACATGTTATTTGGTTGGTTGCCAGAATGTGGGTTAGGGATGGGAGGAAGAGACAGATATAGTACTTGGACAGTGTGGCAGGTATGGTGGTGAAGAGAAAGAAATACTTTAGTCGCTCAGGTGGGGTGATCAGTGTAAAATATAGGTGGAAAGAACTGTAGAATGATGAAGGGATGGATACCAAGTGAAATGGTTCTGCAGTTAAAAATATGATGGTTGGTGAGGGTGTCTTGAAGAGGAAATGCAGTAAAGGGTTCTGTTGTGTGTACACACACACACACATACTGCTTCCAAAATATAATTTTACACACTTTCTCAAGAACTGCAAGTTGCCAGTTATCTCGATTCCTTATCATCTCTTCTGTGACATTTCAGGTCCTGAGATCAGCCATCATCATTTTGTCCTGTGTCATCTTGAGTCAATCCCTTCTTCCAACTCCATTCACATTTAATGACCAAGCACTTCCATGTACAGCTATCCTCATCTTTATGTATCGCATCCATATCAGTACAGTCTTCCTACTTCCACACAACATGTAACTCCTCTTTATGCCCAGTTTTTCCATCAGAACATTTGTCCTCTATTGTTCATACACACATTGCATTTATATATATAATATATTTATATAATATATATATGTATATATGGGAGAATAATGCAAAACATCCAGATAGATGATACAAAAAAGGGGTCAAAAAAGCATCCAGACATATGATACAAAAAGGGACTAGAAAAAACAAGGATGGGTCATTTGGAGTTTTCTTTCCTCAGATGAGTTCCAGATTATCTTTGCAATTTTGGCTGGTTATACTTGAGATTGCTCCAATCTGGCCAGCCGAAGGAAAAACTAAGCGAAGAGCATTAGATTCCTTGGAAGAAAGCAGCGTGTGTATAAAAAAAGAAGGATGCAAAAAAATTAGAGAAATGGAACACAAATACAAATGAAAATAACAGGACATTAAGAAGTGTGTTTTGACTAAAGATAAGTTAAATTAAGCTGGCATGTGTGGAAGTGAAGCGTTATGGCAGGCATGGGGAGGAATATAGATGTTGCATGGCCTGTAGTTGAACCAAGAAAGACAGGTCAGGCTTGGTCAAACACTGGCCATGTGGAGAGTTAAGTTAAGTTAATTTTTTGGCTCAAAAAGCAAAAGCAAGGCCATGTAGGGGGACATGGAGTTATGTACAGGAGGGTGTTCATGCAAAGAGTTCAGGCCATTTCTGGTCAAGAGAGACTTTGAACCCAGCAGTCGTCAGCATTTTCACTATCTCGTCCGGCAGCTTATTCCACGGATCCACAACCCGGATGGAGAAAGCCCCTCTCCTTTGATTGAGATGAAATCATCGCAGATAGAGCTTTTCGGATTGACCCCACAGCCGACGCTCTGGAGCAGGTAGAGGCAGAAGGATATTTATGTCTGTATATATGTGTGTGTGTTTGTGTGTGTGTGCATGTGGGTATGTATGTGTGTGTGTATGTGTATATATATATTTGTATGTATAATGTATATATATGTATCTATATGTATATGTATGTATCTGTATGTATGTATATGTATGTACATGTATGCATATGTACATAAATATATATATATGTATATGTATATATATATGTGTATATATGTGTATATATATATATGTATCTATGTATGTATGTATATGTATGTATATATCTATGTATGTATGTATATATGTATGTATATATATATATATATATATATGTATGTATATGTATGTATATATGTATGTATATGTATGTATATATGTATGTATATATATATGTATGTGTGTATATATATATGTACACATATATGTGTATATATGTATGTATGTGTATATATATATATATACACATATATATGTGTATATATATATGTGTGTGTGTATATATATGTGTATATATATGTATGTGTGTATATAAATATATATATATATATATATATATATATAATATATATATATATAATATATATAAAAGTATAAAGGATGTTCAGACATGTAAAAGTCTTATATGTGGACATTATATAACATAAAAAGCAGGTTCTCTCTGTGATCTTGCGTGGGTGGTTGGTCCAAAAGCATAGCAAATGTTTTGCCATAAGTGGACATGGCGCAAAAATTTCAGTTCTTGAATTTACACATGTAGTGGGGTCTAAAGAACTTTTCCATATAAGCCATCTTTCCATATCACAAAGACTGCACATTCCAAAGCAATTGGTGTAAGGCTTGCACTTGGCCAAGATCTTCCAGTGGATCTTAAAGTTTACACCTTTTTCTTTTAAGGACCATATATAATTGGATAATTTGGTTATACATGCATACGTGTGTGTGTGTGTGTGTGTGTGTGCATGCACACGTACATATGTGTTTGTATATATGTGTGAGCATGCAGATTTTATGAATGAAGTATTGCTTTCACCATGCCTATTGGGAGTAATTTCCCTTTATTTAAGAGATTTTCTTTTGCATAGCATTTTGTCTTAATGACTGATGAGATGCCAGAGCAGCCTTCATCTCCGGTATCAGAAACTAGTTGCCACTTATTATATTTATAGATAAATTCCTCTATTTTACATAATATCGAGGTCTCATTCATTCTTTTGTTGTCATATTATTAATATAAAAGGCGGCGAGCTGGCAGAAACGTTAGCACGCTGGGTGAAATGCGTAGCTGTATTTCGCCTGCCATTACATTCTGAGTTCAAATTCCGCCGAGGTCGACGTAATCCGTTTGTTTGTCCATATTTGTCCCCTCTGTGTGTAGCCCCTTGTGGGTAGTAAAGAAATATATATATATATATATGTATACAAAGATATATATATATATATATATGTGTGTGTGTGTGTGTATAGGGAGGTATTTATATATATATATGTATGTATACATATATATATATATATATATCATAATATATATATGTATATAGAGATGTATATATATGTGTATATATATATCTTTATATATATAAAATTTATATATATATAAAGATATATTTATGTATATGTAGATGTATATAAAAGTATATATTTATGTATATATAGATGTATAGAAAGGTATATATTTATGTATGTACAGATGTATAGAAAGGTATATATTTATATATATATATGTATATAAAGGTACATGTACATATATATGTATATAAAGATACAAAGGTAAAGGTGATGCCCCCTAGATACACATACTACAGAGGTATCAAGCTGTTGGACCAGGTGATGAAGGTTACGGAGAGGGTCATAGCCCAACTAATTAGAGAGAGAGTTAGTTTAGATGAGATGCAGTTTGGTTTGTGCCAGGGAAAAGTACTACTAATGATGCTATATTCCTGGTGAGGCAAGCTGAAAGGAGGAGAAATACCTAGCAAAGATAAGCCCCTGTACCTGGCTTTTTGTTGACATGGAAAGCCTTCGACAGGGTCCCCCGATCCCTTATCTGGTGGGCAATGAGAAAACTAGGGATAGATGAATGGTTAGTGAGAGCTGTGCGGGCCATGTATAGGGACGCCGCTAGTAGGGTGAGGGTTGGAAATGAGTACAGTGAAGAATTCCGGGTAGAGGTAGGGTCCACAAGGCTCAGTACTCAGCCCCCTCCTATTTATCATAGTCCTCCAGGCAATTAACGGATAATTCAAGACAGGATGCCCTTGGGAGCTCCTCTATGCTGATGACCTTGCTCTAATTGCTGAGTCGCTATCAGAACTGGAGGAGAAGTTTCAGGTGTGGAAACAAGGATTAGAATCGAAGGGCCTCAGAGTCAATCTAGCTAAAACCAAGTCGTAATCAGTAGGAAGGAAGAAATAGACAAATCACAAACACCTTCAGGTAGATGGCCCTGCTCGATCTGTAGAAAAGGTGTAGGTAGAACTCTATAGATGCACCAAGTGTAAGCTATGGACACATAAGAGATGCAGCAATGTCAAAGGAAGGCTAACTAGGAAGATGGTTTTTGTATGTGGCAGATGCTCAGGAACAATAAACACTGAAAATGCTCTGAGACAAACTTCCGTCACTTTCCAGGGAGAAAAACTAGAAATAGTTGATAGTTTCCGTTACCTAGGTGACCAAATCAGCAGCGGGGGTGGGTTTGTGCTGAAAGTGTAACTGCTAGAGTAAGAATAGCTTGGGCAAAGTTCAGAGAGCTCTTACCTCTGCTGGTGACAAAAGGCCTCTCGCACAGAGTGAAGGGCAGACTGTATGATGCGTGTGTACGAACAGCCATGCTACATGGCAGTGAAACATGGGCCGTGACTGCTGAGGATATGCGTAAGCTCGCTAGAAATGAAGCCAGTATGCTCCGATGGATGTGTAATGCGGGTACTCACACTCGGCAGAGTGTAAGTACCTTGAGAGAAAAGCTGGACCAGAAGCATCAGTTGTGGTGTGCAAGAGAGACGTTTGCGCTGGTATGGTCATGTGGCGAGAATGAGAATGGATGAGATAGTTGTGTGAAAAAGGGCCACACCCTAGCGGTTGAGGGAACCTGTGGAAGAGGCAGACCCAGGAAAACCTGGGACGAGGTGGTGAAGCACGACCTTCGAACTTTAGGTCTCACTGGGAAATGACTAGAGACCGAGACCTCTGGAAGTGTGCTGTGCGCGAGAAGAACCCGGCAGGACAAGTGAGTCCACAACCGTGGCCTTCTACATGGGATGGAGCCAGCCTACGTATGCATACCTTCCCTTCTTGGGACACAAAACTCTACTGTGAAGACGTGTTGAGGCAAGTGAGGATCAGAATCGAAATCGAAGAAATGGAAATTGCGGATGTGCTACCAGTGCCGGTGGCATGTCGAACTCTGCTTGTGAAACCCATTGAGGCAAGTGAGGATCAGAATCGAAATCGATCAATGGAAAGCGCAGATGTGTTACCAGTGCCGGTGGCATGTAAGAGAACTTTCCGTTTCGCGACCGTTGCCAGCACCGCCCCGTTTCGTGTCCGTTGCCAGCCTCGCCTGGCCCTCGTGCCGGTGGCACATAAAGCACCATCCGTTCGTGGCCGTTTGCCGCTCTGTCTGGCACCAGTGCGGGTGGCACGTAAAAAGCACCCACTACACTCACGGAGTGGTTGGCGTTAGGGAAGGGGGCATCCAGCCGTAGAAACACTGCCAGATTTGACTGGGCTGATGAAGCCTTCTGGCTCACAGACCCCAGTAGAACCGTCCAACCCATGCTAGCATGGAGAACGGACGCTAAATGATGATGATGATGATGATGATGAGTATAGGCGTAGGAGTGGCTGTGTGGTAAGTAGCTTGCTTACCAACCACATGGTTCTGCGTTTAGTCCAACAGCATGGCACCTTGGGCAAGTGTCTTCTACTATAGCTTCGGGCCGACCAAAGCCTTGTGAGTGGATTTGGTAGACAGAAACTAAAAGAAGCCCATCGTATATATGTGTGTATGTGTGTATATATATACACACACACACCACACACACACACACATATATATATATATATATATATTATATATATATATATATGTATGTATGTGTGTCTGTGTTTGTCCCCCCAACATCACTTGATAACCGATGTGTGCTTACATCCCTGTCACTTAGTGGTTTGGCAAAAGAGACCGATAGAACAGGTACTAGGCTTACAAAGAATAAGTTTGGGGTTGATTTGCTTGACTAAAGGTGGTGCTCCAGCATTGCGACACTCAAATGACTGAAACAGATAGAGTATATGTATATAAAGTTATATATATATATATATATATATATATATATATATATATATAATTAAAAATGAGGGTGTCTGAGAGACACAACCATGCGAAATAGCAGTCGAAACTCTGACTATGAATCTACATTAAATGTTCATATCATACCATGAGATAAGACCGAGGGACAAACTTTAGCTTGTCTATTTTGTCCCTCTGTCTTATCTCATGGTACGATATGAACATTTAACGGATTCATAGTCAGAGTTTCGACTGCTATTTCGGCATGGTGGTGTCTCTCAGACACCCTCATTTTTCATTGTTAAAAAATTATTACCTTTGTACGGTATTTTTTCCCATGCTGGCCACTTGATAATATCGATATAATCCTCATTTATAAATATATATATATATATATGTATATGAAGGTATATGTATATATAGATGTATATATATATATATATATATATAATATATATATATATATATATGCCTCTAATGACTTCAGCCCCATTTTATGTACCCCGACATGCATTGGTGTATGGTGCACTGTGCAATGCAGCATTTTTGGTTTGTTCAGTCTACAGAGACTAAGTAATGGTGACCACTCTGCCAATTTTCCTGGTCAAAATTTTCAATTTTACCTTCTCTTTATATCATTGTATGTTTATCTACACATGCAAACATGTTTATTTGCCTATATAATATATACAGCTGTAATTAATTTACTTCAGTAATTTAGCTAGCTGACTTTTAAACATGAATCTATACTTAAAATATAGTTCAATCTAATTATTCTTCAACTTACTTTCTGAAATGCTGTCTTCATTAAAGTTTATCAGTTGGCATCTGCTTTTATGTTGTAATTGCATTCTGTTGTCTCTTGTTTAAATATTAAGTCTTAATTCTATCTGACAAGTGAGAAAGAGAGATTCGTCAAATATAAATTAACCATATATATAATGCCACCAAGAATCTACTCACAGTTGTAACTGTCGAGACGCAGGGACCTATCCACTCGACCAGGGGTGCATGGTTAACTGTCATATATAAGAGGCAGAAGTTACAGCAATGCTAGATGATAACATCAACCAAAAGAAGGAGTTACATCAGGTTATGTGAAAATAACTTCAAAAATTACTTTGCTACCATATATATATATATATACATACATAAAACTTATTTGGAAAAGGATGCATGGTGTTCGATCATATAATAATATAAATAATATATAAATATATGCATATATACATATATGTACATACCTACATATGTATATATACATGCATATATGGGTATAGGACATAAAAAAAAAAACGTTGAACACAATGAGAAATGAAAACATAAAAACAAAAACATAGACACAAACTATTTTTTGAACAACGAAAAAACAAACAGATAAACGAGACATACAACATAAAGAATATTCCCCTTCTTCAGTTGTCCCTGTTTCATCTACTCCACGTTTCAAAGGTAAGGACAATACGTGACTTTGTTGAAACAGTCCTTCCCGCAGCAAATTAAATAAATAAAATTTGGGTTTTTTTTGCAGAGGGTGAAAGTGGTAACGAGAACAGGACAGTGAGAACAAAACAGTAAAAACAAACGGTGAGGGCTGTTAGGTCAAGACGATAGAAAAATTATTATGAACACTAGGAGGATGATCTTATTGAAGGAGACAATATAAGGTGTTGTTGTCTTTACGAAGGTAGTGGTCAGAAAGATAGATTCTCTTTTGTCACGTGTCAGCAACAAGAGAGCTGAGGAGGAGGAGAGAGAGAGGGAACGGTGAAGAGGAGAGAGAACAATAGGGAAGGGTGGGAGAGAAAACCTGAAAAGATGAAGAACAAGAGAGAGAGAGAGAGAGAGAGAGAGAGAGAGATAGACAGGGAAGAGATAGTAAAGATAGAAGAGTGCGCATCATAATTATTAAGATAAAACTTACTTGAAAGTGGATGCGTGGCGTTCGATCATATAATAATATAAATAATATATAAATATATGCATATATACATACATGTACGTACGTACATACATACATACATACATACATATATATATACATATAATATATACATATATATATATACATATATATATATATATATACATATATATATATATATATACATACATATATATACATATATTATATATATACATACATATATATATATACACATATATATATATATATACACTATATATATATATTACACATATATATTACACATATATATACACACATATATAATATATAATATATATATATATACATTATATATATATATACATATATATACATATTATATATATAACATAATATATATATATATACACATAGGCAAACAGTAAAATAATTACAGACATGGACAAGAACATGAAACACCACAGAGACGACACAAGAACCACAGGACGGGACATTCGAAGCCCTCAGTCATCAGTCAAGAACCAGATCATCTTAGCAATTTCGGCTGATTAATCTTGAGATTGCTCCGATATGCCAGCCCGCCAAGGAAATCTAAGCCAAGCGCATTAGATCCCCTGGAAGAAAGCTTCGAATGTATACAACGCGAGGACGGAAAACGAACGAAGTACATAAACAAAAATACAGAATACGTGACACCAATAAGAATACAAAAACGTAAAAACAATAACGGTAAAAATAAAAATAAAAAAAATAAACAACAAAACAAAACCAGGACGTAGGACAAGGGTCTTTCGACAGGACGAGTTGAG
Organism: Octopus sinensis; assembly: GCF_006345805.1. Lineage (NCBI taxonomy): Eukaryota > Metazoa > Mollusca > Cephalopoda > Octopoda > Octopodidae > Octopus > Octopus sinensis. Next base: position 159,782,441 of record NC_042999.1, on the reverse strand, counting down.
TATGGGGCTGGCTTGTGAAGTTTGTGCCTAATGGCCACGGGGAGACGAACAAATACATATATATATATATATATACATATATATATATATATAATATATATATATATATATATATATACATTTATATATTATATACATATATTATATATACATATATATATATATATACATATATATATATAATATACAATATATAATATATATACACATATATATATATATACACATATATATATACACATTATATATATTATATACACATATATATACATATATATATATATATATAATATATATATATATATATAGTTAATCCAAAATGGAAACACAATGCAAGGACATGGAACAAATATAGTATTATTGGACTTTAAGGAAAGAAGGGGGTTAACGTTTCGAGTGGGGCTCTTCGGCGGAAACATAGGAGAAGGGAAGAAGAAAGAAAAAAGATCGCCAACGGTACACACGAGGTCATATTTATATATATATATATATATATATATATATATATGTAAAAGAAAATCTTTGCAACAGCATTAAAGATAGTTTGATGGTAGACAGTAATATTTTTGTAAGCTATAGGAATCATCTACTACCTGTTCTTCTATTCATTTATAATAATTAACATTAAGCACTGAGGAATTGCATTTCATCTGAAGGTTGCATGTCATTGTAGATTTTCCATGCACATAAACATCCACTTATTCACTCTCTCTCTCTTTCTCTCTCTCTGTAGTATATATGTACACATTCCGAAACATGCATAAACACAATTATGTACACACATACACTGCAGTTCTATATTGTGTTGTTCATTCATTTGGTCTGTTTTATTGTAACTCTGTTGACTTGTTTCATTCATAGATGTCAGTCGTTGCTTGTGCTATTGTTGTCATTCCTGATATTCTTGTGGTGTCATTTCGGTAAACATAGACTTCTGCACTTAGTTCCATTTCTGTGATATTTCCCATGAAAGAAAATTTTCTCTAGGTTCAAAAATATTGTAACTTTTGTAATACATACATGTAAGGTTGTGTGTGTGTATATATATACATACATATATATATATATATATATACATACATACACAGGCACACACAAACATGTGTGCATATATTAATCTAAATATGATCAAATGTTATATTTGTGTTCTTTTTATTGTGTGTGTGTGTATATATATATCTGTATATATATGTGTGTGTGTGTGTATATATATATCTGTATATATATGTGTGTGTGTGTGTGTATATATATATATCTGTATATGTATATATATATATATATATATATATATATATTATATATATATACACACACAATTGCAGTGTGGAAGGTGTTTGTAAGCCATTTAAGAAACACACAAAAGCCGT
>NC_042999.1:159768574-159776074 GCF_006345805.1 Octopus sinensis | reverse complement strand
GATTTGGTAGACGGAAACTGAAAGAAGCCTGTCGTATATATATATATATATATATATATATATATGTATATATATATATGTGTGTGTGTGTGTATGTGTTTGTGTGTCTGTGTTTGTCCCCCTAGCATTGCTTGACAACCGATGCTGGTGTGTTTACGTCCCCGTCACTTAGCGGTTCGGCAAAAGAGACCGATAGAATAATTACTGGGCTTACAATAGAATAAGTCCCGGGGTCGAGTTGCTTGACTAAAAGGCGGTGCTCCAGCATGGCCGCAGTCAAATGACTGAAACAAGTAAAAGAGAGTAAAAGAGAAAAGATGCCTATATATGGCATGGGTGGAATTTTAAATAAGAAAACTACTTAATGTGAGACAGTCAGCAATGTTGTTGGGTACAAATACTTCTGTTATGTTGCTGTACTTTATCATGTGCTGTTGAAATTGACAGTGTCATTATTGTCTTATGTTATGTTGCTAATACCAAGTGAGGTTCTTAAGAGCTTAATTTTGTGCTGAAGTAAACATTAAGATATGTAGCAATCTTGAGTAAGTGCATCAACAATATTATTTCTCATTTTTGACTCGGTAAAATGTTCCTATTGTATTATGCATTGGTTGGATTACCTAATACCCTCTTTTGAAATGTTGTTTGTGGTTAAAAATATCTCTCTTAACCTTTTTGGGGGCTATATTTCTAATGAGTAAATGGATGAATTATTTCAGTTATTTTCTGTATAAACAAGATTTCGAAGAATTTAGTTAGTATGTTATATTATATTTTGCTTGTGTTGGTCAACTGAAGTCTTTTGATATCATTTGTGTTATGCTTAGATTTTGACTGAAGTTTCATTTAACCCTTTCGTTACTGTATTTATTTTGGGATGCACTGCGTTTCTTTCAATTACTTTAAATATAACAAAGACATTAGTAAAATAACTTACTTATCATTAAGCTAGTGTTATGAACATAAATTGTGAGTAAGGTTTGGTGGAAGATTTTAATTCAAAACTTATAAAAACAAGACATTTGTACTCAGAGCCAGTTTCAGCCGGGTTGGTAACAAAAGGGTTAAACCTTTTGAGACCACTCTTTGTCCCTTGGCACAAACTTCCTGTTAATTTATGTTGCAAACACTGGCTTGGTAATAACAAAATTATTTTACTGAGTTATTTGTTATTTTCAATGTTAATTGAAACAAAAGCAATGTATATCAACAGAAATATATTAACAAAAGAAGGGTTAAACATGAACACTTTATTGGGGACAAATTCAGACAGGTTGGTATTAAGAGGGTTAAATGTTCCTACTAGTTTTAGTAAAAAAAACAAAACAGAGCAAAAAGAACCTGTATTAACTTATTCAATAAATCTGCTTCTGTTAATAAGTTTGTGCAAAGCATCGGCCAATATATCAGCTGCCACTTGTTCACATTTCAAATGTCAAGTTGGATATGAATATATTTACAAATGTCTGTGAAAGAAACTTCAGAATTGTTACTATTTATGGAAGATAATAATGATCTAAATACAAATGTCCAAAAAAGAAAACTGAAGTAAAAATGTTTGCTAAAAAGAGCATTAATTAAAGAAAGATTTGTTGACTTTATGTCATCATTAATTTATAAAATCAAAGCTGCACGAACTTTTGATCATTGTTAAGGATATGAGTCATGTGGTGTAGTGAATGATCTGCCAGCTTATCTTTTCTTCACTCCTCCCCCCACTGCCTCCCATCTCACTGTTCACAACCCTCTGTATCCCTACCATATACTTTCTTCACAGTGGAGGCACAATGGCCCAGTGGTTAGGGCAGCGGACTTGCGGTCGTAGGATCGCGGTTTCGATTCCCAGACTGGGCGTTGTGAGTGTTTATTGAGCGAAAACACCTAAAGCTCCACGAGGCTCCGGCAGGGGATGGTGGTGATCCTTGCTGTACTCTTTCACCACAACTTTCTCTCACTCTTACTTCCTGTTTCTGTTGTACCTGTATTTCAAGGGGCTGGCCTTGTCACTCTCTGTGTCACACTGAATATCCCCGAGAACTACGTTAAGGGTACACGTGTCTGTGGAGTGCTCAGCCACTTACACGTTAATTTCATGAGCAGGCTGTTCCGTTGATTCAGATCAACCGGAACCCTCATCGTCGTAACCGACGGAGTGCTTCCTCCTTCCTTTTCTTCCCAAGATAAATAAATCAGAAAACCTTGGTTACTCTGTTGTAATTTCCCCACTCAGCTGTTCTCACCTCCAACAATGCTCTCTGCCTCTTCCTCCTCAAACTCTTCCTCATTTTCACTATGGACATCAGCTCCCTATATATTGTCATCCCTCATGATGGGGACCTCCAGGTTCTCAAAATCATTTTCTTGACCTTCACACCACTCTCTGTTTTAGTACTTCTATGCTCCTTTGTAGGTAAGGTGTATGGACAGGTCACTTGAGTGACCATGGGTATGGCCAGCCTATTTGTTGACTACCATTACATCTCATTTCTTCTCCTTGTTTACTGGTTACTCCAGAGCTATGTGGCCATTGTATCAATGACTGTTTCACTGCACCCTCTTACTCATAAGCTGCTAAATACTTTCAGTGGTGGTGCCCCAGCATGGCCGCGGCCTTCGGGCTAAAACATTTTAAAGGATTTTAAGGATTTAAGCTCTTTTCGCTCATCTCTGATATATCCATTCATTCCCTCATCATAACCATCATCTCTATTGACTGCCTTACCCTCACCATTTCTGCCTCTGTCTTCTACAAACCCACCAACTCCTACTATACCCTCTCCCACACCCATGCCATTGAACACACCTTAGCCCTCTCACCCAGCATCCACAATCTGACCCATTGCTTCTCCTTCCCCCTAACCCTCCTATTAACCTGCCACTGCAATGCCCCACTCTCTTTGACTTCTGCTATCTTCCTTCCACTTCTTCCCTCTTCCATCCATTCTTGTCTTTAAGCATTCTCACAATCTTCTAGCTTCCTTATCCATAGCTCCTTCCTCATTTCTCTCCCAGATCCTGCTCCTGTCCATGCTATCAAACCTGCTCTTTCCCTGTAGCACCTCCACCCATACTGGACCCAACCACTGCACCTTCTGCTTGGGTTTCCTTTTTGCTGCACTTTTAGTTACTTGATACATGCACTCCAACGTTCTGTCTGTAATATTTATCATTATCAGGCAAACTGGCCACTGATTGGTTGAGAGACATTGCAATGTGCCAGCTCCACCATTTGGTCTTCAGTAAGTAAAAAAGGTAGAAAACCTGAACATGCTATCTTCAATTTGGTTTTGTGCCTATTTTAACCCATGGTCATAAATGTTGGATAATAACTGAAAGACAGATACAAGTGGCTAAAATGGGGTTCCTCAGAGGATCTCTGGTGTAATGTTACTCAATGGTGCATGGCTCAGAGATCATGTAGTCTCTTCAGGTTAAGCTGGTACTTCTGCGGGGTCACTCCGAAAAGCTCTGTCTGCGATGATTTCATCTCAATCGAAGGAGAGGGGCTTTCTCCGTCCGGGTTGCGGATCTGTGGAATAAGCTGCTGAACGAGATAGTGAAGATGCCGACAACCGCTCGGTTCAAAGTCTCTTTTGACCAGAAATGGCCTAAACTCTTTGCATGAACACCCTCCCTGTACATAACTCCATGTCCCCCTACATGGCCTTGCTTTTTGCTTTTTGAGCCAAAAAATTAACTTAACTTAACTTAACTTAACTTTCTCCACATTGAGAGGTTACAACTTAGTACTAAGGGCACATGATGAGAATGTTAAAGGAAAGAATCACGAAATGGATGCTTCAAGTGGAGCCGACTGGCAGGAGACCTAGGGTTAGACTCAGAATGAAATGGTTGGGTTCTATCCATAGTTTCAGTTGGTCATGCATGGGCATCCAGCCAGAATGTCTAATGATGGTTGCTTCTGATAGGAACTTATGGAGGTGGTGCCTAAAGATTCTATCTCACATCTCACCAAGGAATTGTGGATGGATGCCTTCCCTTTGCTTCACTCTTGGACCTGCTTTCACTGCCTTTCATTATGCTCTCTATCTCTCTCCCTCTCATACACACACACACACAAACCAAAATCCCACCCCATGCCACTGTACTTCTGTATAGATACACACACTACAAACCCACTTGATGCACAGCATTCCCCCTTTAATGCCCATTGCAAAACTTCTTACACATCTATATTTGCACACCCATCATCAACATCATTGTTCGACCGTGGTCGAGACAATGGAATTTACCATGCTACGCCAGACTTCACGGTCCATCATGGCATTATGGAGGTCCTGTTGCTGGATGCCTGTATCCCTGGAGATTACATCAGGGTAGGAGAGTGTGCGCCCTCTGGTATTGCGAGTAGAAGAGTAGAAATTGATTCGTTTTCAGCTCTACAACAATGTCCAGAAAACTGGACTCTCCTACCTTTCACAGCCATGCATCACACAGATACCTACTCTTTCCTTCCTTCTTAACTCTTCCCCACCCCTAGTTTGGCATTCCCTCTTGGCCACTAACTTCTTGCTTCTTTTCTCGCTCTCTTCTCATTCACTTCTCTTTCACACTCCTCTTTTACTCCTGTATTGGTCTTCTGATGAAGGAGTAGCAGCCAAGAAATCACGACACTTTCTCTTCTATTTTTAAGCTTTAAAACTTGTCCTTTTGCTTTTTGTTCATTCCTTTCACCATATATATATATATGTATGTATGTCTGTCTGTCTCAAGATTTCTTGCCAATAAAGAACTGGTTTCTAACCTAGATCCAAGATTCCTTCATTGGAATTTCAATATCAACAACAGGATATGTATGTATGCATGTATGTGTGTGTATGTATGTATGTATGTGCAAGTTTGTATGTTTTATGTATGTATTCTCATGCATATAGTTACATATCTAGACATGCTCATATATATTTCAATGATAAACTTCTGGAAAGTTTTACAGATTTTTACAATTCCAGTAATAGACTGGATCTGTAGTCTTCGAATTAACTTTCTCCTTTCTGGTTTTGAGAAGCCTAATTTCTCAAGATTGGTATTTAGGCAGTGTGTTACATATCCCAGGGCCCTAATAATGTATGTATATATATATAGTTTTCTGTAAATTTGAATTCTATATATATATATTATAGATAGATAGACATATAGGATAGATAAACAAATAGATACAAATATTACCTTTTTCCCTATTAGGGAAATCTTATTTATTAAAAAATTTTTCAATATTTTTATTCATATAAAATTTCCGCATATGTACATGGATGTACACTTATGCACATATATCATAGATAAAAATTCGATAAGTTTAATCCTTTTCTTATTTTTCCTAAGGAAAAAAAAGAAATGTGTACAAACACTTTTTGTGCTGTGTTGTCTCACAATCATTAAAGACTTGGAATATTTTCATCATAGTCATTTGGAATCTCATCAATCCATAAGTGGAGTCATTTATAGTAATGAATTTACTTGACATAGACGGAAATTATATTGCAACGTGATTTGAACTAAAAGTTTCTTGCAGGTGAAATGTTTGCTTATATATATATATATATATATATATATATATATATATATATATATATATATATATTATATATATATATATATATATATAATATATATATATATATATACACTTTATTTAAAAACAGCAGAAAATTCAACAAAACCTGTTACTCTGAGTTTCACGTTCCTGTTCATCGGACAGTTTTTGCTAGAACGGGAACACGAAACTCAGAGTAACAGGTTTTGTTGAATTTTCTGCTGCTTTTAAATAAAGCATATTACTCTACCACTGGTATTTGAGTACTCTTTTTTTCCACTTTGTTTCACATTTATGTTTCACATTCCAGTATATATATATTAAAGATTTCTTTTTTTTTTATTGTTTAGCTTTTGTTACTTTACAATATTCCTTTACCAATTGTATATTTGAGAAGTAACTTCTGTAACTGGTTCTTTCAATTCCTATCAGTTCTTGTTGTAACTCATGCTTAGAAACTTAAGTCTCTCAGAAGATATTCCGTGTGTGTGTTGTGTGTATTCTCCAGACACAGGCTGTTTCTGACATGGAGACTTAATTCAATGTACATAAACACATTTGCAAATAGAGAATAATGTAGTCTCTGTAAGATCACATAAAAATAACAGTATTTTCAAACAGGACCATGCTATACAGATGAATGAATTCTTTGCAGTCTGGACTGCCTTGTCTTAAATGTATAATTAACTACAGTACTTGTGACAGTTTGAATGTATTTTCTTACTTTTATTTGCTATTACATGTTTTATGTTCTCAAGTAAAAATGAGCAGAATGATTTTAGTTTACCTGACCGTACATGAACGTAACTTATTTCATCTCTCTCTTTCTCTTCCTTGTCCCTCTCTGGTCAGATATCAAGGTGCCAGCAGGTGTGTTTTACCTATTTTATATTTATTTTTCGAATGTTGTTGCTACAGTTTCTACTATATATTGCTCAGTCAGTTCACCCTGTGTTGCTCTTCACATACTATACATGTCTTGTTAAATATTTTGCTGGATATTGTGCTGTCTGTTTTTTTCGTTTTTTTATGATAAATAAAATGAATTGCACACATGGCCTAGAGTCTTCAAAGTAGAGATCCTTCTTTCCAGAATATTACTTCACATGAAATAAGTTGATATTTTCAAGTAAATATAAAAAAAAAAAATTCCAAATAATAATTGTAAAATACTTTGTACTGTTATATAAAATAATAATAATAATATTAATAATAATAATAATGAGTTAAATTGATTTTACCTTTTATCTCTTAATAGTGTCATTGACTTTTCCCATTTTAATAGTTTTTATATCCCTTTATCATTGAGTTTGAAGACCCAATGTTACTGATTAAGAATCCTAATTAGAAACCATATTGACTTCCAAAGGACTACAAACTTTAGGCTTTGTGTACTTTTCTATCACTAAATATCCCTGGCTGTACTTTGCATTTTATTGTATTCACTGAACTAATCCTTCTGTGTGTAACTGATATGGTACACTTAGTGTCAGTTTTTTTATCTACAGTAGAATGTTTGGATTGTAATGTTATATACTTGAAAGACCAAAGTTTGTTCAGAAAAGCTAAATACATAATATTGGCATTGTGGTTATTGAATCATCATCATCATCGTCCGTTTTCCATGCTAGCATGGGTTGGACAGTTCGACCGGGGTCTGAGAAGCCAGGAGGCTGCACCAGGCTCCAGTCTGATCTAGCAGTGCTTCTACAGCTGGATGTTCTTCCTAACGCCAACCACTCCATGAGTGTAGTGGGTGCTTTTTACGTGCCACTGGCACAGAAGCCAGTCAAGGCGGCGCTGGCATTGGCCACGATTGGTTGGTGCTTTTTACATGCCACTGGCATGGAAGCCAGTCAAGGTGGCACTGGCATTGGCCACGTTTGGATGCTGCTTTTTACGTGCCACTGGCACATAAGCCTGTGAAGGCGGCGCTGGCATTGGCT
>NC_042999.1:159738574-159763574 GCF_006345805.1 Octopus sinensis | reverse complement strand
CTATATTCTCTTGGAAATGGGGTGCAGTAATGGTTTTGAATGCTGAGTGTTTCCTTGGGGAAGAATGTAGCACCCAACACCAGTTAGCAGTTAGTGGCTTTAGGACAATGCAAAAACACAAGGCACTTTAAAGATGGACATTATGTAAGATGAGAGAGATTTGTCAACCATTCTAAAGGTTGAAAGAAGTACAAAGTGATGAAGATGAGAAGGGGTGAGATAGAGGCTAATAATTCAGAAGACAACTGCGAGTTACTACAGAACACCCTGCTGTTAGTGACAGACCAAATTGAAAGCTGATGCCACTACCCAGTTAGAAGGGTGGTGGAAAAGTAATGTAGATAACACCATAAAAGCTAACAGACTGTCCTGAAAAGGCCTAGAAGAGAGCAAGCTTCTAAGCAAATTGTAGAGAGCAAGTGAGAAGCATAACAAGAATTTTTTTAATGTTCTGTGATATGAGAATCAGAGGCCTGAATGAGGTATTTTGATTTGAATGGTAATGCATGAAAGAAAAATTAGAATTTCGTTGGAAAGAAGTGACCATGGGACAATAGTAGCACATATTATTATTGAAAAGAAGAGCTGGTTTGGAAATGTTGTTACAATAGTTTGCTGAATGAGGAGAATGCATGAAAGAGAATGGGTTTACTCTTAAGTAAATCCAGTAGGGAATAGTCATGTACAGTAATAGTGCAATAAGATATGAAGGCAGGGGAAACAGTTGATCTGTCAGGGGTAATGGCTGAAGGGATTAATAACCTGCTTCAACAGAAAAAAGAAAATATCTGTTGAAGTAGGATATACTCTCTCTCTCTCTTTTACTCTTTTACTTGTTTCAGTCAGTTGACTGCGGCCATGCTGGAGCACCGCCTTTAGTCGAGCAAATCGACCCCAGGACTTATTCTTTGTAAGCCCAGTACTTATTCTATCAGTCTCTTTTGCCGAACCGCTAAGTGACGGGGACGTAAACACACCAGCATCAGTTGTCAAGCAATGCTAGGGGGACAAACACAGACACACAAACACACACATACATATACATATATATACATATATACGACAGGCTTCTTTCAGTTTCCGTCTACCAAATCCACTGACAAGGCATTGGTCGGCCTGGGGCTATAGCAGAACACACTTGCCCAAGATGCCACGCAGTGGGACTGAACCCGGAACCATGTGGTTGGTTAGCAAGCTACTTACCACACAGCCACTCCTGCGCAAATAGAGTAACAAAAAGGTTAAGATACAATTTTATAGAGATTATACTGAAACATTATTAGCACATTGGCTCATTTAGCTGCTTTACTCTCAAGCAAGAGATAAACATATGAATTTTTGGTTACAGACTACTGAAAAGTTTTTGAATTCATTACAAAATGTAATGAAATATTTAATTGGAGATAAAATTCAGCTGAATTTTTCAGAAATTAGAGTAAAATGCTAGAAACATTTAAGTTAAAAAATTAAATTCCTCTCATTCTAATATTTTTGTTGACAAAGTCCAGATAAAACTGATGTCTCTTTTAACTGATAAGCTACAGAAAATAGTGAAGTTCAATGTTTTCATTTATCTTTATTCTATAGTTTATTGTAGAAGTGTCAAATTTCTCTGGATTAGCTGTCAAGATTCAGACAATGAAAATACAAAGATAGAATGAAAAATAAAAAAAAATTTGGTGTCATAATTTATCTTAATTTTTAATTTGTGTTTGTGTTTTAATAATTGGTCAAAACACTTTTTTTTTTAATTATTGTAAACAGGAAAGGGGGGCATCCATATTATATATTATTTAGTTCTACTTGATTGCCAAAGAATTTTAATGAGGAAGACTGTGTGTGTGAGAGAGAAAAGTTGAAAAACTAAAGCAATTGAATCTTGATAGTTATTGTGATAACTATCCACCTTACCCCCATTTGGGCTTTATTATTATTTTGAACTATAAGCTTGCAGAATCATTAGCACACCAGACAAAATGCTAAGATTAGGCCGGGCAAAGTTCAGAGTGCTCCTACCCCTGCTGGCAACAAAGGACCTCACTCTCAGAGTGAAAGGCAGATTATATGATTCCTGTGTACGAACAGCTATGCTTGCATGGCAGTAAAACATGGGCAATAACAGCTGAGGACATGCGTAGGTTTGAGAGAAATAAAGCCAGTATGCTTCACTGGATGTGCAATGTCAGTGTGCATGTTTGATAGAGTGTAAGCATCTTGATAGAAAAGTTAGGGATAAAAGGAATCAGATGTGGTGTGCAAGAGAGACAACTGCACTTGTAGGGTCATGTGATGCATATGGATGAGGACAGCTATGTAAAGAGGTGCTTATCTCTAACTGTGGCTGGAACCTCTGGTAGAGGTAGACCCAGGAAGACATGGAACAAGGTGGTGAAGCATGATCTTCAAACTTTGAGTCTCACAGAGGCAATGACTAGTGACCGAGACCTTTGGCAATGTGCTGTGCTTGAGAGAACCCATCAAGCCAAGTGCACCCATGCTGAACTTTGGGCCTCATGGAGGCAAAACAGCCAAGTTCCTTTCGAGTATTAGGCTTCACAGAGGTGAGGTGGCTGAGTTCCTTCTGATTGTTGGCCTCATGGAGGCAAGGTTGCTGAGTTCCTTTCAAGTGTTGGGCCCCATGGAGGCAATGATGAAGAACTTTGGCATTATGTCATGCTTGAGAAGAAAACTTGTCAAGCCAAGTAAAATCGCAGTTGTGGCAGATACTGGTGTCATGCAAATTAGTACATAGACGCACCCCAGTATCATGCAAATTGCACCAGTGCCAGTGGCACATAAAAGCACCCATTACGCTCACAGAGTGGTTGGCATTAGGAAGGGCATCTAGCCATAGAAAACCATGCCAAATCAGACTGGAGTCTGGTGCAGCCTCCCAGCATGCCAGACCAGTGAAATTATCCAACCCATGCCAACATGGACAACAGACACAAAATTATGATGATGATGATTTACAGTCTGGGTTTAAATTCTGCTGTGATCAACATTGCTTTTCAATCTTTTAGGGTTGAGCGCTGGGGTTGATGTAATTACTATCTCTGTCCCCTCAAATTTTCGGCCCTGTGCCTATCATCATCACCATCATTTAATGTATGTTTTCCATTGGTTGGATGGTTTGACAGGAGCTGGCCGGGCTCCAGTTGTCTGTTTTGGCATGTTTTCTACAGCTGAATGCCCACCCCTAACACTAACAACTTTACAGAGTGTGCTGGGGGGCCTTCTATGTGTAACTAGCATGGGTGCATATTATGTGACACTGGTATAAGTGCATTTTATGTGGCACCAGCACCTTCAAAACAATGATCTCTCAACTGGGAGAGGAATTTGTAATATAGTTTGTAATACACATGGCAAGTCTTTGATAGCAAATTGTTATAAGATAATGAAGTAAATGTAAATACAGGGATGTCTGATTTTAGTGCTTACAATCATTCTAACAGAGTGCAATTGTCACATTTGTATTTTTGTTCTTAAACTTATCATTTCGAGTTTTTACCCCCCAAGAATTTATGCAAATTTTAAAGGTAATTGTTTACAATGTATTTTCTCAGATTTAGCAATAAATTTGTGCCATGATATTAATGGGCCTGAAACGACCATTTGTAATTCACTCATACACTTTTTTTGTACCCTCTGTATTTAAAAAAGGAAAATGTGTATTCAAAATGTCATCACTGTCTTCATCACAGCATCCATTTGATTTTGGTATGGTTAACCCTAACCCCACATCATCATGTCCTTCAGAACCAGCTTTGAGTTTTAACCTCACTGCTTAGTTCCCTTATCTTTCTAGAAACAACTTTCAACCAGGTATTATAGAAATTCAACATACTAGAACAGTTTTTAGTGTTTCTCTTACGAAAGCTAAGCTCTTAAATAAAGGTAATCCTCTGATATCGGACTCTTACTAAAGAAAATTAGCCAGTTACTGTCTCTAAGATTTTATTCAAGTTTCTGATGTAAAATGAAATTTTCAAATTCTATATTGAATTTTGCCAAGAAATTCTAAATTCTTTTCTTGAATAACACGATTAGTAACCTCACACCATCAACATTGGATATTTTAAAATTAATTTTATCAAAAGCTTTAATGTTTTCACTGTTGATTTAATTAAGGATTTACTGAAATACGATTTTGAAAGATGCTTTTAACTTTATTTGAACAGTTGCTAAGCATGCAAAGATATTTGTCTTAGTGAATTTGAATAAGCCATATTACAGTTTCTGTTGTTTGTTTTCTTTGGTTTTCAATCTTGCTTAAAATTTTGTTTTTTAAATATGATAGCAGCTAAAACATAATTCTTGTTATTTTTGTAGAGGTCATTCTTTTCTGACTTCTGCTTCTTTGAATATTTCATGTCATATCTGGTATCAGAATCCCCTTTTGATTGTTTCACAGATAAACTTAGAATCAATTCTAAATTTCTTTTGTGGATCAGATCTACAGATGCATGTACATGCTGCCTTTTCTCTCAATAATAAATATAACTACGTATTTTTTTAAACTCTCACATAATGTACACCTTTAATATTTTCTATTAAAAAGAAAATTGGCAATTTATTTTTCTGATTGCTTGCCATTTTTTAATCTTATTTGTCATATTACATATCCCAATGAAGCTGTTCTTTTAATTGTATTTTCTGAAGTCAAATATTTTTTCTTTCACCTTTAAGAATTGCATTAAAAATTTTGTTTTAAAAGTTTAGATCTGGTCTCATATTTTACATGTTATATTCTATTTTAAAGCTTTATATATTTTTAAGAAGAAAAATTATGGAAATAGCATTTGACTTTTGTATAATAAATTGTAACTATTAATTTGCTTTTAATGGCTTCCAGCAATATATAGCCCCCATGTGCTTATCGCTGAAGAGGAAAAAATAATTGATGATGTGGACGGGGAAGAATTCGTCTTCAAGGAAAAGTATGTCTATGTTTTTTGTCAATATTGTTTTTTAAGGTTTTCATTTTCAATATGATTAATACAAATTTTGTGTTTTTTGATAATTAAAAAAAGAAATGGTTATATAAAGTTTTGTGATATATCTAGAACAGAACAAGTTGAAATTTATTGCATTTTTTGAAAGTTGCAACTGAGTTAAGGTGGTTAATGATAAATAGCAATAAATGTGATCCGAAACAATTTTTAGACTCACTGAATTCAGGTGTTTAGCTTGTTTATTAAATATTGATGTAACTTTTTTTGCCAAGTTACTTTGAAGGCTACTAGTAATTTGTAGGTTGCAGTGAATTCACTGCAACCTATTATGTGGTCAGGTTATTGGTTAGCAATAACAGTCTCAACTGCTGGTAGGTTATTAGAAACCCAACAAGATAAAAAGCAAAACCTGCTGATAATACAGATGAGTCCAGCATTGGGTTAACAAGTATCTGATAATAGTGTATAGGGACTTCGAAATACATGATATTGTGAAAGAACACATTATGAGATCATTCTGGCAGTGATTCACATGAAGTTTTTATTATTAAAATTCAGTATGCTCTGCTCTGGAATTGGGGCTGTTGATGGAGGTTGAATTATCTCTTATGGTTTGACTGATTCTTCCAAGTTGAAAATATTCTAATATTTAGACTATTGATAGGACTAGGGTTCTTATTGTAAAACCATGAACATACATCAACATTTTGCAACTTTTGATGAGAATGACTAAGACTGTGAAGTGTATGGTGGAGCAGTTGAAATAAGTTAACCCTTTCATTACTGTATTTATTTTGAGATGCTCTGTGTTTCTTTCAATTAATCTTAAATATAACAAAGAATTTAGTAAAATAACTTAGTTATCATTCAGCTGATGTTAGGAACATAAATTGTGACTAAGGTTTGGGGGAAGATTTTAATTCAGAACTTATGAAAACAAGACATTTGTACTCAGAGCCAGAGCCGGTTTCAGCCAGGTTGGTAACGAAAGGGTTAAAGGCACCTTTACTTCTTCTGCTGATTAGATATTTAGTTGCTATTTCCTGTTCCTGGACAGCAAGAGTGTAGGTTTTTAAGTGAGGTGTGATGTATCTGATTTTAATTCAGAACTTATGAAAACAAGACATTTATACTACAGAGCCAGAACTGGTTTCAGCTGGGTTGGTCATGAAAGGGTTAATGTAGCTTTATTATGGTGACCGTAAGATTACAAAATTGAAATCAGTTTGCTATATTGTCATATAATGTATATTGAATATTTGAATGTATTTACAAATATTTATTTCTATCAAATTTTATGTATGTAAAACTGAATTTGTTCCTATTTATATAAGAGACTGTTGCATGTGTATGTGTTAGAGAGAGAGAGATAAATAGCTAGCCAATTTGCATACTCTAGTGTATGAGAATTGTAATGTGACTTCCTACATGTTAAATTAGTCATTACTGCAAACAGCATGTGCTAAAGCCTCCATTTCAAACATATTCAGGACTAATTTTGTAAAACCAGCTGCTTGTCATCATATTGATAATGTGTATAGTCAAAGGAATATAGTGAGATGCGAAACTTCAGTTAATGGAGATTATTCATCCAATTAGTAGACAGAATCTCCTTCTAGGGCTTGTTTGAAAAATCAAGGGAAAACCACCAAGATAATAATGTAAAGGAAATTTTGGAAGCTATCGAAAATGTTGCATCATGGTATATCTGCTCTTCAAGATAACGTGATATTAAAGAATGTTTTGCTTTTAGTCTTCAAGTTTTGATGGTGAGACCAAAAGCCTTAGAAATGTTACAGAATGGCAGTTATTGTGTGTGTGTGTGTGTGTGTGTGTGTGTGTGTGTGGATCTAATAACTTTCAAACATCTAATGACTATTTATTGTATTTAATGAACTTTATACTTGAAAGAGAGAGAGTATAGAAGTGTTGTCAATCAGGTCCATGGTGGACTTCTAAATTGAATCATCATCATCATCGTTTAGCGTCCGCTTTCCATGCTGGCATGGGTTGGACGGTTCAACTGGGGTCTGGGAAGCCAGAAGGCTGCACCAGGCCCAGTTTGATCTGGCAATGTTTCTACGGCTGGATGCCCTTCCTAACGCCAACCACTCCATGAGTGTAGTGGGTGCTTTTTACGTGCCAGACGAGTCTGGCAAACGGCGACGATCGGATGGTGCTTTTTATGTGCCACCGGCACGAGGCCAGTTGGGGCGGCGCTGGCAATGGCCACGAACGGATGGTGTTTTTTACGTGCCATGACATGAATATAGTAGTCCACCATGTTGGTATGGAGAAAAATGGGGGATGGAAATATGTATGAGGTGGTTAGGGGCTGTGTGTCGGAGGTTGAAGTTCAGAGAGGAAGAGTAACATTTGTAAGAGACTCCTACATCCGTTGAAATAGGAAAAAGGTGATGAGGGCCAGGTCAGATAAAGAGGGAGAAGTGAGAATTTAAAGCAAGATATATATATGCAGGGGGTACATGCATTGTTGCACAAACACATGTACAAATGCAAGGTGTTTGATTGACCTCTGTAATGAATTATGTGATATTGTAATGAATTATGCATTTATTTCCAACAAACATATGTTATCTCAGAAATTGTCGAACTGCTGTGGATTCATTGTTCGTTAGGTTGAGGTGTCAGTTTTAATTTGATACAAACAAGCTTGTTTAGACTTGTTTAGACTTCATTCATATATTTAAGCTGCTGTCGACACTTTCTCTTCTCACAGAGATGTAAATCTACCGAATATTTGTTTCAGGACAAATATAACATTGCATTGTTTATTCTTATTTGTAGGGGACTGGTTGACACAGTGTACACTTTGAAAGATCATCTGAAAGAATTAAGTCTGGTGCGTAGTATCCCTGTGTTTGTTTCTGTCTGAAGTATAATTGATACAGATCTTTCGGCTTTGTTTATTTTCTCACACTTCATCCTTTTATCATTTATTCTGGCTACCTGAGATTTTTTTGCTGAAACCAAATGAATTTTTTGCAAATATATGCTAATTCTTTTTCATTTGGTAAAGCCTAAAAACAATTCTATAATCCTTTTCTGAATTCTATAATTCTTTATTGTAAAATTTTAATTAATTTCTCAATCTTGTGATGTAAGTTTAGTTATTTAGTTAATTATATATAATTCTTAACTTGGAATTAAGTTTGTAACTATTCGTTTCAAAATTTTGGCATTTGGCCAATGAGTTTGGGAGAAGGAGTTAATTCAATTACATTGACTCCAGTGCTCAACTAAAGGATGAAAGGCAAAGTCAACCTCAGCAGAATTTGATCTCAGGATGTAGAGACAGATGAAATGTCATTAAGCATTTTTGCGTGGTGTGCTAACGAGTCTGCCAGCTTGCCACCTTCATTAAGCTTGTGACTATTCTGAATAGTTACAAACTTAATTCCAAGCTCCTAGATGTATTTTTATTGTATGATGTTGTCTAAAATGAGTATTTTTTTGTTGTCTGCTGAAGAGTTAAATTGGAGACTTATTAAAAAAAACAACAACTTTTCAGTATGTTTAATTCTGTGATTTTCAAATTAAGTACATTAGGTGATGGAATCAGCACTCAAAGTCATTCTAGTGATGATAGAAGATAACTATAAAATGCTAGTTCATTATTTGTCTTCAGCTTGTACTTACCAGTGTTGGCATTGTTTTATTTGTACCAGAATCATTAGTGTTGGATAAAATGCCTTCAGTATTTGTTCTGAGTTCAAATCCTACCGAGGCTAATTTTGCTTTTCATCTATCTGAGATTGGTGAAATAGCTTTGCATCTATGATTTGTGCTTTCATCTGTATTTTTCCTTTCACATCCCTACTATTCTCATTTGAAACATGGACACTATATAGACGATATGTCTAAATACTTGAGAGATTTCATCCTAAGTGTCTAATGTGTATATTAAACATCACTTGGAAATTCTTTTACACCTGATACTGAAGTGCTATTAAAGGTGGGCTGTTTCAGTATGAAGCTCACCTCATCAATTACCATATACAATAGATTGGTCATGTCATCCATTTTTATGATTTCAGGTGTCTGAAGTGATTACTTTCTGGAGAATTATTTGTTGGTAAGCTAACTCAGCACAAACCAAAAAGAGATTTCCTAACATCACAAAAATTTTTACCCTTAGTTCTTAAATACCAGCTTTGTTCATTGGGAACATTTCACATTGGATAAATGCACATGGCAGTTCTATAATTAGAGACAATGGCTGGCAACTGAAGAAAATCTGAATTTTCTATCAAACAGTGAAACATGCTGTTTGAAAACTGTTGGCTGTGAAGGTCTGCATGATAGAGGGTCCAGAGATATCTCACTTGTACCGTGTGTGGTTGCATTATTCTTTCGTAGCTATACTTGTCATTCATTTAAGCTTACATTGGGAGAGCAACACTGGATGCTTATATGTATACATCTCCAACAGCATCAGTAAAGCATTGCTGTCCATTATATCTAAAGGTGTGTTCATCCACAGCCTGGCTGAAATTTTCTTTTGGATGAATGCTCAAGGACAGAGCTGTTGCTACTACTGTGTGTGTGTGTGTGTGTGTGTGTGATAGGCTTCTTTCAGTTTCCATCTACGAAATCCATTTACAAGGCTTTGGTCACTTCAAGGCTATAATAAAAGACACTTTTAAGGCGGCGAGCTGGCAGAATCGTTAGCACGTCAGGTGAAATGCTTAGCGTTATTTCGTCTGCCGCTACGTTCTGAGTTCAAATTCCGCCGAGGTCGACTTTGCCTTTCATCCTTTTGGGGTTGATAAATAAAGTACCAGTTTCGCACTGGGGTCGTTGTAATCGACTTAATCCCTTTGTCTGTCCTTATTTGTCCCCTCTATGTTTAGCCCCTTGTGGGCAATAAAGAAATATATAGTAAAAGACACTTTGAACCTCTTAACCACACACTGATGCCTGTGTGCCTATGATGTGTGTATGTATATGTATGTAATCACTCACCCTATATATAGACCACTGTCAGTTTCAGCAGTGCTGTCTAGACTCCTTAGCAACAGCTTGTTGGTGTGGAGTTGTTTGACCCAGCTTCAAATTCTTTCTTTCCTCTTGCTTGCTCATCAGCCATCACACTGTCTCTTTTACAGGAATGCTAGAGGAATATGGTAAAGTGACCTGTGTATAATTTATACATCACATTGAACCATGTTATGAGCCTGTAGATTTTGACCACATGTATCTCCTGGTTTTTTAGCTTCTAGTCTTGTACATGCAACTGTCAGCTAGTCTCGCACATCAATCTCAGTATTCGTTACTTGGACAGGTTAATAAGGGCTGTTCTATAGGATGTGAGATTTCCTTACCAACAAATGATTACCAGGTCTTTCCTAGGTGATTTTCCATTCAGTAGTTTTGCATGGCACTTGTTGACATAAAGTTGTTTGCATAAGTTTTAGGAGACATTTGCACAGTGCTCACTTAACTATGTTGCATTGTAGTTGTGTTATTTCTTTACATTCCAGACTCTATGTCATCTTGGGGAGGAGTTTTTTTTTATGATCTTGATGGGATGACCTAGCATTCAAACTGTATATTACAATAACAAAGTTTATCGCTTACTGCCCACAGTTTGTGTTTAAGGACAGCTTGTCCATTAGTGTCTCTGCTTGACAGTTCTCATAAGCTTTAGATAATCCACAGTTAAGTCACTGCTTCTGGTTAGTTAATTTACTATTCACTTTGCACTTTTTCTTAGTTTGTTGATATTTGTCTTAAAAGTGGTCATCCATTTTGGTTGTTTTCTTTTCTCATTATCCCATCTGTTGATGACTGATAATTGCTGCATAGTATACTAAAGTATTTGATGTCTAAAAATCTACCAGTTGTATCTTAGTTACATCATCCATCACTAATATGAGATTGGTAGGTTTTGCTTTCAATTCCAGTTTTAGTCTCTCATGTTATTATTCTCTCATGTAATTGTTTATTAATGTAGATGGTAAAGATTTATTTAAGTTTTGTTGTGAACCCTGCTTCCAGTTTATATTCTTCAATCTCATTACTGTTGTTAATTCGTAATTAGTTACTGCTTGTTTGTGTAGTGGTAGTCTGTGCCTCTCAGTTTTATTGTTATCCTGAAATCTTTCTTCCACCTCACCCTTATTCACTTCTCTTCTACTTTTCATTTCCTATTCCTTCTCCCCATCTCTCTTTCTCACCTGGTTTCTCTCTCCTACTGCCTCCTGCCTTTGTAAGCTTACTCATTGTTTTGTGTTCCCCGTCACTTGCAGCCAATTGCTCAAACATAAAGGATGTCTTTCATCCACCTTTTCCCTGACATTACAAACCTGAAGGAAAACCCTACCTGAAACATACTCTATTCCCTGAAAGTTACTCACTCTTTCTGTTGCTTTCTATAAAGTCTTGCTAATGCAGCTGTCTGTATGTATCTATGTATGTGAGAGTATTTAAAATGTATTTGTGTGTGTGTATACACATACATGTGTCTATATATGGATTCTTGCATATGTGTACATTTCTGTGTATGTATGTATATATGTGTTTGTGTGTGTTTGTGTACTAATATATATAGGTTTGTTAAAGCATTCTTTACTTCATAAATTGTCCTTTGCATGACTAATTCAAAAATAAAATTTTCTGTATGATATACATATGTTGTTTATTTCTGCCTGCTCACAACTTTCTCTATCTCTCCTCCTTCCCCATGTTTCTCACTCTCTATGTCCTTATGTTATGATTAGTGTCCATGCAATAATTCACCATCTAGCTAAAAAGTTTTCTTTTCATTTACCTGTGATCTCTTTTTCACTAAAAGTTTTACCTTTAGTATTAAATTTGTGAAAGTAAAAGCAAATGTATGAAATGAAATTTTGAAGCATTTTAGCTTTCACTTTCTTGTTGTTTTGCATTTTCTTCCATATATAGAATTTTTAATGTTTACGTATATATGTATGTATCCTATATGGTATCACACATTTATATATTGCTCAATATGGTGGTAGAAGGTACTTGTTGAATGATATGAAGAAATGTCTATTTTGTGTTGTTAATTGCAGGAACAGAAAAAACTTCGCAAAGATTTGGATGAAGAAGTAAAAGCAAGAAAGAAACTTGAAAGCATTTTACCTGTCACTTTGAAGAACGCTGGTCATACAACCACCTGGGAAGAGAATATGACGTAGTTTCGTTTGACTACATGCAACCTAATTATCTGTTGCCTCTCTACTTGGAATGACTGTGCCTGCTCCTTATGGCTGTTCCTTTTAGTTTCACTTATCAGTGTCATGATGTTAATGTTCCTTGCTAAGATTTTTTTTCAGATTAATGTCTGCATTTAACCACAGCCAACACACACACACACCACACACACACACGCCTACACAAAGACACCAGTGCATCTGTGTGTACATGCACATACACATGCATATATTTTCATTGTGTACATACATGTGTATGCAAGTATTATGTGCTTGGTGCATCGATGAAACTGAAGAATGAATTCACATGGCAGCAGTGTCTTCAAAAAACATTGCTGTTGAACAAAGTCATTCTTTACTTTCATAAATATTCCATGAATTTATTTGGAATTTTTTCCTATTTTTTTTTTTATATCTTGAAATCTAAATAAATATCTCTTAGCAATATTTTTCTTTTAAAATGTTTGACCCAATAACTGTTACACTGGCACCACTGCCAGTATTAAAAACTATGTAATCTGAGAAAACTAAACCTTCGGAACTCGTATTCTTTCTGTAAAAAAGTGTCTGTTGATAACAAATAGTACATTGTAACGGCCAAACAATTAAGGAAGGTCAGCTACATTTGTAAGATTTCCAACCAGAGATGCATTGTGTAATTGGTTATTGTGAATGAAAATTTGTACATTTTTAAATCACATTTAAGCAATTATTCATTAAAAGTACAAAGCAAATAAAAATAATTAAAGATTTTTCCATGGATTTTTTACATAATAGAAAACCTCATTTAATGAAAGAAATATAATTTAATCATTTTCACCAGGGACTGGAATGTAATTAAATATTTATTTCATGTAGTTTGTATATTGTTGTTTACTCAAACATATTTTAGTTGACATTTTGCAGAAATATTCAGATAACTTATGATAGGTTTGAATTAAATATTATAAAAAAAGGAAATGCTTCCACCCCCTTTGCTGACAATTGTAAAATTTTTATATTTTCAGATGACAAATAGTTTTTGTCTAAATTTTTAATAAACATGTCTTACAGAAATGAAGTCAAGTTTTTTTCCCTTTCAAATCTTTTTATTATATATTTCACTGTTGAACTGATATCAAATACTGCTACAAAATATTGCAAAATGTCCTCAATAAATTTTGCATTTTTGAAAACATTAAGTACTTTGTAAAACCCAAATGTTAACATTCTGATATCATTTGTAATTAATTCATCTGTTGGGAACGATAAAGAGAGGGGGCTGCTGTGTGAATGTATCCCTGCTGACAAACTTGAAAAAAAATAAATATTTGCTATTTTTAAATCTAAATCTTTTGTCCAGCTTGGTATGACTGGTGACTATATTTGTTTTGGTATTTTTAAATACTCTATTTTTATTATTAATTCAGAGGTTAGACCAGAAATTTAAGGAAATTTATAGCCTTTACTCTTTACCAACCAAAATAATATTAATAATACCTAAAAACTTTCTGATGTCAAGTTTAGAAGGTTGGTGCAGTTTTCAATTTAATGAGGTTGTGTGCACTCTCAGTTATACAAAGCCTGCAAGTTTTTTACTTGTTGATGTCATGCATGCATGCATGCATGCATTCATACATACATACATACATACATACATCCATCCATCCATCGGCCTGCTCGCTTAGCCAGCTGGATGGCATCATTCGAAGGCTAAATCAATGCGAAAGCATTGTGACCAGTGATGTGTAGCAACATCTGATGGTCTGGTTGATCGCGTGATTTATATATATGTATGTATGTATGTATAAAAATACAAACTGGGACAAGAATGCAAAACATTTAGATGATACAAAAAACATGCACGGGACATTCAAAGCCTTCAATCTTCAGTCAAGAACCGGATCATCCTCGCAATTTCGGCTGATTAATCTTGATATATATATATATATATATATGACTGAGGGTGTTACAACACCTACAATGCTAGAAATAAGAGCTAAAATGCTCTGATGCTGCAGTCGATGCACATAATTGTATACATACATACTGACAGCAATCATAAATGGCTGAAAGGGGCAGTCGAGATATATCTACTCTGTCAGGCAGGTTTGGCTTTAACATCAGTAGGATTGGCACAGCTTGCCAGGTTACAGACAAGATCAGTTCCAGGATACATGTCTGCACCATAGAAATCTAAGGAGGATTTAGTGAACCGCTAATGTGTATAGAAATAATTAAAGTAGCTAGTGGTTTAGCAATGTATTACCAAAAAGAAAAACTAAAATTGTCATTAAATATGACTGAGGATGTTGGAACACCTACAATGCTAGAAATAAGAGCTAAAATGCTCTGATACTGTAGTCAATGCACTTAATTGTATACTAACATAGTGGCAGTAAACAGCTGTAAATATGACATGTATACATATAATTTAATGACAATTATAGTTTTCCCAAACTGCTGCCTAACTTATGTGTGTGGAGGCACAATGGCCCAGTTGTTAGGGCAGCGGACTCGCGGTCGGAGGATCGCGGTTTCGATTCCCAGACCGGGCGTTGTGTTTATTGAGCGAAAACACCTAAAAGCTCCACGATGCTTCGGTAGGGGGTGGTGATCCCTGCTGTACTCTTTCACGACTCTTTCTTCTGCGGGGTGGCATCATCCGAAGGCTAAAACAATGCAAATGCATTTTGACCAGCAATGTGTAGCAACATCCGATGGTCTATTCGGTCATGTGATCACGTGATATATATATATGTGTGTGTGTGTGTATATATATATATATATATATATATATGTGTGTGTGTGTGTATATATATATATATATATATATATATATATGTGTGTGTGTGTATTATATATATATATATATATATATATGTGTGTGTGTGTATATATATATATATATATATATATATTGTGTGTGTGTGTGTGTGTGTATATATATATATATATATATATATATATATGTGTGTGTGTGTGTGTGTGTATATATATATATATATACACACACCCCACAGTAATCACATAAATGTGAAACAAGGTGGAAAGAATAGTATTCGAATACTGGAGGTATAGTAATATGCTTTATTAATAAAGCTGCAAAGACATCGCAAAAACTGTTACTCAGAGTTACACTTTTGGTTGAGAATGGCACAAAATATAGTTATGTGTATATATATGTATATATATATACAATTATGTTGATAGATACACATTTGAAAATGGTTTTGTTTCATTGGCCCTTTCAAATAATGGTTTTTTCAATAGCAGGTGATATTAAATTTCAATTGCGGTTTAAAATCTTATAAAAATCAAACAAAACCTTCATTTAAAAATTACCTTTAGTAGAAGGTAGAAAATGTGTATATCCAGGATAAATTAATTAATGGTAAGAATAAATTTAAATTAAAAAGATATGTCCATTTAAGATAAAAACATTTACAAAGAAATAACATTATAAAATACATATACATTTAGTAATACATACACATGCCAAAAACAAATCTATATATACACTAAAATGCAAACGCTGGTACATGCCTGCATAGTTATACAAACAAATACAGGCAAAACAAATATATACAAATGCATAT
This sequence comes from Octopus sinensis, assembly GCF_006345805.1. Taxonomy (NCBI): domain Eukaryota; kingdom Metazoa; phylum Mollusca; class Cephalopoda; order Octopoda; family Octopodidae; genus Octopus; species Octopus sinensis. Next base: position 159,747,839 of record NC_042999.1, on the reverse strand, counting down.
GTAGGTATCGACATACATACATATATATATATATATATATATATATAGTAGAAATATGTTACAAAAAGAAAATATAAAATACACGTGAAAATGTAAGGGGAAAATAAGAAAAATCAACGAAAATGCACATTGTTAATAAAAAAGAAAAGGCTTTTTATGAAAGGTAATGACAGATATATACAATTAGAAGAACTGAGGTAGTAATAAAAGTCATTATTATGAGATGATTAAAAAGTCAGAAAGCAAAGCATACAATGATTTCGTCATAAGCTATTCATTGCTTTGAATACGCACATAATATACTTAGTTGTTATAAGCTACAGAAATAAGAAAAAAAAGAAAATCAGAGAATAAGTGGTAGGAGAAAGAAAGAGGAAGAGAAAAATAGAGAGTGAAAAGATTTTGAAGCTGGCATTCCTAAAAAGTATCTAACAATTGTTAGACACTTCAGCAAGCTTGCAAATGCACACATATAGTAGGACATACATATCTACATAGATACTTACATGCAACAGTAAAACACATGTAGATACGCATACAAATATATATATATCGTCATCATCATCATCATTTAACGTCCGTTTTCCATGCTAGCATGAGTTGGACGGTTCAACCGGGGTCTGGTAAGCCATGGAGGCTGCACCAGGCTCTAGTGCGATCTGGCAGTGTTTCTACAGCTGGATGCCCTTCTTAACGCCAACCACTCTGTGAGTGTAGTGGGTGTTTTTTACGAGGCACAGGAGCCAGAGCAGGCTGGCAAATGGCCACGATTGGTTGGTGGTGCTTTTATATATATATAAATATATATCATCATCGTCATCGTTTAACGTCCGTTCTCCATGCTAGCATGGGTTGGACGGTTTGACCAGGGATCTGGAAAGCCAGAAGGCTGCACCAGGCTCCAGTCTGATCTGGCAGTGTTTCTACAGCTGGATGCCCTTCCTAACGCCAACCACTCCATGAGTGTAGTGGGTGCTTTTTACGTGCCACCTGCACAGGTGCCATGTATATATATATATATATATATATATATATATACGTATGAGAGTAAATGCACTAAGCAATGTTTATGTATAATCAGAATTTAGGTTAGTCGAAGGCAAATACACTGCAGTTACTGTGGAGAAAAAAATCTCTTACTGTAAATTGTTTTGAAAAGTTCCCATTTGTTCAGCGTTGCCCTCTTACAGGGATCTGAGACATCGATGTTTCGAGTTTATTGACCCTTGTCGATCAGATGTAGCTGAGAGGGGCAACCCTGAACGAACTGACAAAGCTTAGAGCTTTATATATAATTCAGCCAACACCATTGACTGACTTGCGCTAGTAGATCGACCGATCGAGAAAAATATCAGAGTTAATGCACTAAGCAGTATTTACATATATATGTGTGTACATATATTTGTGTATATATAAATATATATTTATGTATGTATATATGTATGTATATATATTTGTATATGTATGTATATATAAATATATATGTATATATATTTATGTATCTACATATATATATGCATGTATATGCATATATATACATACACATACATACACATATATATATTTATACACATATATGCATACATATATATATTTGTGCATGTATGTATATGTATGTGTATGTGTAAGTATATATATATGTATATATACGTATCTGTATATGTATGTAAATATACATATATACATATATATATACATATCTACATATATGTGTATATATATGCATATACATCTATGTATATTTATATACATATATATATATATATATATATATATATATATATATGTGTGTGTAAAAGGAAATTGTGGACCAAACAGGAGGATCAGGAAAATGAAACAGTTGGGGAAGGAAAAGACCAGCCTAAGAAAGCAATGGAAATGTGCTACAGAAGATGAACAGTCTGTCCTCGTGCTGCTGTATGGCGATTTGAAAAGAAAATATCTTTATGTGTAACACACACACACACACACACACACTCTCTCTCTCTCTCTCTCTCTATATATATATATATATAATTTATATATAGAGGGCATTATTATACATACATGCCACACGCTAAGAGGGACAAAAAGTCATTTCTACCAAAAATTTTACTAATCCTACCAAATGCAATTCTTCAAAGCAAGACATTTAAAAATTAAGTCTTGTATCACTGTGATTTCGTACTTACGTACTCATCAGCTGATGAGTACGTGATGAGTACGTAAGTACGAAATCACAGGTGAACAAGACTTAATTTTTTAAATGTCTTGCTTTGAAGAATTGCATTTGGTAGGTTGTAAAATTTTTTGTAGAAGGACTTTTTGTCCCTCTTAGCGTGTGGCATGTATGTATAATAATGCCCTCTATATATAAATTATTGTTCAATAAGAAAGAATATTTTCGAAATTTTTTCTCTATGAGGTTTTTCACGCTATCTACTGATAATTCTTGTTAAGATTCTTATTAAGAGGTATCCTTATTGTTATATATATATATATAGAATAATATATATATATATACATATATATATATATATATAATATATATATATATATATATTCAATAATATCAGAAATCAGTATTAAAAAAGTTCTTCAGAAAGATATATGTGTGTAAAATAATTATTGTATTAAAATATAATACATTAAATATGGTACAAGTATAAAATATAATGTATATGACGGTTTAAAAGTTTTGAATTAATTATTTAAGCATCTTACAATCGTTTCACAGAAGTGCTGTCCTATAATGAAATCCATATGATAAGCATTTATAGACAACTCTCTCTTCGCTGCCTTAATAATGAACTACTACTACTACTACTACTACTCCTATACTACTACTCTACTACTAATATAATACATAATGCTATATATATTATATATATATATATAATATAGATAGATAGATAGATAGTGGGAATTTACAAAAAGACGAAGACAGGTGTGCAAACAACAAACGGATATATTACTTTAACGCTCGGGAAGTGAGAAAGCCTTTTATGTTTCGGGCCTACGCTCTCCCACAGAAATAAACAGGGAGAGAAAATAGAAAAAGGTATAGTGGCTAGCGATCTATCATGGCGAATGCCGGACAGAGGGGTCACACAGGAGAGATAATAACGTAGTGGTGATCCCAAAACGAAGGTGCGCGTGCGTGTGTGTGTGAAAGAGGGCTGGTGACATTGACGTGTGCGTTTGTGTATGTGTAGGTGTATGGATGATGGTATTGGGAAGTGGTCAGTGCTAGTGTGTGCGCTGGTGTGGTGTGGGGGAAGCAAGGGTGGGATCTATGAGTTGCATAAGGATGATGGAGTTGGAATGTATAGGAGTGGGGTTACGAGGGAGGGGTGACGATGAAGGGAGAAGGTGGGTAGGAGTGAAGAGAGGAAGTAGGTGCCAGAGCAAGAGAGGAAAGGGGTGGGAGGGAGTAGGTGTGAAATGAAGAGAGGAGGAGGGTTAGATGACGAGGGGAGGAGAGTTGAGCCCATGTGGCGCAAAGGAGCGAAAAGAGAAGATTGATCCTTGCTCACAGCGGAGACGGGAGTCCGGATGACCCTCATGCAAGGACAATCCGAACACAGACAGGTGTTGTAAAGAGTGACCGGTAGAGTGGAAATGGCGCGAGACCGGGGTGTCGTTGCCGAGTCGGATGTCTCGGAGGTGTTCCGCGAACCCATCAGCCAAGTGGCGTCCCATTTGACCGGTGTATAGAGAAGGGCAGAGAGAGTAGGAGATGCAGTAGATGACGTTGCTAGAAGTGAAAGAGTCAGTGATATGACAGGGTCGATGATGGGTGCCTGTGAGGAGGGTGGTGTTGGAGAGGTAATGGCAAGTGCGGCAGCGTGGGCGGCGGGAGCAGGGGAACGAGCCGGGTTGGGAGGTTGGGTTAAGGAAGAAGCTGTGGACCAAGAGGTCTCGTAGGTTGTGGGTTCGTTTGAAGGAGGAGAGGGGTCGGTTAGGGAAGCTGTGGGAGGTGGAGGGGTCGGACTGGAGTCGCCGGAAGGCTCGGAGAATGGTGCATTGGAGAGGTAGGGTGGTGGGGTGGTAACTTTTCCTAGTTGAAGTTGCTTCGGCGTAATTTGAAGGAAATTTGTATGCTATTTATATTCAGTCAAGTTACAGTGTAAGAATAATTAAGAAATACTTAAAATGAGTATGGTGGCTCGATCCACAGGAATTGCTGTCAAATTGTACCTTCATATTTTAAACAATATCAATAAATGACAAAAATATTCTAAACGATCTAATGTAATCACACTGTCCCAAATTTAGCAGCTCAAACATTAACAACGCCATTAACAACAAAAGAAATCAACAACAACAGAAACTTAATTCAACAACATAGACATGAAATTTCACGTGCGTATTTTTAAAGAAAGTGACAAAGAAATGAAAGGCGGAGATAAGAAATAGACATCACAGTAAAAGTCAGTCATTGTTCAATTTGATTGAAAAGATATGACAAGCAGCATTGGAACTTTCAAAAGAAACCATAAAAATTACATATTTATGAAGATATATTCAAGTTGGAGTTATAATATTTCTCATTTTAGTTCGATTCAGAAGTTTGCTTCAGTTCTGGTTACATGGATATATTTTCATTGATTCTTTTTCTACTTCATACACTAGTTGCTAAATAATATCTACATATTTGATCGTCAATTTGTGTGATTTTTCTCATAATTTCTCTTTGTATCCGTTATTCGCCTAATAACACTTGTTCAAAGAAAACAATTACAATAACAGCAAGTAAACAGACACTGTTAAATTTCTTGGAAGAAGGATCTCAGCAGAGGAATTAACTATAAGAAATATGTAACAAGTTTTATGTTATAGTTCTTGTCATGTACTGCAGCTATCTCCAATGATCGTTTTTGCCTCATTTAAAAAAACAACATTGTGCACAACAAACGAATACATTGGTTGAAAGAAAGTGGGACAAGTTCATACTTGGTACAATTGACGAAAGGAAAATTAAAACCAATTTTCTTCTTCAACTTCCCGTTTCTTCAAAACACCCAATCAACAGAATTTGGTCGACGCTGGATTAAACTTAGGATTTGAAGAAATGTTTTTACTGAAATGTCTGTAGGAAGTAGCGTCATGAAGTATATGAGAGAGAAAAGACAAAGAATTATCTCGCAGTTTTAGAAATTTTACTTCAGCATTGGTTTTAGCTTTTGTGTTTCTGTTTGGCATGCCGATGCAGTACCGTTATGTTCTTTACCATTTCATTGTGTCTTCTATAGCGTTCTGCGATTCGTTCCTGTAGGGTAAGTGGTGCAGCTCATAATTAGGTTGAATGGTGTTTTTACATTGTCCCTCTATACGTTTCATATGGTTAAAAACGTCTTTACTTTTGCAGTTTATTTTTGGGGTTTGTCGTGTTTACTTAACAGTCAATGTAATTCTAACATAGTCTGATCTTCACATTTTATTTTTGCATTTTCATAATTTTACAAGTACTGTCATGTTTTATAACAATCTGGATAAATGTTTATGCGGTCGCGTTAACAATCAACTAATGCATTTTGCAATTGACAATTGTAGCGAAATAGTAAAATTTTCCATCTAAATATCATCCAATAGGCTCCAGTAGGTTGATGCTTACGAAAGTTATTTTAGACAACCAGAGTGTGACTTTGACGCTACAATTTGAGTAATATGGTAACGTAGTTGACATCAACAGTGATTATTCATATAAATATTTTAAGCAATCAGTGTCTCCGATAGAAGATTCGGCTACAGTCGAATGTCAAAAAACATATAATACAACAAACACTGGTCCCGCATTAAATATTTCTAAATGAAATTAAATTCAAATTAATATCATTGTCAATACAACTATAGTTTTTGAATAAAATTAAATTCAAATCAATATTAAATTCGTGTTATCGCCTACTCAGAACGGGTTTAAGCCTCTCAATAATTGAGCAGTACAGTTTTTAAAATGGAATTATTAAAACCATTTTATTGCCGCATGTTTTTAGAGTATTGCTTATTGGGATCAAATGGACATCAATGGCCCTAATTTGTTGCAGGTGTATTTACGTAGTTCCGATAATGAGTTTCCTGTCTGATCAATATATATCTTATATGTCAACATTAGTGCAGTAGATTAGATTTCTGCTTCTACAGTTTATATTTGCAATCAGATATATTGCTTCCATTTGGATACCATAAACCGCTGAATCAAAGATTGAGTAGACTAAAATCGAATGAACACTCAGCTTCAGTTATGTAGATATCCACGTGCATATATTTAAGCTCTCTCACACACATACTTTCAAACAGATATGTAAACACGCAATACATGTCATCACACACACACACACATGCATATACATCCCAAAATTTCTGTATACTTATTTCTTTATTGCCCACAAGGGGCTAAACATAGAGGGGACAAACAAAGACAGACAAAGGGATTAAGGCGATTACATTGGCCCCAGTGCGTAACTGGTAGGCAAAGTCGACCTCGGTGGAGTTTGAACTCAGAACGTAACGGCAGACGAAATACTGCTAAGCTAACGTTTCTGCCAGCTCGCCACCCTATTTCTGTACGCTCATAGTGAACATTTATGTGTGCGTATGTACACAGACGAATCTATCTATTCATAGGATATTATATCTCACGAAATTCAACGAAACTTTCAAACGAGAAATTTTCAAACCGATCATAGTAACATAAAATGTAACGATAAGCGTCGCCCTTTTCAAGCCTAGCCAGGCTCATGGGCCCGGTTTCCCGGTTTCTGTGGAGTATGTGTTCCCCCCAGCTGGACGGGACGTCAGTCCATCGCAGCGTTACTGAAGAAACAGGAAGAGAGAGTGAGAGAAAGTTGGGGCGAAAGAGTACAACAGGGGTCGCCACCACCCCCTGCCGGAGTCTCCTGGAACTTTTAGGTATTTTCGCTCAATAAACACACACAACGCTCGGTCTGGGAATCGAAACCGCAATCCTCCGACCGCGAGTCCGCTGCCTTAACCACTGGTCCATTGCGCATCCACCATAATAACATAGAATGACAAAAAATATCTAATTGATATATCTTGCTTGTCAGCTAATCAGCAAATTCTCAACAATCGTTCGACCTATTATAACGAGACAAAGGTGTTTAATGGTTCTATCGAGCATAAAATTAACTAGAATAAATCTAGGAATATCATTTGGTATGACTCATCATTTAAGTACCCATCTTTAGCTAGATTCCCCTATCTCCTTTTCTTACGCAAGGAATATTTCCTTGAACATATGTATTATCACATCTTTAACAGATACAGTCTAAATTATCTAATTTTACAACTTCTATACTTGCACAAAACAAAAAAAAAAAAAGCTTCTGACATCTCTTAATTAACAAGTAGTTATAATGATTCTCGAAATGATGATTGTTATGATAATGCAAATTGCTAATGTATTGGTTGGAATAATTGCTTCTTGAATGGTAATTGCCTAATTCTTGATGAGTGCAGAAATCATTACTACGGCTAGAATGTTGTACATCGTGTTTTATTTATCCCTGCATTACTGATGTTCGTCAGATTATGAGTTTATCTTATAGATATAAATGCTAAATTATGTTCTAATGTGAATGCATTTACGTATAATTATGTACGGAAAGTGTGTAGGTGCGTAGGCTTGTAAACGGTTGTATTTGGATGCTCTTTCTCTCTCTCCCTTTCTCTCTCTCAAACACACACACATACACACACATACACATTTGCATATACGAGGGGCGTTCAATAAGTAATGCCCCTGGCCCACTTCCCATAGCAGTAGAGCAACGAAACTTGGCACAGTTATTAGTCTTTTTCTACATAGGAACCACCCAGAGTTACGCATTTCTCCCATCGTTTGATGCAGCTCTGGAGACCGTTTTTGTAGAAGATCCTATCTTGGTCCTCCAACCACGACGTGACTTCAGAAATCAAGGCTGCATCATTTGGGAAACGCTTTCCTTTCAAAAATAACTTCATGGCTGGGAAGAGGTGAAAATCAGAGGGTGCAAGGTCAGGAAAGTAGGGGGGATGGGGAGGAGTTCATAGCCATACGCCTGTGCTTCTGATCTGGCGACACACGAGTTGTGGATCGGAGCGTTGTCCTGCAGGAGGAGGATGCCTTTGCTGATCTTGCCCCGCCTCTTGATTTTGATAGCTTCTCTTAATTTCCTCAAAAGTGAAGCATAATAGACTCCTGTAATTGTGGCACCCTTTGCCAGGAAATCTGTCATCACTAATCCGTCCTGGTCCCAGAAGACTGTGAGCCTGACCTTGTCAGCGGAGGGCTGCACCCTTGCCTTCTTTGGAGGAGGTGAGTCACGGTGCTTCCACTGCATTGACTGGGCTTTGGACTCTGGATCATCGTGATGGAGCCAGGTTTCATCCTGTGTAATCAGTCTTTTGAAAAATTTTGACTCATCTTCTTTGCACATCTCCAAATTCATCCTCGAGCAATCGACGCGTTCTTGCTTCTGGAAAGGTGTGAGCAACCTGGGAATCCATCAGGCAGACACCTTTTGCATATGCAAATGGTCATGAATGATAGTTTCCACAGACCCGGTACTAATCTTGACCTCATGGGCTATTTGGCGAATAGTTATACGTCGATCTCCAAAAATGGCAGCCTCAACTTGACGGACAGATGCCTCATCAATGGCAGAAGGGGGCGACCAGATCTGGGAGCTGTTTCCACAGAGTTCCGACCATGTTTGAATTCACGATGCCAGCGTTTTACAAGGTCATATGATGGGGCATCATCACCATAAGTTACTTTCATTTCATCAAAAGTCTCCCGTGGTGTGCGTCCTTTCAAATACAAAAACCGAATCACTGCTCGACACTCAACAGGCTCCATTTCACACTTGACTCAGTTCAAATACCTGTAAATCAGAAACCACAATTAGTTCAGAGCTGTAATTTGCCACTTACTCTATAGAGATATAAATAATTGCACATGAAAAATTTCAGCTAGATCAAACAACTGCAAGTGGGTCAGAGGCATTACTTATTGAACGCTCCTCGTATATAGATTTCAGAAAAGGTTGATATTTTTAATTGGAATGTTCCACTAGCATTCTTTCTTGCTAAAGGTGTGAATGCATTTTGGTTTTGATGTGTCACGTGAGATGCAATTGACCAATAGCCGCTAAAACTTCTTTTATTCTCTCTCTGTTTATTTTCTTATGTTCTTTTCTGCTGAAGAGCGTAGGCTCGAAACTCAAAAGACTTTCTTACCCTCCCGAGCGTTAAACTAATACACCTGTTTGTTGTTTATACA
>NC_042999.1:159723574-159728574 GCF_006345805.1 Octopus sinensis | reverse complement strand
GTATTTTGTATCCTACCTGAATTCGCTTTTCAATTTCTTCACACTGTCCATTCAGCCAGGTCTCTTTAGCTTCCCTATTTTAATATCCGATTAAAATTTTGGTACAAAGCCAGCAATTTGAAGGGTGGTCACAAGCCGATTATATCGACTCCAGTACTTAACTGGTACTTATTTTATCGACCCTGAAAAGAAAAAGACTTCAGCGGAATTTGAACTTATATATATATATATATATATAATATATATATTATATATATATATATATATATATATATATATATATATTAATATCACTTGCTAAAAGTGCAAAGTAGGAATTGCTTACTTTAATCACTTTGTGACAAAAGATTTTGTTCTTATATGAATTATATAACAATATTTTTTATCAAAGAAAGTTGAACTGATTATAAAAACAAAATAACCATTAAGAAATTTCATGATATGAAGTTTCCTTTTCAAGGCATCACCTTTGGGAAATTATTTTGTCTTGTTAGAGAGACTAGTAAACACACTAAATTAAATATTATATTTGTGCTTTTGGCATCTGAAGAAAAGCATCAAAATAACAAAATCAATATTTCATGGAAATTTATTTCATAAATACGGTTGAGACAGTTTTCTTCCGCAACCTACTTCTGTTGTTCAAAATATATCGATTTAAAATCATTCCAAAAAGAAATATTTTTTTGTGCAATTGAACAATTTACAAAAAAATATTTTTTAATGTATTGATTGCCATTAGGCGTTTACTATACTGCAATATCTTCTAAATTTATTCTATTACTAAATTTCTCAATTTCAACAAAATACAAGGAGATCACAGATGTAAAATATTATATCTAAAATCAATAATATTGATTGAAGGATTTAACTACTATTGATTAAATTATTATTGATTAGAATATTGATTTAGAAATATCTTCCATTTACTATATATTGTTCTACACATAGAGGTATTGACTATCAATATAATTTTCTCATGAACTTTCACAGTGTGAGGTGTTATATACAGTACATGGCTGATATTCTACAGAAGTATTTTAATGTATCTTGAAGAACATAATTTAACTGAGTTCTGGTGTCAAGCTGGTATCAAAAATATTCTTCTCCCTTTTGCTGCATACTGAATTGGGAACATATGCAGATGCACCGAGACTTCAATTCTTAGTGTCAAGCCTAAATTTGTAAATAAAGGAAAGATTACATTAAATACTCTTTTACTTTTTTACTTGTTTCAGTCATTTGACTGCGGTCATGCTGGAGCACCGCCTTTAATCGAGCAACTCGACCCCGGGACCTGTTCTTTTGTAAGCCCAGTACTTATTCTATCGGTCTCTTTTGCCGAACGCTAAGTAACGGGGACACAAACACACCAGCATCGGTTGTCAAGCAATGCTAAGGTAGCAAACACAGACACACAAACATACACACGCATATATATATATATACATATATACGACGGGCTTCTTTCAGTTTCCGTCTACGAAATCCACTCACAAGGCTTTGGTCGGCCCGAGGCTATAGTAGAAGACACTTGCCCAATTGAAATGCAATAGATCGATACTAGGGTCATAATTATGGGTGACAATTTCAGTGGGACTGAACCCAGAACCATGTGGTTGGTAAACAAGCTACTTACCACACAGCCACTCCTGCGCCATGCTATAATTTTTAAAAACTTATTTGAGAAACGGTAGACGGACAATCCAATTCTGCTATTTTTTATAGAATCACATGCATTTGAGATCAGTAGAGAGAGAGAAGAGAGAGAGAGAGAGAGAGAGAGAGAGAGGAGAGAGAGAGGGAGAGAGGGATAGAGAGAGAGAGAGGAGAGAGAGAGAGAGAGAGAGAGAGAGAGAGAGAGAGAGAAAGCAATATTTATAAAATCTTAGTCCTCTTTGTTTTTTAATTGTATTTCTCACTACCTTTTTAAACAGAATTAGTTTAATTTCTCGAATAGTACTGGCAGGTTATTACAATTCTAGCGCTTACTATTTCAATATTTATACGTAAAAAATAAATTATGGACTGCCATATTAGTTTGGCGATAACTATTAATATCCAGTAACGCTGCCGTAATCTCCTATAGAGAGACTTAGTAATTTTAATATTTCTATTATTGAAAACAAGTGGATGTATTCCACTGTAACTAGGTAAATAAAATCTTCGAACAGACGGTCGGTAGCGACACCTGCTGGGTCTGACTACGCTGCATTGATAAAGGGCAACAACCCTGAAACATGTCTGCAGATGTCTGACCAGCAAGGTTAAGCGGCTGACCTCCCCTGTTCGAAGGTTATAATGGACGCAGGTTCGTGTGTCATATAGCTAGCTAGAGGCGATGGCCTCTTGGAGCTAATCAGCGATAGCTTTAGTCTTATATTTATGGACTGCCATATTAGTTTGGCGATAACTATTAATAAATTATTTATTTATGATTTATCTGATTAGATGAAGCACTATGTTTGCTTTAAGTTATATAGTTTAATATTTAAAAAGCAAAAGTTCAGGCATCTAACTGCTAAAACGGAAATCCAAACAATATCCAAGTTTTCCAAGTTTGTAAAATTATCTATCTCAACTTAGCAGAAAAAATGGATCTAAAATAGTGAACAGACGTATAACCATATCCATGTAACCTATTTCTTTATTACCCACAAGGGATTAAACACAAAGGTGACAAACAAGGACAGACATAGGTATTAAGTCGATTACATCGACCCCAGTGCGTAACTGGTACTTAATTTATCGACCCCCGAAAGGATGAAAGGCAAAGTCGATCTCGGCGGAATTTGAACTCACAACGTAACGCAGACGAAATACCTATTTCTTTACTACCCACAAGGGGCTAAACACAGAGGGGACAAACAAGGACAGACATAGGTTATTAAGTCGATTACATCGACCCCAGTGCGTAATTGGTACTTAATTTATCGACCCCCGAAAGGATGAAAGGCAAAGTACCTCGGCGGAATTCGAACTCACAACGTAACGCAGACGAAATACCGCTAAGCATTTCGCTCGGCGTGCTAACGTTTCTGCCAGCTCGCCGCCTTATATCCATGTAACCTGTTAATGTTTTGATGGTGACTTAAATTTGGGGTGCAGGAGACTCAATTCCGCTTTCCTAAAGCTTATTGAGATTCTATGTAGCAGATACATAGAATCTATTATCTAATTTAAAATATATTCAGCTGGTTATATGAAAGAATTCTGATATAATTAAAGAAATAACTATATCATCTCATAGGTTTTGTTTCTTTCATATGTTACTATTGGTAGTTATGTCATCATTTAATTCTTTTTTCTATTTACGATTTGGGAGATTCATTATGAGTTTCTTTGGGAAAATGTTTACTGATATTCGAAGTTAAAAACTCCGAGAGACGGATCTTTTCGGTTTGAACGGCAGTTTTTAACACAATTTCTTGGTAACTAAAAAATTTTAAACTTCGTATACTGGTAGAATGTGTTTATAAAACATCTTTTTCTCTTGGCTTTATTGAGAAAATTCTATAGTTTGTAAGATATTTGTTGTTTTTTTCTTCAATTTCTGCAATTTCAACCAATCACTGACGTCTATTGAGGTAAAAAGCATTCTGTGCCATATGAATATGTCCCTCGTTTAAGAAACATATTGGGTTTATTTACATTTGTGAAGAAAATAAGATACCCTTCCCCCCACCCCTAACCCTAACCCTAAAACAGATTGAAATGCAATAGATCGATACTAGGGTCATAATTATGGGTGACAATTTCATATGACACTGCTAGAAAAAACTGCCGTTCAAACCGAAAAGATCCCGAGAGACTACTCATTCATATACACACCGAATTATTGCTATTTTCTAGGAATATATCTGTGTTTAAGCATAAAGCTATATTGTACATATAAGCATATACTTTTTCTAAGACGCGCTTATGCATCCTTCCATGTGAACTGTTTACAAATGAAGAATCGGACATGTTCTCTTACAATCTTTCCATTTCGATATTTAGTCCATGACTAACAAGAGTAATTTCTTCTATTTTCTGCTGTCATTTGCAGGAAATTATAGTCATATTGATTATTGACATATCATTGTCATGTTTCTTATACGTAATTTCAAGCTGCTATTCACGTAAAAGTTCCTTAAAATTTTTTTCCAGAACTTTGTAAGACAGGTGGAAGTTTGTACGCAATAAATAACTTTCCTCCGAGAAGTTGAGACTGGATTGCAACGCACGCACAACACACACACACACACACACACACACACACACACACACACACACACACACACACAGAGGTATATATCCAGTGCAAGATAGAGACGAGTATGATGACAAACGTATTTGCCATAATATCTCTCACTTGAACGAGTATTTCTCCATAATCTATAGATCTGTTTTAAAGTGCTGCTCACGTATATGCAGCAGTAGTGAAACTCGTTAATAAAAACCTTTATTAGTCCAGTGTTCTCTTCAAATGTTATAATTTTGGAAGCTGGGAGTAGGAGACCATCCTTTCTGTTCAATCTTTTAGGAGAACACCTATTCTAAGCTATACGAGGGGCTTTCAATAAGTAATGCCTCTGACCCACTTCCCATAGAAGTAGAGCAACGAAACTTGGCACAGTTATTAGTCTTTTTCTACATAGGAACCACCCAGAGTTACACATTTCTCCCATCGTTTGATGCGGCTCTGGAGACCGTTTTTGTAGAAGACCCCAACTTGGTCCTCCAACCACGACGTGACTTCAGAAATCAAGGCTGCATCATCTGGGAAACGCTTTCCTTTCAAAAACAACTTCATGATTGGGAAGAGGTGAAAATCAGAGGGTGAAAGGTCAGGAAAGTAGGGGGGATGGGGAGGAGTTCATAGCCATACGCCTGTGCTTCTGATCTGGCGACAAGCGAGTTGTGGACCGGAGCGTTGTCCTGCAGGAGGAGGATGCCTTTGCTGATCTTGCCCCGCCTCTTGTTTTGATAACTTCTCTTAATTTCCTCAAAAGTGAAGC
>NC_042999.1:159711074-159721074 GCF_006345805.1 Octopus sinensis | reverse complement strand
ACACACACACACACACTCACTACACTTACTCACTTTCTCACACACACCACCCTCTCTCTCTCATACACATATGTACGCATAAAGAAAATTCACAGAAATCCGTCAGTATGGAGAAAAGAATAAGATTCTGCTGTATGAAGTAAAAAAAGAATGCCTTCACACTAGCAGAGAGGGAACCTTGATGGAATTATTATGACTGGTTGCATTTTCATCGTTTCGGGGTCGCTAAAATGCGAACTTTGCTTAGAGGAGTCCCTCCAAATACTTACGTCACAGAGTAACCTAATTAACATAAAAGGAATTAACGATACGCTGTAAGCATTTCTATAATAAATTCTTTGGATCTTTTCGGTTTGAACGGCATTGTCACCCATAATTATGACCTTAGTATCGATCTATTGCATTTAAATCTGTTTTAGGGTTAGGGTTAGGGGTGGGGAGAAGCGTATCTTTTTTCTTCAGAAATCTAAATAAACCCAATCTGTTTCTTAAACGAGGGACATATTCATACGACACAGAATGTTTTCACCTCAATAGACAGTCATTGATTGGTTGAAATTGCAGAAATTGAAGAAAAAAAAAACAACAAATATCTTACAAACTATAGAATTTTCTCAATAAAGCCAAGAGAAAAATATGTTTTATAAACACATTCTACCAGTATACGAAGTTTAACATTTTTTAGTTACCAAGAAATTATGTTAAAAACTGCCGTTCAAACCGAAAAGATCCTCATATCCTTTAGTACTCTTTTAAATCTATAGACACGAAACAATACAATGAAGAATGGTTTATATAGGCATTTATTTATAACTTAGGCACCCGCAGAGTTTTAGTGATTTATAAATAAAACTTTAAAAGATACTCTTTCCGTTTACTGTAAGAGTTACATAAGTAAAATTGACCGTAATCTTTTCATTTCTTTTATTGATTTCTTATATTGATGCTTTCGCTTAAATGTTGTTTTAGGCTACACAACGTCTTTGACATTAAAAATATCTTAAACACTTTGTCAAATCAACTAATATTTTTCAAGTGAAAAGTCTATGATTCTTCAAACCATAAAAGTTTTAAGCATTAATTTTCTTTGGAAGAAAAGAAATTCTCTTTCGTCATTTTTACTCTCGATGTCATCTTCATCCTTATTGTTCCTCCTTTCTTCTCTTCTTTCTTTTTCCTCATCCTGCTCATCCCATGTTTTCCATCATTCACTTCTTTCTATTCATTCATTCCTCCTCCTCCTCCTCCTCCTCCTCCTCCTCCTCCTCCTCCTCCTCCTCCTCCTTCTCCACTTCTTTTTCTTCACCAAACACACACACACACACACACACACACACACAACACACACACACAAACTCCCACGCACACAGATCGATCCAGGTTCACATTATTTAATGTTTCGTGGCCGCAGAAATAGTTCGCATCACCAAATATTGTGAGTCCGAGTGAAGAGAATTAAAAAGTAATTTAAAATGAGTTCTATGTGAGAGTATTCCTGTCTGTCTTGGTATTTTCATGTCACTTGATTGTTTTGGCTCCTTAGCGACATCAGTTCTTTCAATAGGAGTTACCCACTCGGTTTTTGCGGTGTGTGACATTTCAACAACAGTTACTCCGATTGGATGGTGTGAGGTTGTTACATTTGAGTCTGCATGATCAAGCATGAGCGACAGTAGTTTGAAATATAATATATAGGTGGAATATGTCTAGGTCTAAGGTGGTATGTCCTTATGGTGACAACAATAATATATTTAAATTTTCTTATTTATGTTCGTCGCAGAGGAGCATAAAGACTTTCACACGGAGGCAGAAGAGCAATAATGAACTTCGGATGAGCAAGGAGGCCCTTGTAAAAGATACTCTGGAGAGGAGAAGTGTTAGGTGGTTATTTCGATGGTTGGAATTAATAGGTTAAGCGAGAAAAGGAGTCGGAATTTTCCCTCTTAACGACTACATCACAACTACTTTTCCAGTCCTCAATATAAGCTAATCAACTCCTCTCAGAGTGAGACAGACATTGTAAGTGTACTCTAGATGCTATAAACTCAGACACTAGAAGAGCTAACTTATAGATCCAGTGGAATTTTAGTGTTCCTATAATCAATTGTTTCTGTAGCATTGAGAACAAAGCAGCCCTTGAAATCGTAGATTTCTATTTTTCAAAACTGAAATCCCTCCCACTGAAGACTTTATACTTTAATAGACAATTCATTGTAATTTGCGACCTTGATATCCCAATGATTATGAACGCTAGGAAACCACTCTTATTTCGCAAAGATTCCTTCTAAGTAAAAAGAGAAAATGACTCACTGTTCATAGGGAGTATGACGCAGCTGGAGTCACCGACCATACCGGGTTATTTCTTTTGAATGTCCTAAGACATGTAAACATCCACAATGTTCAGTCATGCATAAGGATGATGGCCAGGCAGTGTCAAGCCATATGAGCTGCAATGCCATGGTTTTAAGTTCAGGAAGAGTTGTATAAATATTTTCAAAGACTTTCTAACTATAACTGTTGTGGCTAGAGTCACCGCACTCCTTGCGAGAATAGACTCGACCGAATGACTGTAAAGAGTAGCGGTCGGAGTGGGAGACAGAGAGCAGGTGTTAACCGCAGGAAGTCGTAAGGTGTCGTTTTGGTCCTTCGTCGGAATATCGATTGTTGGCTCGTGTATAATTCGTGGAACCTTGCTTCGTTATATATTTTATTGAGAGGCGGCTGGATGGAACCTACATTCGCCTCCTTATGAGAGCTCAAAATCTCTCGTGGAAGCGCCATCCAACCAAAATGCAAATATATGGGAAACTACCACCTGTGCCATCTCTTGTGAAAGGTAGGAGAGTCCAGTTTGCTGGACATTGTTGTAGAGCTGAAAAAGAGGTAATTTCTACTCTCCTCCTCTGGAAGCCATCTACTCGCAATACCAGAGGGCGCACATTCTCCTACCCTGATGTAATCTCCAGGGATACAGGCATCTAGCAACAGGACCTCCGTAATGCCATGATGGACCGTGAAATCTGGCGTAGCATGGTAAATTCCACTGTCTCGACCACGGTCGAACAATGATGAATGATGATGACACAGTTATAGTGTAAACAAGTAACGTCACAAATAGTGGCGATACTAGAATAATTGACAACGAGTAACTACGTTACAATAATTGGCGACGAGGATTCGAAGCTGACGCAAGTTAGTAAACAAATATTTTGTGATACAAAGGCGTTAATGATAGAAGACCCATTAGCTTCTATACTGCAGTTGCAAAACCGGCAGCAAGAACGGCAACCGGAGTTGCAGTAACAACTACTTCAACAACAAGAAAAACAACAACGGTCAATGGAGCTATGTCTTAAGAAGCCCGGAAACACTATAAGTTCGTTTTTGCCAGACAGCACATCAAACTCTATAACAGAATTCAGTTATGATCCAGATGAGTTATAAACGTTTGCAGCGTACTTTAAAAGGTGCGAAGAAATCTTCAGGGAAGATTGCAAGTTGTGGACGAACAACGAAAAAGTAAGACTATTATTACGTAAATTAGCGCCGGCGGAACATGAAAAATATTGTAATTTCATACAACCCACCAAAACTAATGAAATTTGCTTCCAGTCGAACTACTATAAAAAATATTCAGTGATAAGAGTTCCCTATTTAAAACTCGATAGGAGTGTTGGGATCTACTTAAAAGAGAGAAAGAAGACTTTGTCACATATGTCGGGACCATAAACCGAATGGGCGAAGGGACTAACTATTGATATGTTTGCCTAATTTTTGTATAAGAGCTTACTGCAAACAAAGATGCGGAGATGCGTGCAAGAATTCTCAGAAAACCTGAACAAGAGGACAAAAGTTCACCCTGAAGACAGTTGCAGTGGAGTGTCAAAGAATGGTAAACTTACGTCAGGACATAAAGAAAATTGAAGAGAAAGAGTTCCGAAGAGAAGCGTGCCGACCGGGTAGGTATAAAAAAAATATGTTAAGACCAAACCCATGCTACTGATGTGGAGCCCTACATTTCAAGAAGGATCGTCCTTTCAAAACGCAAAAATGTTACAGTTTCTAAAAAGTAGAACACAAGAGCTCACATTGTGGAGCAAATTTAGGAAGATAGAACATAAATTCTAAAGTTTTCTGAATGGAAAGTAGAAGCGACACCAAAGAATAAATTTATACATGTAAAAGTAAACGAAGTGAATATTAAATTACAGCTAGATACTGGTAGCGACATTTCAATTATTAATACCGACACGTGGATAAGAACTGGGAAAGCTACGTTAAGAAAAACATCTAAAATCGCACGTAGTGTGACAGGTGAAAAACTACACTTCATATCATATTTCGGGGAAAAACCTGTAGAGTAAGTTTTCGTGGTAAAATACGCAACCAATCTGTTCGGTACGGACTGGTTGGAGTTGTTTGACTTATGAGACCCCCCCATAAGTCTGTTCTGTAAAAAAAAAATAGATAGTTGTCCCATCAGTGAAAATAACTCAGCAGCCGAACTGAAAGAAAAAAATTTAAAATCTTGCTTCCTAAAGTGCTGTGAGATAAATTCTAAGACTGAGGCCTGTTTTCAAATAAAAGAAAACATTGTACCTGCATTCAAACCTAATTGAAAGGTACCATTATCTGCAATAAAACAGGTAGAGTAAGAATTAGACAGACTGAAGAAATTGCGAATTATTAAAAAAGTAGATTATTCTAAGTGGGTGTGTATTAAAAAAATAACAAAATCAGGGTGTGTGTCGATTTTTCTACTGGTTTGAATGGCTGTCTAAAAATGTGTCACAACCCACTGTCTTCTCCGGAGGATAATTTTGCAAAATTAAATGGTGGCAAAATATTTTCGAAATTGGATCTGTCTGATGCGTATCTATAAATTAAAGTAGACGAGGAATGCTCGAAGCTTCTAACAGTGAATACGCGTGATCAGCATATCGAAAATGTGAGGTGTGTTTTTTAAGAAATACGAGATTATGGTTTCACACTCTACTAATAGTAGATATTTAGGACAAATTACAGATAAAAACGGAAGATGACCTGACCCATCGGGGTCAGATGCAATTAAAAGTATGCCTCCCGCAACTAACATAGCGACATTACAAGCTTTTCATGGTCTAGCGAACTATTATCAAAATTACATACCTATTTCTTTACTACCCACAAGGGGCTAAACACAGAGAGGACAAACAAGGACAGACAAACGGATTAAGTCGATTATATCGACCTCAGTGCGTAACTGGTACTTATTTAATCGACCCCGAAAGGATGAAAGGCAAAGTCGACCTTGGCGGAAATTGAACTCAGAACGTGTCGGCAGACGAAATACTGGTAAGCATTTTGCCCGGCGTGCTAACGTTTCTGCCAGCTCTAATTGAGAGCTCCACTAAATAATTTGTTAAAGAACGACGCCAAACGGAATTGGTCAAATGGTCAAATAGTCAAAAGGTGTTTCAGGATATTAAAAAAAATATTAATTTCGGATTTGTCGCTGCCTCATTTTAAGTCTGCGGCAGAGATTCTTGTAGCTTCTGACGCTTCCGAATACGGCGTAGAAACAGTTTTGTTACACAAATATAAAGACGGCAATATTAAGACGGTGGTTCATGCCTCACGTGCTCTGATTGCAACAGAAAGAAACTAGTCAGATACAGGAAGAAGCTGTAGCAGTTATTTTTGTCATGTAGAAATTTCGCTGATTTCTACACGGTAGAAGTTTTCGGACCACTGACCGTTACTATGAAGTTTCGGATCGGAGAAAGGAATTCCTACCCATACAGCTAACAGATTACAATGCTGAGGTAAGATGGCACACATTCTTTCTCAGAAAATTGGCCATACAGATTGTTTATCAGGGCTAATTCCGAAGAATGCGAAACCGCTGGAAGATACGGTGATAGTCTCATTAGAAAAAGAAAAGGAAATTAAACGCTATGTGTAATGTCATTCAGGAGTTGCCAGTGACTGTACAAGATATAAAAGGTAAGTCAGCGGAGGACAAATACATCATAAAAGTGAAGGAAACCTTGAAAAATAAACAAAAGAGAAACACAAATACGAGCCATTTTTCACTCTGCAATTATGTATTAATGTACGCACAAAAAAAGCGATAGTACCAACTGCACTACAGAAACGAATATTGTAGGAATTTCATAGTGGACACCCGAGGATGTCAAGAATGAAAGCTTCGATGAGGCGTTACGTGTATTGGCCGATAATGGACCGAGACATGGAAAATTTGGTAAAATCATGTAGCAGCCAAAGTACCATAGGTGAAATACCAGTCGTGGTCTGAGACGAATAGTTCATGGTCCAGGGTACATATAGACTACGCAGGACCAGTGAATGGCAAGTACTATTTGATCATTGTTGATAGCTGATATGTCCCGCATTAAGACGACATATTTTGTCTTCTGCTTCACTGGCTTGAACAGCGTACCTCGCTGACAGACACTACTTACTGAGTCTGTCTACTTAGTAGTGGACCAGCCCACTTCTTACCTGGAGGCGTCCACCACATTACCTCTCCCTTTGAGGTTTTTTTCCTTCTTTCAACACAATATCTTTATATATAAAAGTGAGGTTGTGTGCTGTCTGTCTCCTACGATTTAGATTCCTAACTACTCCCACATTTTGCGGTACAGTTTAACCAAAACCGGGTATCTTATAGTCGTGATTCATATCGAGCCCTTCTGGGTATTAGCGCGCGTCTACGATGAGTCTACGATTTAAAAAAAAAATTACCATCAATTTTCCCCATTTTTAATGCATTTTTGGCATATATAAGGGAAGTAACTCTCTAAAAAATTATTATTAAATCTCAGAACGTAAAAAGCTACAGTAACACCCCCCCCCTTTGCGGTTAGCCATATTGAGATGGCTATTATACTTAACATCTCTAAAAATGCTTATATAGTTATTTCACTTACAAACCCGAGCAACGCCGGGCGATACTGCTAGTTATATATATATTTTCATTATTTGCTCTTCTAACCTAAATTATTTTTCTCTTCTTATTTAGACTTTTTCTTGTTCCACACAGAATTGTATCTCTGTTTCACACAGAACCATGTTTTTTTCCTTCAAAATGTCGCAGGTAGTACCAGTCTACATTATTTACTGGTAACGCTACTACATATAGCGACCCGACTTAAGTCATTCGAACGGACTTATATTATTTTTCACTGTGTGTAGTTCAGTTTTATCAGGCATTTTTTCTTCAGAATCTTTTTTTAAATATTTCTTCATTGTGTGTATATAATTTTCAGGATCTTTTCCTTTTGAACGGCAGTTTTCAACACAATTTCTAGTTAACTAAACACTTTTAAACTTCGTATACTGGTAGAACGTGTTTATAAAACATCATTTTTTCTTGGATTTATTGAGAAAATTCTATATGTTGTAACATATTTCGACTTTAATTTCGAGCATTTCGGCAATTTTAACCAATCGCTGACCTCCATTTGGGGTGAAAACATTCCGTGCTGTATGAATATGTCCCTCGTTTAAGAAACAGATTGGGTTTATTTACATTTGCGAAGAAAAAAAGATACCCTAACCGTAACTCTAAACAAAACCCTAAAATAGATTGAAATGCAATAGATCGATACTAGGGTTATAATTATGGGTGACAATTTCATTTGACATCGCTAGAAAAACATCCCATTTTCCGTAGCGGTGTCATTAATTAAATGAAATATAAGTCATTTAGAATATTTAGTCATGTAAATGGATTAACTAAATAGTAAAACGTATAGATATTGGAATGAAATTTGTACCCTTTCCCCCTCTCTTCTTCCCTCTTTTTCTTTATCTCTCTTTTCCACACGCAAAACAGTTTCGCTTCTTATTGATATTATGTTGTCTCGATATCTTGGATATTCAATTTACTGTTGGCACTGCAATACTGAATTAACAGACACGGCAATAAAAAAAAATACAGAAAAAATACAACAGATAGATAAATAAAAACTATAAAAAAATCCCCTATGGTTAATACATAAACAAATAATCTAGTTTCTTGAAGCTACAGGGAAAAAATATGATCCTAAAAACGAATTTAACTCGTGTATAACTACGAAGCAGAAAATTAATGAAATGAATCAACAGAAATTATAAGAGAAATAAATGAAAAGAATAAAGGGCGAATCTAAAGAAAACTCTTGCAGGTATATTCACAATAAAAATAGGAAGCTTTTACAACGACGCATGATATATAATAAATATTATAAATTTACTTTACAGCAATAATTTATGTATATGTATACACACACACACACACACGCATATATATATATATATATATATATATATATACATATTACATATGTACACACACACACATATACATACATACATATTTTCAAAGCTATATATATATCTACACATACATATACACACACATATATATATATACATACACACATACACTCACACGCATATATATGTATATATACATACATACATACATACATATATATATGTATATATATGTATGTATATATATGTATGTATATGTATACATATATATGCATATATATATATATGTATATATGTATGTATATATATGTATGTATATGTATATATATGTATATATATGTATATATATATATGCATATATATGTATATGCATATATATGTATATGTATATATATATGTATATGTATATATAAATGTATATGTATATATATATGTATATGTATATATATATGTATATGTATATGTATATATATATGTATATGTATATATATATGTATGTATATATATGTATATATATATATGTATATATATATATATGTATATATATATATATGTATATATATATGTATATATTTATATATATGATATATATATATGTATATATATATATATATATATATATATATATATATATATATATATATATATGTATATATATGTATATACATACATACATATACATACATGCATACATAATTTCAAGATACATATATACATACATATTTTCATATATATATATTATATATATATATATATAATATATATATATATATATATATGTACATCTATCTATCTATCTAACTATCTATGCGGAAAATTTTATACGCCAGCTATGGAAGTAATTCACTTATTTTGTGACATTATCTCTCTTCTCTCTCTCCCTTTCTTTCACTCCCTTTATCTCTGTCTTCTGGGAAGGTAAGCACACACACACACACACACATACAACACACACACACACACCGCATGCACGCATGCACTAACGCACACGCATTCCCATACACTGTATATATTTGTGTTTAAAATACGGTTAAATTCTGGGTTTTTTTTTTATCGGTTTTGTTTCTTATATTTCCGTATATGTTATTTGCAGTATGTTTGGAGTAGTAATAATCTAGATCCATCATCAGCGTTTCTGTAGCTTCAGACTTTTATATTAAAACAAACTGTTGCTTTTATAATAGACGTGATTTGTAAAGATATAAGGCTTCTATTTGAATGTCTAGGCGCAGGAGTGGCTGTGTGGTAAGTAGCTTGCTAACCAACCACATGGTTCTGGGTTCAGTCCCACTGCGTGGCACCTTGGGCAAGTGTCTTCTGCTATAGCCCCGGGCCGACCAATGCCTTGTGAATGGATTTGGTAGACGGAAACTGAAAGAAGCCCGTCGTATATATATATATATATATATGTATGTATGTGTGTATATGTTTGTGTGTATGTGTTTGTCCCCCTAGCATTGCTTGACCACCGATGCTGGTGTGTTTACGTCCCCGTCACTTAGCGGTTCGGCAAAAGAGACCGATAGAATAAGTACTGGGCTTACAAAGAATAAGTCCCGGGGTAGATTTGCTCGACTAAAAGGCGGTGCTCCAGCATGGCCGCAGTCAAATGACTGAAACAAGTAAAAGAGTAAATGTTGATAAGGGATTTAGACGTTATAATGCTCCAAACGACTGCAGTTAAAGGAATAAATGATTTGGGCTAAAATGAAACATTGATAAAAAGAAAAAGCTAGAA
>NC_042999.1:159663574-159706074 GCF_006345805.1 Octopus sinensis | reverse complement strand
TCTATATTATTCTTAATTTTCTCAAGTCTATGGAAGCCTACGGTTAAAATAAAACATTTGCAAAGCAAACACAAGGCCAAATCAAAAACGTACCTCAGTAAATACTGCCTATTGTTCAACTTCTTAATACCATAACTAACTGATGTTGCTGTGTTCTCACACCATATATATATATATATATATATATATATATATATATATATACTAGCAGTATCGCCCGGCGTTGCTCGGGTTTGTAAGGGAAATAACTATATAAGCATTTTTAGAGACTTACTTCCCTTATAGATGCCAATTCGGGCTTTCTTAGCCATTTCTGTTTTGGTGTCTTCAAGCCATGAAGTCGTTGTTCTAAAAGAACGCTGGTCTCCTTGACAACGCATTACGACGTTGATTTCCTTAAACTCCCTTCCCCACAGATTCACGAGGGAGGGAAGAAGGGGGAGAAGCAAACACAGGTGCAGCTGTGAGCGTGGACGCCAACTCCGCCGCCATCGACACACGAAAAATTATGCATTAAAATGGAATAAAAAATTATGTTAAATTATTTTTAAAATCGTAGACTCATCGTAGACGCGCGCTAATAACCAGACGGGCTCGATATTAATCACGACTATAAGATACCCGAATTTGGTTAAACTGCACCGCAAAATGTGGGAGGAGTTAGGAATCTAAATCGTAGGAGACAGACACTCACACAACTACAGTTTTATATATATATATATATATATATATATATATATATTTCTCTCTCTCTCTCTATATATATATATATATATATACATACATACATACATACACACGCACACACACATATATATAGGCGCAGGAGTGGCTGTGTGGTAAGTAGCTTGCTAACCAACCACATGGTTCCGGGTTCAGTCCCACCGCGTGACATCTTGGGCAAGTGTCTTCTGCTATAGCCCCGGGCCGACCAATGCCTTGTGAGTGGATTTGGTAGACAGAAACTGAAAGAAGCCTGTCGTATATATGTATATATATGTATGTGTGTGTGTGTGTTTGTGTGTCTGTGTTTGTCCCTCCAACATCGCTTGACAACCGATGCTGGTGTGTTTACGTCCCCGTAACTTAGCGGTTCGGCAAAAGAGACCGATAGAATAAGTACTGGACTTACAAAGAATAAGTCCCGGGGTCGATTTGCTCAAACTAAAGGCGGTGCTCCAGCATGGCCGCAGTCAAATGACTGAAACAAGTAAAAGAGTAAAAGAATATACACACACACACACCCATACATACACACACTCATATACATTAGCAGAAATACCTGGTGTTGCCCGGGTTAAAGAAAATAATGAAATTTAAAAACGCCGTCTAGATTACGCAGGTCTCAACTGCTAGTAGCTGAGATACCAACTTTCTACACAACCCTGCAACCCATGCTAGCATGGAACATAAACGTTAAGTGAAATGTGAAAAGAAAGTTTTCAACTCATGTATATAAGTAAATGTCCGTTTGTCTGACTTATTTCGTAACCAAAAAAAAAAACCAGTTACATATTATAAACAATGAAAGGCTGTGCGTTGAGTACACACACACAGAGCTGAAAAAGAAGTAATTTCTACTCTTCTCCTCTGGAAGCCATCTACTCGCAATACCAGAGGGCGCACACTCTCCTACCCTGATGTAATCTCCAGGGATACAGGCATCCAGCAACAGGACCTCCGTAATGCCATGATGGACCGTGAAGTCTGGCGTAGCATGGTAAATTCCATTGTCTCGACCACGGTCGAACAATGATGATGATGACACACACACACACACACACACACACACAGTTAATATATCACGTCATTGTTTCTCTTTCATACACACACATATACACTTGCGTCAGAAATTAATTAGCACTTCTCAAATTTCTACATTAAATAGGTTAAATCAATTAACATATGAGCTGTTCAAAACGTCTTACGCGATGAGAAAACTTAGTATGGTGTGATTTCGGTCCTTGCGAGGCGCTACCTATATCTATTAAACAAAGGAAGATTTGTCTGCATCCGCACTCCAAGTTGTTGTTGCACTGCTATGTCAACATCATAAGGCTGTAGACTCTCAAACTGCTCTGCAAACAAAGTTACGTCATCGTTCTGCGCAACAGTGAACTCGCAACAAAGCAATAGTTCGAGATATGGCCACTAGGTGACAGCACATACCTTGAGTGAAGAGCAAATCAAGGGTGCTAATTAATTTCTGACGGTAGTGTACATTCACTCATGTCAGTCAAAAAGTGAAAGTGTAATAGCGATACTTCAACACTCAATGGTTTTACACTTCTGTACATGATATGGACTTACTATTCATGTAAGTGTTTCTTCATATGCTGTGTTTTCTGTCTTGCCATGTTTATCACTGAGAATGATGTAGAGGTTCTTTTCATCTCCAACTCTAGAACATCCAGCATACAGCTGACCATGTGAGAAGCAAGGTTGAAGGAGGTTAAGTCCCACCACCTTTGGAGATTGAGCCTGTTCTTTGTTGATAGATATTGCAAAGCTAAGTTTGACAGGAAACTGCAGTCTCTTGATTTGATTTGAAAGGGGAGATCATTTGAGATGAGAAGTATCCTTGGAATGAAGACATTCTCACCCATCATGTTGCCTGTAATTATTGTTTTAACTGCAGAGTCTGGCTGCATCAAGGTTTCATAGTAGCATTATGGGAGCACCTGTTTTGATGAACAGAATGTGTGGTGAAAATCCTGGTGGGTAAAGTGAATTGAGGAACTCCACTGGGTAATGCGTAGCCTGTTCTTGATCAGGGACAAAGTTGATCTGTATGAACATTCAGGTCCTGGAAGCAGAGACAACAAATTTGGATTCAGCTCATCTGCCCTTGAGAATGACAGGCAGCGTTTTCCTGAAGTCACCAGCGATGAGGAGGGTGACACCACCCATGATCTTCTTATTGTTTCTGAAGTCTGGTAGTGCTGTATCAAACACTTCAAAGGCTGCCTTATGGGACATTATTACCTCATCCCAGACAAGGAATTTGGCATCTATAAGGAGCTTTGCTAACGTTGTATTCTTGGATATGTAGCATAACGGAGATTCATTTTGGATGAAGTTCAGAGGTAGCTTGAATAATGAATGGGCTGTACTTCCACCTGTTAGGTGTGTGGCTGCAATTCCAGAGGATGCAACAGCCAGAGCAATCTTCTTCTTCTGTCTCACGTTGGCAAGGAGCAGGCTGATCAATAGAGTCTTTCCTGTGACTCCAGGAGCATCTAAGATAAAGACCCCCACCAGTAAGAATTTGCCAGTATACCTCCTTTTGGTCCTGTACCAGAATTGGTTCCTTTTCATTGACAACTACTTGCAAACTTTCCTTGTATGATGTTTCCCTGATTATCTATTGTGTTAATCTGTGTTGAAAATCTTTGACAGGAGCTGGAAGACCACAGATTTCAAGTTTGTTTCCACCGAGTGATCGAACCTTGTCGTCTGTTAATTTTCAAGCCTCGTTGAAGATGTTACACTGATATTGAATTTTTTGAAGGATGTCTTCAGAAAACCCCTCCTTGTTTTGAACCAAAGTTGGTTTGGATTTGACAATCTGCAGTTCACCAGCATGATGGAGAAGAGGTTTCTCAGCTGCATAATGGAAGCACTCCGTCGGTTACGACGATGAGGATTCCGGTTGATCCGAATCAACGGAACAGCCTGCTCGTGAAATTAACGTGTAAGTGGCTGAGCACTCCACAGACACGAGCACCCTTAACGTAGTTCTCGGGGATATTCAACGTGACACAGAGAGTGACAAGGCCGGCCCCTTGAAATATAGGTACAACAGAAACAGGAAGTAAGAGTGAGAGAAAGTTGTGGTGAAAGAGTACAGCAGGGATCACCACCATCCCCTGTCGGAGCTTCGTGGAGCTTTTAGGTGTTTTCGCTCAATAAACACTCACAACGCCCGGTCTGGGAATCGAAACTGCGATCCTATGACCGCGAGTCCGCTGCCTTAACTACTGGGCCATTGCGCCTCCACTCAGCTGCATAGGAGACTTGCACATTTGTGCCTCTGTCATAGTGGCATCCCAGAGTGCATCATCTTCCAGAAGACTGACGATATGTTTGACATACTGTCTTATCAACCGTATGCAAGGCTATAAATTATGTAGCGCTCTGATTAGTTTTTGAGAATTGTCTGTCTGTCTGTCTATCAATCTATCTATCTATCTATCTATCTATCTATCTATCTATCTATCTATCTATCTATCTATCTATCTATCTATCTATCTATCTATCTGTCTGTCTGTCTGTCTACCTACCTACCTACCTACCTACCTACCTACCTACCTATCTATCTATCTATCTATCTATCTATCTATCTATCTATCTATCTATCTATCTATCTATCTATCTATCTGTCTGTCTGTCTGGCTGTCTATCTATCTATCTATCTATCTATCTATCTATCTATCTATCTATCTATCTATTATCTGTCTGTCTGTCTGTCGTCTGTCTGTCTGTCGTCTGTCTGTCTATCTATCTATCTATCTATCTATCTATCTATCTATCATCTATCTATCTGTCTGTCTGTCTGTCTGTCTGTCTGTCTGTCTACCTATCTATCTATCTATCTATCTATCTACCTACCTACCTATCTATCTACCTATCTACCAATCTATCTATCTATCTATCTATCTATCTATCTATCTATCTATCTATCTATCTATCTATCTATCTATCTATCTATGTTTCTATCTATTTACCTATCTCTCTATCTATGGATATATATATACATATATATATATATATATATGGATACGTGCAAAAAAAAAGAAATATAGCATGTGACTTCATTGACCGAGGTTACCGTGGTCTTTTCCGTAGGCTTTTCTTTCACGTGTAAACCTCACCTGTCCTCCCCTTTACACTTCATATTGACATTTCTGTGATAACGATCCCTATTGATCAATTTTTTCCTCTCCCCCTTTTTTTTAACCCCCCCCCTTTTTGTCCTCTTTCTCTCCTTTTACGATCCCTTTTGATCGCCCCCCCTTTTTTATTTATCTATTTATTTTTTTATTTATTTTTATTATTTATTTTTTTTACCTTCAAAAGAAAAGCTCTACCTTGTAATTTGTTCTATCTGTGTGCAGCCCTGTGTGGCTAATAAAGAAACATATCTATCTATCTATCTATCTATCTATCTATCTATCTGTCTGTCTGTCTGTCTGTCTGTCTCTGTCTATCTATCTGTCTGTCTGTCTGTCTGTCTGTCTGTCTGTCTATCTATCTATCTATCTATCTATCTATCTATCTAAAAAAAAAAAAAAGAAATATAAAATGTGACTTCATTGACCGAGGTTACCGTGGTCTTTTCTGCAGGCTTTTCTTCCACGGGTAAACCTCACCTGTCCTCCCCTTTACACTTCATATTGACATTCTGTGATAACGATCCCTATGATCATTTTTTTCCTCTCCCCCCTTTTTTTTTTTTTTTTTTTACCCCCCTTATTTTTGTCCTCTTTCTCTCCTTTACGATCCCTTTGATCGAACCTCCCCCTCTTTTTTTTTTTTTTTTTTTTTTTTTTTTTTAATACCTTCAAAAGAAAAGCTCTACCTTGTAATTTGTTCTATCTGTGTGCAGCCCTGTGTGGCTAATAAAGAAACATATCTATCTATCTATCTATTTGAGCTACAGATATTTCGCAGAAAATCAGTTTCGTCTAGTAAATTCTGCTCATACGGCGTCCTCTACTTGACCGAAAGCTATTTTTAGCAGAACCCCCAGTTCAAAATGATGTGATTCGATCTTCTTAACAACTCTACCGCCATACCTATGTCTAGCCAATGAAATCTAAGTGTCTTTTTTGTCTTGTTATTGATGCAATGCAGTACAACTTCTTTGATTGATAGACTTTGGACCAGTTTCTCGGGTATTAAGTCAGCTGTGACTCACATTTCATCGGAAAGGGTAATATCTGAAAGTAAACATTGATCCGATGCGGGTGAGAATCATGGCATGGAAGGCCATGAAATGTAAGAAAAAGAAAATGCAAATTAATTCAATGCTGTTTCCAGTTGTCGTTGTCCTTAGAGTACAAATAAATGTTATGTATGGTATTTTATTGATCTTATGACAGGAATAATATTTATAACACTGTGTTCGTGTTTCTTGATCAATACTTGCTTGAAGAGAAACCAGCTTATATGTCACGAAGGAAAGACTTTTGCTACATCAAAGTATTCTGAAATGATGAGTCATTTTCTTTCATTAATTTGTGAGAAAAATTGCTTCAATTTGACTTGCCTTTGAACATTTCTGAACTTTTCTTGTATCAACAACATCTTTTGCATTTTTTACACTTCTTACTTTCTTGGAATAACAATTGGATTATTTTAAGAAGCA
This sequence comes from Octopus sinensis, assembly GCF_006345805.1. Taxonomy (NCBI): domain Eukaryota; kingdom Metazoa; phylum Mollusca; class Cephalopoda; order Octopoda; family Octopodidae; genus Octopus; species Octopus sinensis. The sequence goes on along the minus strand of NC_042999.1, from coordinate 159,699,704 downwards.
AAGCGATTGTGCATGTACAAGTGTGTGTGACGTGCGTGTTCCTGTGTATATATGTATTTATTATGTATTTATGTATGTATGCATGTATGTTTATATATATATATATATGTATGTATTTAACCCTTTCTCTCCCTCCCCTCTTCCCCCCTCTCTCTCTATATATACAGGGTGCGAGGAATAAATTGTCGCCTAAATTACACAAAAATGAAAATAACACTGACATCTCACTTTAACAGATATATTTACCAAAATTACATTAAAATATCCTGAAATACTAAAGAGTAAATTTATTCAATAAAATCTCCATTGACTTCAACTACGGCCTGCAGACAATGTTCTCCTTGTTTAAGTTGGTGAATGTTGCCATAATTCTTGCCTTCAGTTCATTTCTAGTGTTACAAGGAGTTTTGTTGGTCTCTTGCTCAACTGCGCCCCACACATAAAGTTAGGTGGTCAGATGTTAAGGTTTGATGTAGTCACAGAGATTGTCTGACAGCCATGACTAGATTCTCCTGCTTGTTTGGCATGGTGTAGAGCCCTGTTGCTAGGTATAGGGTCTTCCAGCAGCTACCCTCTTGACCCAGGGCAGCACTACCTCCTCCAGGCACTTGATGTAGGCCTCCGTGTTGAGTGTGAGGCCGTGTAGGAAGACGAATGGAGGCATAACGCCGCCATCATTAGTGATCACTCCAAACATTATGATGTTGACTGGATGTTTCATTTTTAAGATTCTCGGTACATGTTTTGGGGACACGGGTAGCCAACGGTTGTTCTGTGTGTTCCCCATCTGATCCTGGCAGAAATTTTTCTCGTCTGAGAAAAATCAAAGCATGTTTAGTTGGAGGGGAAGCTTGAGTTTGTTCAAAAGCTTCGTAGCAGCGGTCTTTCCTCTTGTCGTTGATGGATTGGAATAAAAATTGATCCTTTCTCATCTTGTATGAGGAATACCGAATGTCTTCATGCACTTCCCGCCTGGTAAGAAACTCAGACACCCCAATGTGCCTGGCGATGAACTTAAGTGACTTGGAGGGAGCGTTGTCAATCATGGTCTGGATCTCACCAACAAATTCAGGAGTTCTTTTCTTATCAGAACGATCTGAGGGAGTTTTCAGAGCTGCCGCACCTTCGTAATCATCATTAGACTTATCAAACTCTTTCGAATTCTCTGCAGTGTCCTTAGATGACACCCAAACACTCTGAAATGTTCGTATTGGAGCTTCCAACGCGAATGCCAAACTGTACAGCATGTCATTTCCAAATTTCTGGAAGTCGAGAAAATGAAAAACCAATGCGCACGCGTGAAAAAATAAAATGGCGACAATTTACATCGCACCCCCTCTCTCTCTATTCTCTATCTCTCTCTGTCTGTGCATATATATATATATATATATATGGATATAGATATGGAAAAAAGTCAAGATAGAAAATACTAAAATAATTTTATAAAAAATATTTCAGTACGGAGGCGGCGAACTGGCAGAAACGTTAACACGCCGGGCGAAATGCTCAACGGCATTTCGTCTGTCCTCACGTTCTGAGTTCAAATTCTGCCGGGGTCGACTTTGCCTTTCATCAAAAGGCGGTGCTCCAGCATAGCCGCAGTCAAATGACTGAAACAAGTAAAAGAGTAAAAGAGTACCGGTTTCAGTCATTTAGACTTTGAAATGTTTTTAAAATTTATTTTAGCATTTTCTTGCCTCATTTAGTACTTTACTTCTGCTTCTGAGATAGGGGAAAATTAGAAGTAGGCCTGTGCATTATGCCTATTTATAAAACAGCTAGAATACTACATTACTGAGTCAACTCTTGTTTCTGCGGATCCCGCATCCCTGCACTTGACATTGAAATTGAAACATTTGTTTTTGTCGGAGAACTTATAGTATGTACCTTCTATCTATATGTTCTTTTGCACCTCAAGTACATACATACATACAAATATACATACATACATACAAGGGATTGAGATGCAATAAAATTTGACAACCGATGTAGAATTTGTGGAGTTAACAGCGAAGATATCACCCACATCATAAGCAGTTGTCCGAAAACGTCATCACGGTATTGTCTGCCGATGAGACATGATGTTGTAGCTAGGATACTCTATAATGAAATCCGTCGGAAGGATAACCCTGAGGACAAAGAAATAAGAACCCACAGTATGGTAGAATCCATGGTCACTCATAATGAAATGGTGTAATGGTGGAATGCCCTAGTGTAAACCTCAATAAAATATAAGCACAACAGACCTGATATAATGATTTGAGATAGAGAAGAGAAACTGTGTACAGTTGTGTAAATTAGCTGGCCAGCGGATGTTAACATAAAGCTGAAGATCAGTGAAAAAGAGAATGCCTTGGGAAATCTACAGTTACTCTTTCCAGATTACAAGTTCAGGTTTATACCTGTAATTATTGGAGCCACGTGATATGTAACACACTGCCTAGATACCAATCTTGAGAAATTAGGCTTCTCAAAACCAGAAAGGAGAAAGTTGACTTGAAGACTACGGCTCCAATTCATCACTGGAACTATAAAAATCTGTAAAACTTTCCAGAAGTTTATCATTTAAATATATATGAGCGTGTCTAGATATGCAACTATAGGCATGAGAATACATAGATAAAGCAAAACATATACAAATCTGCACATATACACACATACATACCTACCTACATACATCATTGTTCTTGAAATAAACTTAACAATTACATCCACATAAATACACACACACATATATAGATAGATTATACATACATACACATGTATATATACCCTCTCTCTTCCCCCCCTCTCTCTCTCTCTCCATATATATATATATATGTGTGTGAGTGTATATAAGCATAAAATAACCAAAAAGTTAAAATTATTAATTTATAATCAAGGTACTAGAGTACACAGCATTGCTAGAAACTGGAGTCAAACGGCCCAAGAACCACAGTAAATGACTTATATACACACTGGGGAATTTGAGGAAAACGAGTATATAAAAAACCATGTTACCAATAGCGAGTAAAAATCGCAGATGAGTTGCAAACGTTCTCATATCACGTGATTTCTGACTAATAATATCTTTATATATTTTTATAATTTTATTCATTTCGATCATTTTGAAATTGCCGCTGCGTTTATATGGTCAATACATACATGGTGACGCGAGTATTTTAGCCCTCGGCAGGAATACTCACTGACAAAGACTAAGTGTTTATCACAGGGTTCGAAATCACGTGATATGAGTACTTCTGCAACTCATTTGCGAATTTTACTCGCTATTGGTAAGATGGCGTATTATATTCTCGTTTTCCTCGAATTCACCAGTGTGTATATAACTGTGGTTCTTGAGTCGTTTGACTACTATTTCTAGTAATGCCGTGTACTGTTTAGTATCTTGATTATACACACACACACGCACACACACATAGTAATTAATATATATTTATACATACACATGTACAGGTGTGTGTATATAACTGAAAATATGAACACATATGTGTGTTTTTGATTTTGTGAGTATACATACACATGCCAGATCGCAACTATATTAATGTGATTATGAACACGAGTATGAATATACAAAGATTTATATGTGTATTTGTTCGTATACGCATAATTTACTTTTACGCAATATATGAAAAACTAAATAAACTCACACAAACAGACACACATACATATGTCGCAAAGGATTTGAATTGTATTATAACCATTTGGGGATAAAAAAAATTCTTGGCAGACTTGACTTGGAGTTAGTGAAGTTAACATTCATTCATTAATCATTTGTAGTCCAATGTGAATATGAAAATTATGTCATTTGATTTATGTTCTGTCAAAAATATCAGATCAGTGAATCTGAAGTAATGAGAAAAACGTTGGCTTTTACTATCTGGCAAAGACGGCAACAAGCAATGAAATAATAAAGTTCGACACCTACAGACTAAGAGTGAGAGAGTGAGAAAGAGTATAGTAGAAGAAATGAGAGATTTTTATCTAAGAAAATTCAACCATCGTTCCAGACACGGGACCTGAATTTGATAATGATGTTATGAGAATGACAACAAAATGGAGTAGGGGAACACAACCTGAAAACAATTCGAATAGAAACAGCCACAGATACAGATTCCTGAACAAAATCAACAGCATCACCACCTCAAGGTGACAAACATGGAAACTTAGAAAAATGGCCCGAGAGAAGGCTGTACTTGAAAGATCGGGTAGAGGTGACCGCTGTCACTGCCTGACCGCTGTGCATTACCTCAGCTGCCGCCTAATAAAATTGGAGCGTCAGTTATTTAATTTCTTGTCGAAGGAATGCGTTTTTGCCTTGTTGCAGCATCCTCTGCGCAGCGGCTTGATGCACGGACAAGCGCTGAGGTTGTGTCACCTGCATCGGCACCTTTCATGAGGTACGTCTTTCCGCAGTTCATTTGCTTGACGGAGCTACGGTTCTGGATGAAGAAAAGACAGAGGCAGAGTACCTGGCATATAGAATGTTGCCACTTGCTTACCGCCCTACATCTGTTGGGATCGGTGGATGTTCCACTTTATCAATTTAATGGCGGAGAAAAGTGACAACGTTTTCGAGGAGAGTTTGACAAGAAAAAAAAAAGGAAAGGAAAGAAAGAAACGAATTGGCTACTCTGTTCGAGTGCGCGCGCTTGTACCTGTGTGTGGGGAAATTTTGATCGGGATATGCTATGGATAATTTTAAGAAGCCCCCTGACTTGGTAGTGCTACCAAAGTGCGCAACCAGTTTGAGTTAAATCTACCACAAGCAAGGAAGTACCGTCAGAAGGGCCTGCCCCGAAAGCGCGCATAACCACGAAATCTTTCTGCACATATTCAAGTTATAATCTCAAAAAGTTTTTGCCTTTTTTTGTTGCGGATGTTGCTGCTACATCTTGTGGAAGCATATCTAAACACTGTAGGGATTTTGAATGTTTATTCATAGAATGGTAGAGAAAAAGAGGTTTCTTCCCTAATAAACAGTTTTTCTGCAAATGGAGTAGATTTAATGTGAATAGTTAAATTCTTAATTTCTCTGATCAAAAATTATACTTTAATTTTATTTAGCATCGTTTAATCTGGTAACAATCTACGGTATGAGAGAGTCAAATGGGGAATTCGACTGCCTCAGAACATTAATAATAATAAAGATAATAATCCTTTCTACTAAAGATACAAGGCATGAAATTTGTGGGGGACGGGACTAGACGATTACATCAACCCCAGTGTTTTACTGGTACTTATTTTATCGATCTCGAAAGGATGAAAGTCAAAGTCGAAATCGGTCGAATTTGAACTCAGAACGTAGCGACGGGCGAAATACTGCTAAGTTTTTCGTCCAGCATGCTAACGATTCTTCCAGCTTACCGCCATAATAATAATAATAATAATAATAATAATTGTTTTGTTTTGTGTTTTGTCTTGGTATAAAAGATGGGCTACAGCAAATATTCTGCTCAATACCACAGATTTGCTTGTCAGTTGTTTGACCTTAACCAGTTGAGCATGTCCCTTAGTGGCTGACGATATGTGCATCTCTGATCACGAGCAGAAGTAGTGGGGGAGCATCATAGCCATGTGTTGAGAGGGATTCTTTGGGGTTTGAATAATTCACCTCTGGAAACATGCGTGGTTCTTTCAACATCCTTAAACAACCCTTATTCAGGGACCGTTTGAGCGGGATGGGCTACTCAACCTGAAGAAAATTCTAACTGGGCCCCACCTGCAAGGTCATGTGCTGTTTATCTTGATATGAGATCACCATGTCGCGCACATATGGTTGTGATGCATGTGCCTGGTGTACCCTTATCAGACGGGTAGTCATGATGGGTATACTGGGTTTCGTATATTTTACCCCAGTGTCACTTTGATGGCATGCACTGCTCTCTCACTCAATAATAATAATAATAATAATAAAAATAATAATAAGCAAAAGCCTGAAATTTGTGGGTAGGGGCTTAGTCAATTACATCGATCCCATTGCTCAGCTGGCACTTGTCATTTCGATCCCGAAAGGATGAAAAGAAAAATCGACTGCAGTGACATTTGAGCTCAGAGTGTAAAACCGGAAGAAATACTACCAAGCATATCGTCCGTGCGGTAACGATTCTGCCAGCTCGCCGCTTTAGTAGTAGTAGTAGTAGTAGTAGTAGTAGTAATGATAATAGAAGTAATGTTGGAAGAGAAATGAGAAAGTTTCCAAAGAGTATAAGTTAAGGATTGGGGAGGCCTTCAAAAGAAAACTAGACAGAAGGAGTATAATGAAGGCAATTAAAATGTGTGCCATTGCTAATGATGAGATATTCTGCTCTTTTTCTGAAGTGGACTAAGCCAGAGCTATATAAATTCAATAGATGAGCGAGGAACATATTCACAATGCATAAAAAGCATCATCTTAAAAGTAATATCGACATGCTATACTGATCAGGAAAAGAAGGAGGCAGAGGTTTGTTAAACGCAGAAGACATCATCAGTACAGCATTGTGCATAGTGAAAAAAACCCCAGAAAACTGCAACCACAAATGTCCAAAAAGTCACTATAACAACCAAAGTGTTCAATAGGAAAAAGCCAACGAACAAAATGCTTCAAACAGGAGCCGATTCATGCTGCAAACTGAAAATGTTGGCAGTAAAGAACTCTGGTTGTGACTGACCGTGGAAACCTGAAAGGAAAAACCGAACCGCTAATTATAGCTGCTCATAAACAAGCTGTTAGAACGAATTTAACAGAACAAGCTTAGAATCTGTGGAAAAGGAGACGAGAATATCAACCATCTCTTAAGCGAATGCAGTAATCCAGTACAGAAAGAGTTTAAGCTCAGATCTTCTATAGATAAAAGTGTGCAATGGGATTCTAACAAAGTTAGTGGTGATGTGGAAGTGGTGTGAACATGAAACAGAGGCAGAGACAGAGAATAATAAGTACAAAATTTTATCTGATTTCCATAAGACTAGCCATACTATTGGAAGAAGGAAACCGTTTATGGTTATAGGGTAGCTATGAAAGAAATTGAGAAAATTGAGAAAATTGAGAAATATAACAATTGTTTCTGTGGTAATTGGTGTAATGCTACATAAGATGTGAAGGATGCTGAAACGGAGGCATATATTTTCAACTTGCAAAATCTGCCAACCCGTATGCGGTAAGAATCCTAAGACATGAGATTGGAGAAAAGTTGTCGCCAAACCTCTAAATAGTATATCTACTAAGAAAATCAGTGTTTAATAGCTTTTGTATATCCTTTAATTTTAATATCCCTTCTGATAGAAATAAATATATCCCAATAAATAAATATCCCACTTGATAGAAATAAAATCCAGACATATTTTAAATACTTCTTTTGTTCCATTCTTAAAACATTGGAAATTCTCCGTTAAATCTAATTGTAATACAGAAATAACCACAACATGATGTATGCCAAAATCATTTAAAATGCACACTTTTGGGGGGATAAATAACTTTTAGAAATCTTAGCGTCAGCTTTCCACATATTTTTTTGGTGTCGTGTTCTTGAGTATTAAGAAAACGCATCCTTTAAACAACTTCAGTGATTATTGCAACGTGTTGCTAAATTTAATGTGTAGTTACGATAACCAATAATTTAAAGCAAAATAACAACTATTTTTGATATTTTGTTTTGTTAAAGACTACCAACTTTATGTTGCTTGAGACAGAAATAATCAACTTTTAATTGAGAAATTGTCGCATACTGTCTTAAATAATATGCATTTTATTGTTATTTAATACGAAAATTAATGCTTTATATTTCGAGGAAAATACCATTTCCGACGCTAAACCTGGAGATTTCTTATACAGATACCTTGTTTTAATAAAACATGATTTGCTTTTGATCGAATCATATCTGCATTTGATGTTATTCACACAACACTTACATAACATGTATGTATGCGTGTATGTATGTATGTATGTATGTATGTATGTATGTATGTATGTCTGCACGTATGTATGTATGTGTATGTATGTATGTCTGCATGTATGTATGTATGTATGTATGTATGTATGTATGTATGTATGTATGTATGTATGTATGTATGTATGTATGTATGTATGAATGTATGTATGTATGTCTGCACGTATGTATGTATGTGTATGTATGTATGTATGTCTGCATGTATGTATGTATGTATGTATGTATGTATGTCTGCATGCATGTATGTATGTATGTCTGCACGTATGTATGTATGTATGTATGTATGTATGTATGTATGTATGTATGTAGTATGTATGTATGTATGTATGTATGTATGAATGTATGTATGTATGTATGTATGTATGTCTGCACGTATGTATGTATGTGTATGTATGTATGTCTGCATGTATGTATGTATGTATGTATGTATGTATGTATGTATGTATGTATGTATGTATGTATGTATGAATGTATGTATGTATGTATGTCTGCACGTATGTATGTATGTGTATGTATGTATGTATGTCTGCATGTATGTATGTATGTATGTATGTATGTATGTATGTATGTATGTATGTCTGCATGCATGTATGTATGTATGTCTGCACGTATGTATGTATGTATGTATGTATGTATGTATGTATGTATGTATGTATGTATGTATGCATGAATGTATGTATGTATGTATGTATGTATGTACGTATAAATATATGTACGTATGTATGTATGTATGTATGTATGTATGTATGTATGTATGTATCATACTTCATGTTTAGATACCTTTGACTGGCAAGTTAGTGCAGTTTTCGTCAGAGAAAATATCTTTCGATACATGGTGTGTTTAAAAGCACACAACATACATCGGAGGGAGACAATAAATTGTCATGGCAACTGCATGCTAAAAATACCAAATGCATCTCGGTGTACTCGCAGCTTGAATTATGTACACCGGATTATTTATTCAGCCTGAAGGCTATTCGCAATAACAGTGAATGTATTAGTCCATGTTTCTCGTATCAGAGGTGACAGATCTTGTTTAGACGTGTGGCCGGGTTGAGGGTGCGCGGCATTGACAAGTCCCAAGAAGGCCTAATTACGTCTCGCTAGCTACTGCCGAGACAATTTTACGTCTTCCACTGATAAATATATATATATGTGTGTGTGTGTGTGTGTGTGTGTGTGTGTGTGTGTCTGTGTGCGTGTGTGTGTATGTTGTTTCTAAACATAGCATGTTCATAAGAGATTTTTATCTTGGTCAAAAACCGCACTGACTTGCCTGTCAACAGTGTATGTGCATTATGTATGATACATAGATGCCTGGTCTAACTTGACACTACTTCAGTTACACACACATATCTGTACGTATGTGCACATAGAATTATATGTATATATATATAGACATTTATGTGTATATATATATATATATATATATATATATATATATCAGAAGGCGCATGGCTCGGTAGTTAGAGCGTCAAGCTTGCGATTGTGAGGTTGCGAGTTCGATTTCTGGACCGGGCTGCGTGTTGTGTTCTTGAGCAAGACACTTTATTTCACGTTGCTTCAGTTCACTCAGCTGTAGAAATGAGTTGCGACGTCACAGGTGCCAAGCTGTATCGGCTTTTGGATAATGTCGGTGGCGTGGAGAGAGGAGGCTGTTATGCATGTGTGACTGCTGGTCTGCCATAAGCAACCTTGCTCGGACTTGTGCTCGGAGGGTAACTTTGTAGGTGCAATCCCATGGACATTCATGACCGAAAGGGGTCTTGAATATATATATATATATATATATATATATATGATAAATCTCTGAGTGAGGTATAAACAGTAGCTGCACGACATCGTGAGGTACATTTGCCACTTAAATGTGGCTAACCCTTAAGGGTGGATGCTACTGTAGCTTGTAGCCCCAGGAGGACACCTCCTCCTGCTGGCTATTGAGACATTTTCTGTTCCCTATCAGTATTTGCAAAGGGAAGCCATCCTTCCCGTCTGCAACCTATGATACACACGCACTCGAGTTTCTGGGTATTGACCCGTCATCAGCGTGTGACAATCAGTGGTTGTCGATGAAAAGTAGGCCTCCCTTTGCAAATATATATCTTTTTTCCAGTGACGAAAAGTCACTGATATCGAAAAAGTGTAAACAAGCAATAATAAATTTCTGAGCAAGGTATAAACAATAGCTGCCCGACATCGTGAAGCATATTTGACACTTAAATGTGGCTAACCCCTAAGGGTTTCGATACTGTGGGTCTCAAAATCCTGGTCACGGCTGTACAAGCGTCGAAGGCGGAGGAACTGGGAGTAGAGGAAGGCCCGTTTAATGTGGAAGGGATGGGAGGAGGAGAAGTTGAGGTAGAGGTGGGAATCTGTGGGTTTGAAGAAGGTGAAGGTGGTGAGAGGGTGGAAGGGGTGGTCAATGGTAAGAGAGATGTCGAGGAGGTTAACAGAGGTGTCAGAGATAGTAGAAGTGAATTGGGGAGAAGGGTGGAAGTTAGAGAGGAAAGATATGAAGTGGTAGAATTGTTCATGGGGGAGGGAGGTTGCACCTATACAGTTGTCTATGTAGCGACCGGAAGGAGATAGAGAAAGATTGATTGCAAATTACTCTGCTTAACATTTGTGTTCCTACGTATTCTTTCTTGACAGAAAGTAGTATGTGGTTTGAGAAAAAAGTTTTTTTTTCTCCATATAAATTGTATAATCTTCCCTGGGAGGTTGCGAATAATGATATAAATATAACATTGATGGTGTACGATTTGTAATTTCTGAATATAAAACGGGCATCCATAGACAATTCACACTTATTTAAACAGAATTATATGGAACTAGCAGCATCGCCCGGCGTTGCTCGGATTTGTAAGGGAAATAACTATATAAGCATTTTTAGAGGGTTATAGCAAAAAAATAGCAAAAAAATGCATTAAAAATGGAAAACAAATGATGGTAAATTTTTTTTTTAAATCGTTGACTCATCGTAGACATTTTTAGAGAGTTACTTCCCTTATATAATAGCGAAAAAAATGCATTAAAATGGAAAAAACTGATGGTAAAGTTTTTAAAAATCGTAGACTCATCGTAGACGCGCTAATACCCAGAAGGGCTCGATATGAATCACGACTATAAGATACCCGGTTTTGGTTACACTGCACCGCAAAATGTGGGAGTAGTTAGGAATCTAAATCGTAGGAGACAGACACACAACTTCAGTTTTATATATAAAGATATACATATTTTAAAATCATATGGTCTTTACAACATATAACCGTTTTTATACATCATATAGACTTTTACATCCTAAATTTTTTACGTTGTATAGAATTCCGCTTTAATGACCAATATTGCCTCCAACAAAATTACAAAGCGCTTTTAACCCTAATCGTAGTGAAAAATAGATGAGTTAATATGTAAGTATTCTGTTCACTTCACATGGTCTTTACATTTAAATCAACGTTTATTCCGTTGTTATCAGAAAAGTCAGTGAAATAGTTTTAGAAACTATATGAAGATTGAGTGGAATGAAATCCTTTCAAATGCTAATCAGTTTACAGATAAGCGACTTTGACAATAAGCACTTGTCGTCGCATTAAACGTATTTCGGTCAATTTTCAGAAGATATCAAAATTCAGCTGAAACCGTTGTGAAGCGTGCGATAAGCAAATCACCAGTTTCACAACTCTTATCACGAATTTTACCACCAACCAAAACACCGCCTCTACCTCCAGGCAACACTTGTTTAACGCTATATAAAACCATTTCTAAAGAGTTTAAAGTAAATTGCAATAATTTTGAGAATAATTTTCCCAATTTTCCGAAACAGAGCGTATTTGACGGTAGTTGGAAAGCACAAACACTCACATGCCAAAGACCATCAATGGCTCTTCCTTTACAGTTCTAGCAGCAATTAGCACGCCGGGCGAAATGCGTAGCCGTATTTCGTCAGCCGTTACGTTATGAGTTCAAATTCTGCCGAGGTTGACTTTACCTTTCATCCTTTCGGGGTCGATTAAATAAGTACCAGTTACGCACTGGGATCGATATAATCGACTTAATCCGTGTGTCTGTCCTTGTTTGTCCTCTCTGTGTTTAGAAATAGGTAAGATACTAAGGCGTGTAACAAAAATCAAAATAAAATGTAAAGTGTGTGGCAAAAAAAGGATGAAAATATTGACCATTTTCTAATCGAGTGCAGTTAGCTTGCACATGAATATGTTGGCATGAATTTTACGACAAAAAAACCCCCAACAAAACACAACGCCACCACCCCTTCCAGTGAGCACTCGTTTAACTCTATATAAAACCCTTTCCAAAGAGTTAAAAATAATTTGCAATAGTATTTTGAGAATAATTTCCCCACATTCCCAAGACAAAGCATATTTGACAGCAGCTGGAAAGCACAACTTTACAGTTGCAACCGCTATCATCTGAAATAAAACCGAGGTCATTCTTGCCCTATATTTCTTCATAGTAAGATGCTAAGGAGTTTACCAAAAATTAAAATAAAACGCCAACAGCCTGCACAGTGGAACCAGAGTTTTCAATTACATCACAAGGTGTAAGGTAAAATACGAAAAGATACTCAAAATTCTTGAAAAGAAACAAAAGTAAAATAAACTTTATTTCAATGAAACAGTATTTATCAGAATTCTGCGTGTCACTCACACATTGAAGACAAAATAAGCAATATCTCCGTGAAAATGGGATCGTTATTGGGAAGATCAGAAATAATCATGATTTAAGATCTGAAATGAAACTAAGGATTTCGACCGTAATCCATAGAAAAGAATGAATCTCTCTCTATATAAAGCTGAAGTTGTCTGTGTATGGCAGGTTTGGTAGCCTTCAACTAACACTGTCTCCTCCGAGACCCTGCGGTATGATAGAAGAACGCTTGTTATTCCTTCCTTAAAAAAGGACCATGTTAACACCAAAAATTATTTACATCAAAAAGGTGCTTTTTTTCTATGAATATCCCTATTGTTTTCGATTTTTTGACTGCTGTGTCGCCATTTTTCGGTGTATTTCAACCAGAAAAATGTTCACTTAAAGAGAATAACAAAGAAATAATAATAATGCACAATTTTTACTTTTCAAAAATTCCAATTCTAAAGGGTCGAAACAGACCCGAGCAACGCCGGGCGATACTGCTAGTAATCTATGCACATGAAACATAAAATTCACTTCTGTAACTCATTAACTTTTATTAAAACTTTTAGAAAGCTGCACAGGAAGAAGACACCAGGAATGGGCCTAAGAATGGTAAGAATTACAAAATGGGTTTCTTGTGTTTTTGTATCATAATCCCGCCCTATCATTTTCGTTCTCCATCTTTTTCCCATCCGGTAGAATAATTTTTTCTTCTGAGAAAACAATAGAAGGAAAATATGTCTCGGAAATTTTACATACATACATGCATAAAGGCGGTGCTCCAGCATGGCCGCAGTCAAAATGACTGAAACAAGTAAAAAAAAAAAGACATACATACATACATATATACATATATACATACATACATACATACATACATACATACATACATACATACATACAAACGAAAGTCTGATGAAAAGGTATCGGGACTGTTGCTATAAAAAGAAAACTACAACATATATCAATTCGGCATTTAATCCCCTTCGAAGTAGTCTCCTTCTGAAGCTAACACACTTTATCCAGCGAAATAGAAGCATTTCTTGAACTCCGTTTTGGGGACAGCGACTAGCTGCCTCGTTGCATTCCCTTCGATTTTTTCGACGTCTCCGAAATCTCTTTCCTTTCAAGTGGGATTCCTGTCACCTTTTAAGACCGTTTTCAAAACGTTTTCGTCTTCCATGACACAATCAAGGAGATCATGTGGAATCGAAACCCGATCTTCTTTTTGAATCACCTACACTCTACACACTTTACTTCTAAACACTGATATAAACAACGGAAGTGAAACTGTTATAATTTAGTGTGCTTACACGACAGAGTTCAAGGTCAATCTGTGCCATGCGGCTTCACTTTGCGTACTGTAACCTCGTTACCATAGTAACGGTCCCGATACTTTTTGATAAAATTCGAAACATGGATACATACGTACGTACGTACGTACATACATACACACACACACACACACGTGCGCACACACATATACACACACAAGTATATTCACAATCATGCATAATCCCACACAGGAATACGTATTCTTGATTTAAATGTGATATTCGTAAAAATCGAATTACCTGACTTGACAATATTTCGGGCTTTTGATGGAAACTAGAAGGCTTCGATTCATTCTGCCATAAAAAAGAAAAAGGATTCCTGTGATAAAACGAACAGAACCAGGGCTAAAAATACGAAAGAAAAGTCGAAATAACTGGGCCTCGTTTACTTACCTTTATTATGTTAACGTGGTTACTCTACAAAAGAGATGGAGTACTGTGATATTCGTACTGTATTTGCTGCATAAGGTAAATGTTATCGTTTTAGTAGGAAATTGAAACCATGCTACTAATGCAACGTATCAGAAGTTTATTTCTTATTTCACGAGGCTCGCTCGAATTTGTTTTATAATTACTTATTGTATAATGCAATGCTATGGGATGGAAGCAGCCCGTCGGTTACGACGACGAGGGTTCCGGTTGATCCGATCAACGGAACAGCCTGCTCGTGAAATTAACGTGTAAGTGGCTGAGCACTCCACAGACACGTGTACCCTTAACGTAGTTCTCGGGGATATTCAGCGTGACACAGAAAGTGACAAGGCCGGCCCTTTGAAATACAGGTACAGCAGAAACAGGAAGTAAGAGTGAGAGAAAGTTGTGGTGAAAGAGTTCAGCAGGGATCACCACCATCCCCTGCCGGAGCCTACTGGAGCTTCAGGTGTTTTCGCTCAATAAACACTCACAACGCCCGGTCTGGGAATCGAAACCACGATCCTACGACCTATTTCTTTATTACCCACAAGGGGCTAAACACAGAGGGGACAAACAAGGACGGACATAGGTATTAAGTCGATTATATCGACCCCAGTGCGTAACTGGTACTTATTTTATCGACCCCGAAAGGATGAAAGTCGACCTCGGCGGAATTTGAACTCACAACGTAACGCAGACGAAATACCGCTAAGCATTTCGCCCGGCGTGCTAACGTTTCTGCCAGCTCGCCGATCCTACGACCGCGAGTCCGCTGCCCTAACCACTGGGCCATTGCGCCTCCACAATGCAATCCTATAAATGTGTAAAGGACGACAGCAAAGAGCTGAAGCGATAAAATTGACTCTAATTGAATTAGATATGGAATTGTTACATAAACGAAGTAAACTACTGTTAAGCATAAAGTTTGCAGAGGCTCCACCCTCTCGCCTACTGCTTATTCCATTTTATCATTTAAACGTATTATTACTTTTGATCGGGTGTAAGAAAAAAGTTCTATATTCTTCGAAAATGGGCAAAAGTATGTTGCGTGGGTTTACGCTTTTATAAAGACTAAAATAACGAATAAAAGGAAATTGTAGCAAGTATGGGCACATATTTTTAGTTTACCATCTGCTTGTTTTTGCAAGAATTAGATTTATCTGTCTTTGGATGCATAGATAAAGTAGCGATATTAATATTCTCTACATCAAAACAATCAAGTTAACTCTTAATTAGTATCTCAGTTACCTCAATTACGTATGAAGCTCTCAATTAGCGAGTTAATGAATTCTAGTTAAAAGATAGCTTGTATTCGCATTTGTAATCACACAAATACACAGGCACACCCGTCGAAACATAATAGTTAATAGTATATTCATATACATGCATATTTAACACGTTCGAATACAGTGGACGTGTGAAAACCTTTCGCTGCGGAAATAGTTTCAAGAGGAAATTCTTCTCCCAAACGTCATGTGTTAAAACACATTGGATTGTAAGTGAAGTCATTGGATGTAGACGCATACATTTCTTCTTTCTTTCACGTTGTCAATTACGAACAACAAATCTACCTTTCACTGTCCGATAAAGAACAATGTGTTGTTATATTAGAATAACAAACAATACGTTTGCTAAAGTGATAGTATGTTGTCAACTTAACGTGACAGTCCCATGAAAGGGAAGAATGCTACTGTTATTTAGCCCTAGGAAACACCGTTTCCTGTTGGACTTGACACTTTCACTGTGTCCTTATGTTTTCAAAGTGAAGATAATACATTTGCTGATGTGCATAACGCTTGATCTAGTTTGAATTTAATATATAAAGTCACACGAAGTAGTGTTGCAGCGACAGGTCTTCACATGTCCGAGTCTGCTCGACATGTTGAATATGACTTCATGCTAATATATTTTATTCGACGCTGTTTTACGTGACTTCATTTAATTCCAGCTTGACCTAGCTCTATGCTCATGAGTAAAATTACTGTTTACTAGTATAATATAAGACCAAATTCTTATTGTTCTGTAAAAGGCAGATTTTCCGGGAGTCGATAATAGCATAATCCCTCTATAATTTCCACAATCGCTTAAATCACCTTTTTTGGGCAATTTTACAATGAGTCCCTCTTTCCAATCATTAGACACATTTTCTTCCTGCCATATCTTAGAAAATAATGGATGAAACATTTCTACCGCTATTTCTATAGCTGATTTCATTTCTTCAGCTGGAATGTTGTCTACACCTCATGCTTTCCCATTCTTGAGGGATTGTATAGCCTTTCTTATTTCAAACTTGGGCAGTGGGTCAAGGCTGATGTTAAGATCCAAATTTCTTGGCACAATGTTGGCTATTGTGTCTGGAGGTAGTCTATTGAACAAATCTTCAAAATGCTACTTCCATCGATTTTTTGTTCTAGAATTGATGTTAGCATCCGGCCATCCTTCCCTTTTACTGCCTTTTCTACTCTTACTCTCTTCTCGGATAGTAATTTAATCTGTTGCCTAGTTTAACACTGACCACTTGGTCCTTCGATGAAATCAAGCCATAGCTTCAGTTTGGGACAACCTCACACAAAGCGGTCTGCATTCATAATAAATGTAAAGAATGTTTACCTCATCTTAAATTTCCCAATTTTTCATCTTTAGAAATTTTTCTGCAAAAAATGTGTTATTTGTCAGCAACTATGTGGTACACTTTCATTCCAAAAAGTATTCGGTCACGCATATTTAAGCCTTCAAAAAATGTTATGCACATATTTCTAATTCATTTGTTCGTAAATTGAAAGTAGAATGCATCCTATATTTGAAGCACTTTACAAGCGTGCACACGAGGGTTATTCATGTTTAAAATATTTCATACACATAATGAAAGAAAAGCTATTAGAAAAAATCAAATAGAAGGGAAGAATAAATATTAGTCTAAGCTAGTGGTAAAGTGTTTTTATTAGTTGTTTGTTGCAATAATCCATAAAGTATAATATTTAAAATGGCAAGAAATCGTTTTTGATGAAAAGTACGAATAATAGAAAATACACGAGAGAGCGCATTTCGATCTTTATACTATAGAGACTTCAAGTGTTATATTAGAATAGCAAATAGGAAGAACTGCAATGTAGAGTATTTTATCTTGGAGATCAAGCAGCCATTTAAAACCAATTCGTCTATGTTTCTTCACAAGAAGGTTTCGATATAATGAGCACTACTTCATGTCGAAAGCCTTACTATTTATGGGAGCCATCAAAAACTTTGAAAGTAATATATTGATAGTAAATTTACGGCACTAAGTATCAGTTTCTGCATCATCAATAGGTATTTGTGGCTGTGTGCTGCTCTGAAATTATTAGGAAGCAATAAAATGATAGTTCAAAGACTAATAATTAATTTTTTTCTTTCTTTGCCCAATTGGATAAGGTAAAGTCAATGAATTCTATTGATCATAAACTTATCATAAGAGTTTGTTCAATATAAAAACTGATCAATCTATCGGACACAAATCTAGAAGAATATGGATAGCCATAATATTTTCTATTGAGAACATGTAATATGCAATGTAATGGATTTTATAGCAATCTAGAAACCTAGGTTTGGAAGATGTACATATAAATAAATACTTGTGTTAGATTTAGAAACTACATTCAAATATTGATATTTGATTGTTAATAACTTCAGATTTGAGCTGCCAAAGTTTCAATAGTTAAAAGCAATCTCCGTTTACGAAGTAATTAATCCCGACTATGAAATATTCTATTTGATCTTAATGTTAAATAAATAAGGAAATATTATTGCAGCCAAGTTAGAAATTGAATCAAAAATAATGCCGCCGATTTAGGGATATATTAATAGATAAACGGTAACCTTTGCAATACTTCAGCGACCACATTTATAGTACGATCGTGACTAAATGAAAAGTGATAGATAAAGGAAGTGGTTAGTTGGAAGATGTTTTCATTGGCGTTGTGTTGTACTCTAGGTTAAGTTTGTGACATCTTCGCCTATCAAGAGAGAAGTTAGATTTAGCCCTAATTTATGAAATGAAGAAGAAATTAATATGTTCATTTCATCACATGTAGAGTTACAAAGGTTGTCCCGATATATAGTTGACCTACCGGCTGAAGAATTTCTAAGTTTGTATTCTGCTAACAATCACCTTAGAAAAGAAGTGAAACTTTCGTTTCAGTTAGCTGATAACACACATTCACACGCGCTCGAACTCGCATACACATGCACAGACACATGCACACGCACACACGGACTCGCACATACACATATACTCACACACATATATGGAAAGTCAGAGACAGATAAAGGTAAGTTTAATGTAATGTCGAATTGACGAGAAGTGTATGAATGAGATTGGCGATTTGCAATGGCAAGATCGGTTTCTATGCGGCCCCGAAATGCAGATTTCTTTCATGGGATTAAGTGGATCGAAACGAACTTTGTTATATCTTTTTATCGTTTAGCACATGCTCTTTCTCTTTTCTCAGGTGCTCCGAAACTGGTGGAAGAGAAGAAGTCGTTCTCAAATTGAAGATATGGCTTGATTTCATGGAAGGACCAAGTGGTCAATGTTAAACTAGGCAACAGATTAAGTGTACCATCCCCTAACTCAGAAATCATAAGCATCGCATGGTTTATAAATACACTCTTTACTCTTTTACTCTTTTACTTGTTTCAGTCATTTGACTGCGGCCATGCTGGAGCACCGCCTTTAGTCGAGCAACTCGACCCCGGGACTTATTCTTTGTAAGCCCAGTACTTATTCTATCGGTCTCTTTTGCCGAACCGCTAAGTGACGGGGATGTAAACACACCAGCATCGGTTGTCAAGCAATGCTAGGGGGACAAACACAGACACACAAACATATACACACACACATATATATATACATATATACGACAGGCTTCTTTCAGTTTCCAAATCCACTCACAAGGCATTGGTCGGCCCGGGGCTATAGCAGAAGACACTTGCGCAAGATGTCACGCAGTGGGACTGAACCCGGAACCATGTGGTTGGTAAGCAAGCTACTTACCACACAGCCACTCCTGCGCCTGGTGTATTTTATGGTGTATTTTTACTAATATTGTTTCATATGACTCTCCCTTTTTAAATCATGTGGTTTGAGGGAGGTCTGGTTGCTGTTTCTAGCAGAAAGAGTGACTGCATAGAAGCTTGGTATTGACATGTCATCTTTTGGTCGCGTCTACAGGAAGGTTTCTTTAAACACTGTACTGCAAAACATGAAAACTGTAGAACCGCTCGGCTTGCAAGAAATATTACCAAAATCTCCTTACATCATATTTTAGAATCTTATTTTAATATCATATTTTAGTATTTATAGATACTACATTTCAAAAAAACTTGCTCATGGAGGGTTAATTCTGGGAATTAAAAAATCAACAGAAATAAGAAAAACAACAACAGAAGCGGCGGTGAAATAGTCTACCCTGTGGTAACTATTTACAGAAAGATTGCCTGGTTCGTTGAGATCTAAAAGCTTTAGCTATACACAATGTATAAACAACTATATAAATTCATATATTTATTCATTGCTTTACTGTTGATATTATAATTTGACACCTCAAATTTTTTTCAAACGTGATATTTTGTGTATATAATGATATAAATCGTGATTAAATTCGGTTCTCGAAAATACGTTGAAATACTGATGGTTATTTGATGACTTTGTAAACGTGGTATCTTCAATATCCTCGCTTTGGTCGCCTCCTTCCTCGTTGTCACCGTCATCATCATCGTCTAACAGACAATGAAATTTACGATGATATTCTAAGATTTCGAGTCTCAGATGGTGTGAAGACGAAATGCTAATCGCCACGCGAAAAATGTGTTAGTATTCTGGATATATATCATTCGTTTTTGAATGTCGCAAGGGTATTCAAGTGTACAAACGCACAAGGTGTAGTGAATATATTTTGTAAAATAGTTATATACTGTAAGCTCAGCTAATGATCCTAAGTGCTGGTTAACACAAAAGGTAAAATCAATCGATGCTGAGATGTCTGTACTTTTCTTTGTAGTTTTGCAAAGGATTATCTTTTATCATATTCACTACATTCACCTTGCGTGTTTACTTATTGTGAAATATGCGGCTTTGGAGAGTTGACTCTTTTTTTCTAGCATAGCTAATTTTTATGTATATTTTACCTATTTTGATTAAGCTTCTTGGTCACTTTATTGTTTTTAATAATAATAATAATAATAATAATATATATATATATATATATATAAACAAGCGGGTGTATTAGTTTGGCGCTCGGGAAAGTGAGACAGTCTTTTACGTTTCGAGTGTGTGTGTGTATGCGTGTGTGCTTGTGTGTAAGTGTGAATGTATAGAAAATGAAACAGCTTAACAGAAAGAAGTTCAAATTTGTTTTTTCAACACATGACTGAGCAATGACTCTGGAATTAAAGGCGTGTGCGCGCGCACGCACACTGGCACGCACACGCACGCACACGCACGCACACGCACGCACACAGACACACACACACATACACACGGATATACATATATTGGCACTTGTAAACTTCCTTATTTCTGTGAGGCATCGAAGACTTGTCTTACTCTACGAACGAAGAAATGAGCAAGAAATGTTCTAAAATGTAAATTTTGAATTTAGTTTAGTTAGGCGCAGGAGTGGCTGTGTGGTAAGTAGGTTGCTAACCAACCACATGGCTCCGGGTTCAGTCCCACTGCGTGGCATCTTGGGCATGTGTCTTCTGCTATAGCCCCGTGCCGACCAATGCCTTGTGAGTGGATTTGGTAGACGGAAACTGAAAGAAGCCTGTCGTATATATGTATATATATATGTGTGTGTGTGTATATGTTTGTGTGTCTGTGTTTGTCCCCCTAGCATTGCTTGACAACCGATGCTGGTGTGTTTACGTCCCCGTCACTTAGCGGTTCGGCAAAAAGAGACCGATAGAATAAATACTGGGCTTACAAAGAATAAATCCCGGGGTCGATTTGCTCACTAAAGGCGGTGCTCCAGCATGGCCGCAGTCAAATGACTGAAACAAGTAAAAGAGTAAAAGAGTAAAGAGTTATAAAATTACATCTTACAACAGCTAAAAACATTTTTTTCGGCTTATTATTGCATAAATCTTCGAATGTTTTTCATTAAATCGAACCTTTTTATTTCTTTCTTTTGTCTATATTTTTCGTTATTTTGTACTATTCCAATTCGTGAAACATTTAAATTACTATAGAGGTAGGTCAAAATAAGTAATTTCTGATTTCTTGTTATTTTGAGGTTGCTAATAAAATACCTGGATAATTTTTGGTGTTTAACAATTCTTTTCTCTGTTGGATTACATGTAAAATTTTTGCCATACTAATGTCTAATTTGATAATTTTCCATTCTCAAAAAAATGATGTCTAAATTGGGGCAAAATGAGTAATGACTAATTTCAGTAATGGTAGGGTTTCGGATTAGAACACCCACATGTTGGATTTTTTCTTCGTTTTGACGGTGATTTTTCCAATTTGTTTTTCATCACAGCCTAAATTGTTCTCCCCTCCCTCCCTTCCCATCCTTACGCCCATCCAGACCGATTTTGGCCAATTCTTTTTTGTAGCACGTACTTAAAAACGATGGGAGAAGCCGTTTCGCTAAAAAAATTTAATATTTTCACAAGAGAAGGTGTGTGATTTAAAGGAGATTTAGCTGTTTTTTCTAGCACATCTTACGACTACCTTTGTCACTGTCATATGTATTGATGTTTCTCAATATTTTTCTCCCATAAGCACATTTATGCTATTAAAAAAAAATGAAAATCTCTGATTTTTTCATATCCCATTGTTTCTATTTACAATTATAAGACATTGGAGAGCTTGAGATCAGCGCTGGAATTTATCTACAGTGATTTAAAAAAGATATCTAAAAGATAATTTGTTTTTATAGCATACATTTCTGTCAGTAACTATGTGTTTTCTTACACACCACACACGGCCTCACTTGGTCGAGAGTGGGGGATTTAAATTAAAATTTTTTTTTGTTGCTTAGATCCCAGCAATGTACCACGCAGCTGTTACTTCATCATTACCATTCCATAAATTGTGCTTATGGGAAGAAAGTTATCGAAAAACTCAAACGATTGCTCTTAATATAGTAAATGGCATGTAAATAATTTGAACTGTCTGTTAATGTGTATAGTGTACAGTACAAGTAAACTGCTTAAAAACATCCACCAATTATTTAAAAATTTATAAAATTGGTACACATATGATATACCGCTATTTTGAAAATGTTAAAAGGGGTTTTATAGAATAAAATAATGGCAAGAGCAGCGAATAAAGAATAATAGAAGGAAGTAAAATATTAAAAGTAGAAGAAATCTTCCTGGAGCAATAGAAGTGGTGGTGATAGAATTCTTGGCTTATACACTTTTAATTAAAAACAATATATGAACAAATTGCCTGAAAAAATATCTTTCGTAAAGAGCAAACAAACAAATAAATGATGTTTATGTATGAAGACATGGTATTGGCTTCAAAAGCGTGATTTTCATATGAAAACATTGCTATCTCTTTGACAATAGAAAGTCTTCATTAAAAATAATGAAATTGATTTATAGATTTATTGGTCTTTATTTTCAATTTGGTTGAAAATTTTCAAAATAACAGTACACTTCCAAAATGACAGTGTACCATCAGGCCATTAAGAAAGAAATGTTCGATTTTGAACTGAAAGTTTACTTTAGCTCAACAAAAAGTAATGCAGTTAATCAAAGTATGCCTCTAAATTATCGACATAATTTTGCCATTTTATTGGTAGCTTATTTATGGCGGCAGCGAAGAATTCTGGAGAGCAAGAGGTAATAAAATCACGAAAGACTGTTTTTGCATCTTCTTCAGATTTGAAGATTTTTCCTTGCAGGAAGTTGTCTAATGGCTGGAAAACGTGATAGTTGTGCAAGGTCTGGTGCAAGTTCTGTTCCTGTAAATAGAGTAGCGTTGTGGAGGCGCAATGGCCCAGTGGTTAGGCCAGCGGACTCGCGGTCATAGGATCGCGGTTTCGATTCCCAGACCGGGCGTTGTGAGTGTTTATTGAGCGAAAACACCTAAAAGCTCCACGAGGCTCCGGCAGGGGATGGTGGTGATCCCTGCTGTACTCTTTCACCACAACTTTCTCTCACTCTTACTTCCTGTTTCTGTTGTACCTGTATTTCAAAGGGCCGGCCTTGTCACTTTCTGTGTCACGCTGAATATCCCCGAGAACTACGTTAAGGGTACACGTGTCTGTGGAGTGCTCAGCCACTTACACGTTAATTTCACGAGTAGGCTGTTCCATTGATCGGATCAACCGGAACCCTCGTCGTCGTAACCGACGGAGTGCTTCCATCCAGAGTAGCGTTCTTTATGCAACGTGTGGGCGAGCATTGTCTTACAAGAAAATTGGCCTGTCTCTATTGACCAATCTCGGTTGCTTAATTGCAAGCTCACTCATCATTTCATCCAATTGGTTGATGTATACATCCGCTGTAATTGGTTCTACTTTTAATATTTTACTTCCTTCTATTATTCTTTATTCGCTGCTCTTGCCATTATTTTATTCTATAAAACCCTTTTTAACATTTTCAAAATAGCGGTATATCATATATGTACCAATTTTATAAATCTCATGAAGCTGTAGCGGATGACACCAAACAGACACTGTTAGCTTTTTTTTGTGAATATTCTTTTTGGATTGTGTTTTGGCACTTCGTCTCTATCCAACCACTATGCAGAATGCTTGCTATCGTTGAAAAGAATCCATTTTTCATCACACGTAACAATACGATGCAAAAACGGTTCGCTTTCATGTTATGACAGCAAAAAACAGCAAGTTCCAAGACGAGGTGTCATTTGATGCTCGTTCAGTTCGTGTGGTACCCACTTGTCCAGCTTCTTTACCTCGCCGATTTGTTTCAGATGGTCCAATACAGTTGAAATTGAAACGTCAAGCCTTGCTGCTAACTCACACGTAGTTTGTGAGGTATCCGCTTCCACTACAGTTTCCAGTTCATCATTATCCACCTTGGTCTCAGGTCTACCACGGGGCTGGTTTTCAAGAGTAAACTCACCAGACCGGAGCTTCTCAAACCATCGATATAGAGTTAGCTCATTCGTCACATCTTCACCAAACACCTCGAGCTGTCTGGGATTCAATGGTTCCACGACGGAACTCATATCCATAAACAACATGAATTTTTGATCTATCCATGGGTTCAGAAAAATTGATTTATAAGAGACTAGCAGTATCGCCCGGCGTTGCTCGGGTTTGTAAGGGAAATAACTATATAAGCATTTTTAGAGATGTAAAGTATAATAGCCATCTCAATATGGCTAACCACAAAGGAGGGGTGGGTGTTACTGTGGCTTTTTACGTTCTGAGATTTAATAATAAATTTTTAGAGAGTTACTTTCCTTATATAATAGCAAAAAAATGTATTAAAAATTAGAAAAATTGATGGTAATTTTTTTTTTAAATCGTAGACTCATCGTAGATGTGGCTAATACCTAGAAGGGCTCGATATGAATCACGACTATAAGATACCCGGTTTTGGTTAAACTGCACCGCAAAATGTGGGAGTAGTTAGGAATCTAAATCGTAGGAGACAGACAGCACACAACCTCACTTTTATATATAAAGATAACCTACATTATAATCAGACACCGTGAATTACATTTCGAAAAGTGATGATGTAATTCTTCAATGCTGCAAAATCAAAGAATTGTCAAGATAAAACATTAGGGTTAACGACTGTTGAACTTGGTGCACAAGAAAATCAAACATTTCATACTTAATGACCTGATATATATTTACCAAAACATTTATTTAAAAATTCATTCTGAATTTACAATTGGTATTACTGTATAGTACCAGTAATATATTCAGTACACGTGCATTGTAATTATTTAAAAATATACATTTTTTTTGCAAAAAATTTGAATTGCACCTTTTTGTTCCCACTTATGTATTTTTTGAACATTTTATTTATTCGTTATAAAAATAAGATATCATAGTAGTTGCGGGTGAACTCCCCTAGTCTCCTGGCAACCAATATTTTTAGACTCAGTCCGCCACTGCATGTAGATATGCATGGGTGTGTGTGTGTGTGTGTGTGTATGTGTGTGTGTGTGTGTGTGTTTGTTCTCGTGTGAGTGTACGTGCGTGTGGTGGAGTCATTAGGGCGTGGGGCAAAAATCTTGCGGTGTATATTTCCAATCTGCGTCCTGATTTCGAATCCCACCGAAGTCATCTTTGATTTTCATCGTTTCTAGGTCGCTAAAATGCGAACTTTGCTTAGAGGAGTCCCTCCAAATACTTACGTCACAGAGTAACCTAATTGACATAAGCAGGAATTAACGATACGCTGTAAGCATTTCTATAATAAATTCTTTGGATCTTTTCGGTTTGAACGGCAGTTTTTTTCTAGCAGTGTCATATGAAATTGTCACCCATAATTATGACCCTAGTATCGATCTATTGCATTTCAATCTATTTTAGGGTTAGGGTTAGGGGTGGGGGAAGGGTATCTTTTTTTCTTCACAAATGTAAATAAACCCAATCTGTTTCTTAAACGAGGGACATATTCATACGGCACAGAATGTTTTTTTACCTCAATAGACGTCACTGATTGGTTGAAATTGCAAAAATTGAAGAAAAAAAAACAACAAATATCTTACAAACTATAGAATTTTCTCAATAAAGCCAAGAGAAAAATATGTTTTATAAACACATTCTACCAATATACGAAGTTTAAAAGGTGTTTAGTTACCTGGAAATTATGTTAAAAACTGCCGTTCAAACCGAAAAGATCCAATTCTTTAGCCGGTTTCCTAAATAACTTTAATTCTATAGTGAGAGGCAATGGTCAAATGGGTATGATGCCTAAAGGATAATTGCAAATTTTGTAATTTATCTTTTTTGTTTGATTTAAAAAAATTTTATTTTATATTTTTAACCTAATATTTTTTCACCCTATCTACTTTCCACTGCTGCTGCTACTTTCTCCACCGTCTCTTCATAATATTATTACTGCTGACTTTTTTCGTTCCTTTTACTCTTCATTTTTTCTAATGCACTTCGCTCCCAATGTAAGATAGTAGTAACGACCCAAGATCAAAGATTTAAGTTGATCATGAGAGTAAGTAGCCTATATCAAATATATATACATTTTCTAGATTCTAGATAGTGTTTGACCTAAAGACA
The DNA here is from genome assembly GCF_006345805.1 of Octopus sinensis. Taxonomy (NCBI): domain Eukaryota; kingdom Metazoa; phylum Mollusca; class Cephalopoda; order Octopoda; family Octopodidae; genus Octopus; species Octopus sinensis. The sequence goes on along the minus strand of NC_042999.1, from coordinate 159,673,166 downwards.
ATGCAAATGTTTTTTGAGTGTGACGATCAATCACACACATCAAGGCCATTAATGTTTTTTATTACTGTCCTCTCTTTGATTTCTAACTATCGCTTATCTCGGATCTTTTCGGTTTGAACGGCAGTTTTTAAAATAATTTCCACGCAACTAAACACTTTTAAACTTTGTATACTGGTAGAATGTGTTTATAAAACAGCTTTTTCTCTTGGCTTTATTGAGAAAATTCTATAGTTTGTAAGATATTTGTTGTTTTTTTTTCTTCAATTTCTGCAATTTCAACCAATCACTGACGTCTATTGAGGTAAAAAAACATTCTGTGCCGTATGAATATGTCCCTCGTTTAAGAAACAGATTGGGTTTATTTACATTTCTGAAGAAAAAAAAGATACCCTTCCCCCACCCCTAACCCTAAAACAGATTGAAATGCAATAGATCGATACTAGGGTCATAGTTATGGGTGACAATTTCGTATGACACCGCTAGAAAAAACTGCCGTTCAAACCGAAAAGATCCCTTATCTCTTCCTGTCTTTATTTCTTCCATCCCATGTCTCCCCTCTTTTATTCTTTCTCTTACTTTCCCTCATTCTTTCTTTCTCTTTCCTTTCGTTCTTTTTTTTCCAACTCATCACTCTTCTACTTCCTCTTCTCTTTCTCTCTCTCTTCCACTCACCGTACGGTTATCGCCTCTCTTTGCTTCCGTTGCCATGCCTGAATCGTTCATTTATGATTGTTCTGCCTGGTTTTCACCAGAATAAAAAACAATAAACGCCGCCCTTTTCAAGCCTAGCCAGGTTCATGGGCCCGGTTTCCAGGTTTGTGTGGCGTACGTGTTCCCCCCGGCTGGACGGGATGCCAGTCCATCGCAGCGTTACTCAAGAAACAGGAAGAGAGAGTGAGAGAAAGTTGGGGCGAAAGAGTACAACAAGGGTCGCCACCCCCCCTGCCGGACCCTCGTGGAACTTTTAGGTGTTTTCGCTCAAAAAACACACACAACGTCCGGTCTTGGAATCGAAACCGCGATCCTCCGAAAGCGAGTCCGCTGCCCTAACCACTGGGCCATTGCGCCTCTTATTTTCCCCAGAATACCATGACTCTATTGACAATAGCTTTAACTCTCTATGCCGTTTATTTTTTCTCAACTCATCAACGGCCGTATACTTATATTTATATATACACATACACACATATTTGCATGCATATGCTTATCCATGCATACATAAATGTCTGCATGGATATATTAATACATAGTGATATATATATATATATATATATATATATATATATATATATATAGATACAATTGCAGCGTGGAAGATGTTTATAAGCCATTTAAGACTACACAAAAAAACTATTTCTTTGCTACCCACAGAGAGGACAAACAAGGACAGACAAGCGGATTAAGTCGATTATATCGACCCCAGTGCGTAACTGGTACTTATTTAATCGACCCTGAAAGGATGAAAGGCAAAGTCGACCTCGGCGGAATTTGAACTCAGAACGTCACGGCAGACGAAATAACGCTAAGCATTTCGCCCGGCGTGCTAACGTTTCTTATTTCTTTATTGCCCACAAGGGGGTTAAACATGGAGGGGACAAACAAGGACAGACAAATGGATTAAGTCAATTACATCGACCCTGTGCGTAACTGGTACTTAACTTATCGACCCCGAAAGGATAAAAGGCAAAGTCGACCTCGGCGGAATTTGAACTCAGAACACGAAGACAGACGAAATAACGCTAAGCATTTCGCCCGCCCGGCGTGCTAACGTTACTGCCAGCTCAAACCGTTAGATTCACTTCAACATTTAAATTTGATTTGTGTTAACATATTTTCGTCGCTTTGAAACCGCGACCTGTTCACTGACAAAACTTCGTGGTGCACGAACCCTAAGAATCAATAAGAGCCCAAAGTATCAATAAGATTCACACACATACGCACACATGTCTGTGACTATGTGTGTGTCATCTGTGAGTGTGTGTGCTGGTAGCCAATGAAATAAATAGATTGATATATGAATATAACTCGGGGCGTATGACAGAGCAAGTGATTAGCTCTGTAAAAATTCAAAATACCAATTCTCCACGTTTAACGCCACTATTCGGCTTTGGAGATGCTCTTAGGCAACTACACTCTATTGCTTGTATGCAGAATCGGTCCTGGAGTCGATTATGACTTTCGTCTCACTGAAATGAATAAAATATAAGTCCTGTACTTCCGATTGTGCATTACAGACTAACTGAATAAATAAATCATCTTTTATCTTTTACTTGCTTCAGCCATTAGACTGCGGCCATGCTGGGGCACCACCTTGAAGAACTTTTCGTCTAATTAATCGACCCCAGTACTTTTTTAAGCCTGGTATTCATTCTTTGGATCTTTTCGGTTTGAACGGCAATTTTTTTCTAGCAGTGTCATATGAAATTGTCACCCATAATTATGACCCTAGTATCGATCTATTGCATTTCAATCTATTTTACGGTTAGGGTTAGGGGTGGGGGAAGGGTATCTTTTTTTCTTCACAAATGTAAATAAACCCAATCTGTTTCTTAAACGAGAGACATATTCATACGGCACAGAATGTTTTTTTTACCTCAATAGACGTCACTGATTGGTTGAAATTGCAGAAATTGAAGAAAAAAAACAACAAATATCTTACAAACTATAGAATTTTCTCAATAAAGCCAAGAGAAAAAGATGTTTTATAAACACATTCTACCAGTATACGAAGTTTTAAAGCGTTTAGTTACTTAGAAATTATGTTAAAAACTGCCGTTCAAACCGAAAAGATCCAATTCTTTAGCCGGTTTCCTAAATAACTTTAATTCTATAGTGAGAGGCAATGGTCAAATGGGTATGATGCCTAAAGGATAATTGCAAATTTTGTAATTTATCTTTTTTGTTTGATTTAAAAAAATTTTATTTTATATTTTTAACCTAATATTTTTTCACCCTATCTACTTTCCACTGCTGCTGCTACTTTCTCCACCGTCTCTTCATAATATTATTACTGCTGATTTTTTTCGTTCCCTTTACTCTCCATTTTTTCTAAGGCGCTTCACTCCCAATGTAAGATAGTAGTAATGACCCAAGATCATAGATTTAAGCTGATCATGAGAGTAAGTAGCCTATATCTCTCTCTATATAAACGGCAGTTTGTCTGTGTGTGTTTCTGTGTGTCTGTTAGGTTGTACCCTCACCGTGACCACGGCTTTCAACCGATTCTGATGAAACTTAACACACACATAGCCCAATGTCATAATTCAAAACTAACGCAGCGAAAATTTTGAAAAGTTCCCCCAGTTCTGAAAAAAATCGATAAATTCGACATGGGGTCGAGAATCAGAAACACAAACCACAGACTGTCTAGGAGACGCAACTCGACCTTTTTAACTAAAAAAGATTTACCATCATTTTTTTCCCCATTTTTTTGCTATTTTTTGGCTATAACTCTCTAAAAATGCTTTATAGTTATTTCCCTTACAAACCCGAGCAACGCCGGGCGATACTGCTAGTCAAATATAAATACATTTTCTAGATTCTAGATAGTGTTTGACCTAAAGACAATGCAAATGTTTTTGGAGTGTGACGATCAGTCACACACATCAAGGCCATTAATGTTTTTTATTACTGTCCTCTCTTTGATTTCTAACTATCGCTTATCTCGGATCTTTTCGATTTGAACGGCAGTTTTTAAAATAATTTCCACGTAACTAAACGCTTTAAAACTTCGTATACTGGTAGAATGTGCTTATAAAACATCTTTTTCTCTTGGCTTTATTGAGAAAATTCTATAGTTTGTAAGATATTTGTTGTTTTTTTTCTTCAATTTCTGCAATTTCAACCAATCACTGACGTCTATTGGGGTAAAAAAACATTCTGTGCCGTATGAATATGTCCCTCGTTTAAGAAACAGATTGGGCTTATTTAGATTTGTGAAGAAAAAAAGATACCCTTCCTCCACCCCTAACCCTAACCCTAACCCTAAAATAGATTGAAATGCAATAGATCGATACTAGGGTCATAATTATGGGTGACAATTTCATATGACACTGCTAGAAAAAACTGCCGTTCAAACCGAAAAGATCCCTTATCTCTTCTTGTCTTTATTTCTTCCATCCCATGTCGCCCCTCTTTTATTCTTTCTCTTACTTTCCCTCATTTCTTTCTTTCTCTTTCCTTTCGTTCTTTTTTTCCAACTCATCACTCTTCTTCTTCCTCTTCTCTTTCTCTCTCTCTCTTCCATTCACCGTACGGTTTCGCCTCTCTTTGCTTCCGTTGCCATGCCTGAATCGTTCATTTATGATTGTTCTGTCTGGTTTTCACCAGAATAAAAAACAATAAACGCCGCCCTTTTCAAGCCTAGCTAGGCTCATGGGCCCGGCTTCCCGGTTTCTATGGGGTATGTATTCCCCCCAGCTGGACAGGACGCCAGTCCATCGCAGCGTTACTCAAGAAACAAGAAGAGAGAGTGAGAGAAAGTTGGGGCGAAAGAGTACAACAAGGGTCGCTTTTAGGTGTTTTCGCTCAATAAACACACACAACGTCCGGTCTGGGAATCGAAACCGCGATCCTCCGAACGCGAGCCCGCTGCCCTAACCACTGGGCCATTGCGCCTCTTATTTTCCCCAGAATACCTTGACTCTATTGACAATGGCTTTAACTCTCTATGCCGTTTATTTTTTCTCAACTCATCAACGGCCGTATACTTATATTTATATATACACATACACACATATTTGCATGCATATGCTTATCCATGCATACATAAATGTCTGCATGGATATATTAATACATAGTGATATATATATATATATATATATATATATATATATATATATAGATACAATTGCAGCGTGGAAGATGTTTATAAGCCATTTAAGAATACACAAAAAAACCTATTTCTTTACTACCCACAAGGGACTAAACACAGAGAGGACAAACAAGGACAGACAAACGGATTAAGTCGATTATAACGACCCCAGTGCGTAACTGGTACTTATTTAATAAAACCCGAAAGGATAAAAGGCAAAGTCGACCACGGCAGAATTTGAACTCAGAACGTTACGGCAGACGAAATATTGCTAAGCATTTCGCCCGGCGTGCTAACGTTACTGCCAGCTCAAACCGTTAGATTCACTTCAACATTTAAATTTAATTTGTGTCAAAATATTTTCGTCGCTTTGAAACCGCGACCTGTTCACTGACAAAACTTCGTGGTGCACGAACCCTAAGAATCGATAAGAACCCAAAGTATCAATAAGATCCACACACATACGCACACGTCTGTGACCATGTGTGTGTTGTGTGTGAGTGTGTGTGCTGGTAGCCAATGAAATAAATAGATTGATATATGAATATAACTCGGGGCGTATGACAGAGCAAGTGATTAGCTCTGTAAAAATTCAAAATACCAATTCTCCACGTTTAACACCACTATTCGGCTTTCGAGATGCTCTTAGGCAACTACACTCTATTGCTTGTATGCAGAATCGGTCCTGGAGTCGATTATGACTTTCGTCTCACTGAAATGAATAAAATATAAGTCCTGTACTTCCGATTGTGCATTACAGACTAACTGAATAAATAAATCATCTTTTATCTTTTACTTGCTTCAGCCATTAGACTGCGGCCATGCTGGGGCACCACCTTGAAGAACTTTTCGTCTAATTAATCGACCTCAGTACTTTTTTTAAGCCTGGTATTCATTCTTTGGATCTTTTCGGTTTGAGCGGCAATTTTTTTCTAGCAGTGTCATATGAAATTGTCACCCATAATTATGACCCTAGTATCGATCTATTGCATTTCAATCTATTTTAGGGTTAGGGTTAGGGTTAGGGGTGGGGGGAAGGGTATCTTTTTTCTCTTCACAAATGTAAATAAACCCAATCTGTTTCTTAAACGAGGAACATATTCATACGGCACAGAATGTTTTTTACCTCAATAGACGTCAGTGATGGTTGAAATTGCAGAAATTGAAGAAAAATAAACAAAACAAATATCTTACAAACTATAGAATTTTCTCAATAAAGCCAAGAGAAAAAGATGTTCTATAAACACATTCTACCAGTATACGAAGTTTAAAACTTTTTAGTTACCTAGAAATTATGTTAAAAACTGCCGTTCAAACCGAAAAGATCCCAATCTTTTGGTCACTTTAGCCGAACCGCTAGTTTACGGGAACGTAAACACACCAACACAGGTTGTCAAGTGTTGGTGGGGGACAAACACAAAGACACACATACACAGACACACAGAGATACAGATAAACACACACACACACCTGAGGCTTTAGTAGAAGACGCTTGCTCAGGATGTCATGTAGTGGAACTGAACCCGGAACCATGTGGTTGGGAAGCAAGTCTCTTACCACACAGCTACGCCTGCGTCTATTAATTAGTTTATTTTAATGAAACCACAGAAATGGGAAGTTGCAATGTTCTTAAGACTTTCAGAATGTCATTAGAATGGTTCAAAGAAAATCTTAAATAGAAAATAATATTAAATAATATTTCAAACTGGAAAGTGTACGATTTGGAAAATATACTCGAGAAGATTTAATTTCCTCAAGAGACGAATATTATATTGGCTTCAATGATTGTAATTAAGTTTGGCATTTCAGCTTTGTTTTTTACTATTTTAACGAAAATAAAAATTTTCCAATGGAACTACGATTATTCAATAAACGTGATGCTAAAATGGGGGAGAGATACATTGAAAATTATCACTTGGTAAATGGCAAAATCATGATGTGTTGATCAAAATTACTTGGGTCTTTATTCACGGCTTTTTATGCTTTTAGTTCGGTACCAATGAATATCGACATATTTTTCATCTTAACGGGGACAAAATATCTACTTAGTCGACTGTCTCTTCCTCCCTGAAAAAAAAAAAGGAAGAGAAATATTGTTTAAGATTTATCCGTTCGTCAGTTTGCGCTTGTGTGTTATGTTGGATGGTCTGTTGATATGAAAATCATTATTATACAAATATTCCCATCTTAGTTCTTTGCTTACCTGATTGTTGTTTAATTTATGTCAAATTGAGATCATACTATAACAGATCATACGCCACTCATTTCTCGGCATGTTTGATTTTTACATCTCTTCCATACTCCCTGCCGTTTACATTATTGCTCTGCAACAGTTCAGCCCAGATAAAGCAAATTGATCAAAATAAGTTTTCCCTCTGATCTGGTTTTCACATTTTTTTTACTATGATATTTTAACATTAAAAAAAAATATTTTGTAATATTCATAAAATTCAATTAGAGCTTTCATATGTTTGTAGTAACCATCAGATTTTAAAATGTTTTAACCCTTTCGTTACTGTATTTATTTTGAGATGTTCTGTGTTTCTTTCAATTACTTTAAATGTAACAAAGAATTAAGTAAAATAACTTAGTTATTATTAAGCTAGTGTTAGGAACATAAATTGTGACTAAGGTTTGGTGGGAGATTTTAATTCAAAACTTATGAAAACAAGACATTTGTACTCAGAGCCAGAGCCAGTTTCAGCTGGGTTGGTAACGAAAGGGTTAACTGACAGTTGAGTTCTTGACAACTTTAGTACCTCTTAGAATGCTCCAACAAGCTTAATTTTTGGATAGGGTTTTGACCAATCTGCATGCAGTGATTTGAAAAGGTAAGGAGTGTAAGGAGGTTGAGACATGACTTCTATATTTAGTGCCATAATCTTTTCCTGAGTGAGCTGGACAATATATAGTCTTGCATTATCATGTCAGAGCTACACCTCTCTACAGTGAACAACGATGGGTGCTTACTCTGCAAAGTTTTTCGTAATGCGCAGGCGTGGCTGTGTGTTAAAAATTTTGCTTCCCAAGCACATAGTTCTGGGTTCAGTCCCACCGTATGACACCTTGTGAGTGGATTTGGTAGGTGAAAACTGAAAGGCCGTCGTGTATATATAAGAATATATATATATATATATATATATTATATATATATATATATATATATATTATATATATATATATATATATATGTATATATATATAGTTAATCCAAACATGAAAACACAAAGAGAAAACACAACAACGCGAGGACGTGGAAGAAGTATAGTATTATTGGACATTCAGGAAAGAAGGAAAAAAGGAGGGTTTAACGTTTCGAGTAGAGCTCTTCGTCAGAAACATAAGAAAAGGAAAGATCCAAAGAAGGGAAGACGGAGGGGAAAAAATCGCTAACGGTACACACGCGGTCACATTATATATATATATATATATATATATATATATATATATATATATACAACAATTGAGGGTAAAATTAATTAATTAATCAATTTCACCAAGTATTCAGTATGCAAAGGGACCATTTAAGGCGAATTCAAATTATTACATTATATAATTACATTATTACATTTTATTTTTATTTTATTTTATTTTACTAAGCCCTTTTATATATATATATATATATATATATTCTTTTATTCTTTTATTCTTTTACGAGGGACGTTCAATAAGTAATGCCTCTGACCCACTTGCAGTTGTTTGATCTAGCTGAAATTTTGTCTGTGCAATTATTTATATCTCTATAGAGTAAGTGACAAATTACAGCTCTGAATTAAATGTGGTTTCTGATTTACAGGTGCTTGAACCGAGTCAAGTGTGAAATAGAGCCTGTTGAGTGTCGAGCAGTGATTCAGTTTTTGTATTTGAAAGGACGCACACCACGGGAGACTTTTGATGAAATGAAAGTAACTTATGGTGATGATGCCTCATCATATGACCTTGTAAAGCGCTGGCATCGTGAATTCAAACATGGTCGGAACTCTGTGGAAACAGCTCCCAGATCTGGTCGCCCCCTTCTGCCATTGATGAGGTATCTGTCCGTCAAGTGACCATTTGCATATGCAAAAGGTGTCTGCCAGATGGATTCCCAGGTTGCTCACGCCTTTCCAGAGGCAAGAACGCGTCGAGTGCTCGAGGGTGAATTTGGAGATGTGCCAAGAAGATGAGTCAAAATTTTTCAAAAGACTGATTACACAGGATGAAACCTGGCTCCATCACGATGATCCAGAGACCAAAGCCCAGTCAATGCAGTGGAAGCACCGTGACTCACCCTTCCAAAGAAGGCAAGGGTGCAGCCCTCCGCTGGCAAGGTCATGCTCACAGCCTTCTGGGACCAGGACGGAGTAGTGATGACAGATTTCCTGGCAAAGGGTACCACAATTGCAGGAGCCTATTATGCTTCACTTTTGAGGAAATTAAGAGAAGTTATCAAAATCAAGAGGCGGGGCAAGATCAGCAAAGGCATCCTCCTCCTGCAGGACAACGCTCCGGTCCACAACTCGCTTGTCGCCAGATCAGAAGCACAAGCGTATGGCTATGAACTCCTCCCCATCCCCCCTACTTTCCTGACCTTGCACCCTCTGATTTTCACCTCTTCCCAATCATGAAGTTGTTTTTGAAAGGAAAGCGTTTCCCAGATGATGCAGCCTTGATTTCTGAAGTCACGTCATGGTTGGAGGACCAAGCTGGGTTCTTCTACAAAAACGGTCTCCAGAGCCGCATCAAACGATGGGAGAAATGCGTAACTCTGGGTGGTTCCTATGTAGAAAAAGACTAATA
>NC_042999.1:159628574-159661074 GCF_006345805.1 Octopus sinensis | reverse complement strand
CTATCTATCTATCTATCTATCTATCTATCTATCTATCTATCTACCTATCTATCTATCTATCTATCTACCTAGCATGAAGATGACGACATGTTTGAATTATTTGAGAAATGAGCACCAAAGTTCAAGTTTGCGTTATGTGCTGTTTCACACAGGTCATTCTAGTAACAGGGCAAATAGCAGGTTATTTAACGCGAAGACTGGTATATATTTCATTTTGAAAACCGATCTCTAGAGACGGCATGGATACCGGCTAATGTTGTCTGCATTGCCTATCTTCCCACATTATTCCTTTCTAAATTGAAACAACTTTCAACAACTAAAAATGCTGAAGGTTTTAATCGATAAATATCGATTAGAAATCCTCATTCTCAATCTATTTATGTAAATTGATGACACATTGTAAATTTAACAACAGCTAAATTTATATATTAAATATATAAACGCATGTTTTCTTTGCATCCTTGCAACTCTTATTATCATAATTAATAATAATAATAACAACAATAGCAATAACAAAACAATAATAACGATAGTAATAGTAACTATTATTATTATTGTTGTTGTTGTTATTATTATCATTATTGTTATTATTAATGAGTGAGAGAGTAGTGCATGCCATCAAAGTGACACTGGGGTAAAATATACAAAGCCCAGCATACCCATCATGACTACCAGTGATAAGGGTAAACCAGGCACATTCATCACAATCATATGTGCGCGGCATTGAGATCTCATATCAAGATAAACAGCGCATGACCTTCCAGGTGGGGGCGCAGTTAGAATTTGCTTCTGGTCGAGTAGCCCATCCCGCTCAAAAGGTCCCTGAATAAGGGTTGTTTAAGGATGATGAACGAACCACCCATGTTTCCAAAGGTGAATTATCCCAAACTCCAAGAATCCCTCTCAACACATGGCTATGATGCTCCCCCACTACTTCTGCTCGTGATCAGAGATGCATATATCATCAGCCACTGAGGGACATGCTCAACTGGTTAAGGTCAAACAACTGACAAGCAAATCTGTGGTATTGAGCAGAATATTTGCTGTAGCCCATCTTTTATACCAAGACAAAACAACGTACATGATAACACTTCCAATCGGTTAAGATCATAAGCCATGAGAGCATTATTATTATTATTATTATTATTATTATTATTATTATTATTATTATTATTATTATTATTATTATTATTATTATTATTATCATTATTATTATACAACTAGATTACGACTGTATTGATAAAACAGTACGTTTCAATCATGGGAAAGTAAATTTCAAGATCTTCCAAAGACATATGTTAACTATTTGTTGTGTCATCTCTGAAAAATATTTCTTCTAACTGTCTTTGTTTTTAACAACAAATCATTTACAGTAATTAACAAACATGGACTAACCTAACAATAAAGTCAAGGGATTTCTTTTTATCTGATTAGTTTTGTCTTGTTATATAGCCTTTGTGTTTTAATATCCAGTAGATAGTCTATATCCAAATAAATATATCCAGTAGAAATATATCCGGTAGAAAGTCTATATCCAAGTAAATATCTATTTCTCTTTATTTGTATTTGAATGTATCGTGTCAATACTTTCCAACGTTTTCGATATTTTTGAATTGCTTCCTTAATACTTGTAGCTGTATTGAGTTTCATCTCCATCTCGAGACAAGAAGAAAGCAAACAAACCAACCAAAAAACTTCCATCAATAATTTTTGGCGTCCATTGAAGCGAGTGTAAACAATTATTGTCGGATTTTGTATCAACAGACATTTTTATAATAGTTGCTATCTCGCATCGTGTCGACAATCTCTGATATTTTGGTGAATTGGCAATCTTTCAATTGAATAATTTGTAGATTATTCATGAATCAGTAACATTATAAAAGTTACGTTATTAGAGCAAATCCTTCAGCCTGTCCCGCTAGTTTAGAAATTTGATCACAATCATTGACGTCTGCAAAAATTATCAAAACATTGGACATATTACAAAGAATTAATTATTTTCAATACGCAGTTGAGAATAATTACTTCTGGCAGATCGATTACCTTATCATCTTGACCTTTAACTCCATCAATTCTTGTGACCAAGAATGTGCATTTTTAAGTGTTTATTATTGAGAGTGAAGAACACCCCGCTTAAATAAAAAAAAATTTAATTGCCATTATGAATTTTTACTGAATGTTTCTGTCTTAAGTTTCCGATACAATATCCTTCTAAAGTTTTTAAACATATTACTGCTAGGGTTTTGCAGCTAGGCAATGAGTTATTCGTCAAATATGCTATATAGTGTTAGATATTCTAAGAGTCTTATCGGGAAAATAGTATGGCTAAAAGTTCCCTTTCCAATCACATGGCATCGGGTTCAGTGTCCCCGCTTGGTTCTTTATGCAAGTGTCTTCTGCTATAATACCGGCTGACCAAAGTCTTGTAAGTAGATTTGGTCGACGGAAAGAAGCTCGTCGCTTATATGTGTGTATACATCCATGATATATATATATATATATATATATATATATATATATATATATGTGTGTGTGTGTGTATGTGTGTGTGTATGCATATGTGTATATGTGAGTGTGTGCGTGCGTGCGCGTGCGTGTATATGTGTGTGTATATGTATGTGTGTATCTGTCCCTTCATCGCTTGACAACCGATGTTTACGCCGCACTAACTTATCAGTTCGGCAAAAATGACTGCTACAATAAGTATCAGGCTTTAAAAAATAAGTGCTGGGGTCAAAGCGGTGCCTCACCATGGTCGAAGTCCAATGACTGAAACAAGTAAAAGATGAAAAGATTACTGAATGTAGTTTGGTCGATTGTTACATTTTCAGTCACTCGTTCATCTGCAACGAATACAATTAATGAGGACACGATATTTCCATTATATTTAACTTCTTCAGAAGGGGAAGAGATAATATAAATTTAGGTTGGTAATAAAACGTTGAATATCGGATTATATTGTACTTCTATAATTTCGTTAGTATTTTCCTGATTCCATCTTTTGCAATGTACCAGCAGACAATCTTGGAATTTATTATAGTCTAAATTTTTTTAGCTGATTTAGGTCAATTCTAATGAGCTAAATCCAAAAATCACATTAGTTTTGCTCTATCAGGCCAGCATTTTGAACTATGGCCACATGTTGTTTTTTACGTTTTTGTTTACATGTACGGGTCTTTTTGCTTTATATGATGCAAAATTCTTTTTTATTTCTCGAAATAAACGAACTCAGAAGAGTTTGTATGCGCTTGTCTATCACTAATTAGTATTTTTATTTTACAGGTGAATGAAATGGCTTGGACCAGAAGATCTTGAAAATGTAAGCCCAACGCATTCTGCTGCATCACCGGTGAATACACCATTGTTCCTAACAGGAATCCAGTTTCATAAAACGTGCTTACTATCCTTATTTTGGTATTAAACTTGGCGACTAGGATGAAGCTTGGGCGCCACCTATGTTATGCAAAGTATGCACCGAGAATATGCGTTAGTGGACCAAGGACAAGAGGAGTTGTCTGAAGTTTCGAATTCCGATGGTTTGGAGGGAACCGACAAACTATGGCACTGACTGCTATTTCTGCATTGTTGATGTGACTGGGATCAACAGAAGGAACAGGAGCAGCCCCAAGTATTCTGATCTTCAATTAACACGTCGTCCAGTAGCTCACTGGGATGAAATTCCAGTACTTGTCTTCGGAGAACTTCCTGACACTAGTGACGAAGAATCCTTCAGTGTTCAAGGTGAAGAAGAAGTAGTTCTTGACGATGATGCTCCACATCCTTTTTCCAAGAGAGGAGCTAAATGATCTAGTTCTCGATCTCGGATTGTCAAAGTTCTCTGCCGAACTGTTGGCATCCAGATTGAAGGAAAAAAACACCTCCTCTCTGACAATGCTCGCATCAGCTTCTACTGCAACAGGCATCAAGAATACATCCGTTTTTTTCTCTGAAGAGATGAACTTGGTGTACTGTACTTGGTGTATTGCCCATCTTCTGCATAAGCTTGGAGTGCCACAGTACAAACCCAAAGATTGGAGACTATTCATTGACAGCAGCAAGCGATCGCTGAAATATGTTCTGCTGCACAACGGCAACCAGTTTACCTCTTTACCCTTCGATCGCTCGACTACACTGAAGGAGAAGTATGAAGGGGTGAAGTATGTGCTGGAGAAAATTGGTTATGATCAGCATCAGTGGTTTATTTGTGTTGACCTGAAGATGGTGAATTTTTGTTGGGACAACAGTCTGGGTTCACCGAGTACCCATGCTTTCTTTGCATGTCGGATAGTAGGGACACTGCTCAGTATTACAAGAAGAAGGGCTGTCTTTTGAGGGAGGAATTGGTGCCTTGTAAAGCTAAGAACATCATAGACAACCTTTTGGTGGACAGAGACAGAATACTCTTTCCACGACAGCACATCAAGCACGGCATGATCAAGCCGTTCACCAAAGCTCTGGACAAGGATGGTGGCCACTTCACTTACTTGTGCCAGGCTTTTCCAGGATTGATTATTGAGAAATTGAAAACTGGCATCTTGATGGTCCTCAAATCCGTCAGCTCATCAGAGAACATGAGTTTGAAAACTCAATGAACGAAGTGGAACTGGAATCGTGGAATTTATTTTTGATCGTGAAGAACTTTCTTGGCAACAACAAGGTGAGGAACTACGCAGAACTTGTCACCAATATTCTGACTGTGCTTTCAGAAATCTCGAATGCCACATGAGCATTAAAATGCATTACTTATTCTCACATATGGATCGGTTTCCTGAGAACCTGGGATCAACGAGAGACGAGCAGGGAGAGAGATTCCATCAGGACATGAAAGAAATGGAGACCATGTATCAGGGACGCTGAAATGCAGTCATGGTGGTAGATTACTGTTGGACTCTGAAGAGAGACATTTCTGCCATTCAGCTTTCTAGAGGTTCGAATAAACGCAAGTTCAAGCCCCGAATTTTGAACAATGATAACATAACATTTAATTTACATGTATTTAATTTTATCAGTGTCTACTATTCAATTTAAAGTAATCGAAGTTTGTAACATTTAATTAATAAATTGTGTTAGAAAGCAACTTTTTATCTTAAAAACCTATTTCGAATGAGAAATATTAACAAAAATTAACCGATAATGTCAGAAAAATGTAATCAATCTAATGAATAATATCCAAAGCATCACACACACACACACACACACACACACACACACACACACACACACGTGCGCGCGCACATTAACAAAAATCAACCGATAATGTCAGAAAAATGTAATCAATTTAGTCAGAAGATCGGATTTTTTAAAAAATCAACTTAGTATAGAAACCTGACCTGATCGTGAGAAAGGGATGTCATTTTCGGATTTAGCGGTGCAAAATTGTTCTAAACCAGTTGAAAAAACTAAAATAAATTACAAATTCTTTTTTTTATTATCCAGTGTTATCGACGAAAAATGCGAGTTGTTTAAATGAAAAAGAGATATTAAGTAAAATATGTTGATTGTTTCCATGATGAAATGAAAAGTGAGTTTCATCCCAAATTATTTTCTTTCAGGTTTTTTGTAATCACAATCTAGTACATGTGCTCAAGAAAAGAACTACTTTAAACTGGTTAAATTCAACCCTCTTGTATTTCATGATATTGGCTTGAAGGGAGATTTTTATTTTATCTTGGATATTTTAAGGCTTATTAACAATATCAAATAAAATGAAATGTTAGCCAAGGAGGAACAATACGAGAACTCAGAGCTCAAAGTCGTACGAAATATTAACTTCAAATTTTAGCACAAGGCCAGCAATTTCAAGGGCGGGGTAAGTCGAATGTTCAACTGGTACTTATTTTATGACCCCGAAAGGATGAAAAGCAAAGTCGACCTCGGCGGAATTTGAAACTAGAACGTAAAGACGGACGAAATCGAAATGCTACTAACCACTTCGCCGGTGTGCTAACAGTTCTGGCAGCTCATAATTAGCAGATAATAACCATTATTGGACATGCTATTTGATTTCTAGGGAAGAAAAGGTGATGCCTAGTTGATATGTATATATATATATATATATATATATATATATATATATATATATATATATATATATCCCCTTGAGCACCGTGCCCGACCAGACTATCAGATGTTGCTACACATCGCTGGTCACAATGCGCTTTGCATTGTTTTAGCCTTCAAATGACGCCACTCCGCTGGCTAAGCGAGCAGGCCAACAGGGAAAAGAGTGAGAGAAAGAGTGGTGAAAGAGTACAGCAGGGATCGCCACCATCCCCTGCCGGAGCCTCGTGGAGCTTTAGGTATTTTCGCTCAATAAACACTCACAATGCCCGGTCTGGGAATCGAAACCGCGATCCTACGACCGCGAGTCCGCTGCCCTAACTACTGGGCCATCGCGCCTTCATACATACACACATATATATATATATATACATATACATATACATACATATATATATATATATATATATATATATATATATAATATATATATATATATATATATATGTATGTATGTATATATATATATATATATATATATATATATATGTATAAGGGTGGAAAGGAACACACGAGTTGATATATATGAAAAAACAAGTCAAAAATAGAAAATGCTAAGATAATTTTATAGTGAATCTTTCAGTACCGGTTTCGGTCATTTTGAAACCTTTTCAACTGTAACGATTAAATAATTAAATTTAGAAATATTAGAAGAAAAGTTTTTTTAAAAGAATATTTCTATAGTAGTGTTCAGATATAAGTAGCATTCTGCCTTTCTCTGACTCCCTTGTTTGCACTTGTGTGTTCGAGGTCGTTTTGAGTTCTTGGTAGGGTAGGTGAAGAATAAGGAGGCTGATGTGGAGAGGGGGTGGGGAAATCTGGGAATGCCTTGATGGTCGTATTTTGAATGGTCAGTGGCTGACAGCAGTCGCAGTTCAATTCAGGAATTGTTTATGGAATTTGCGTAGGCGTTATACTGAAAGACATTAGTGACAAGGTTAAGGGGTGGAAGGTGGAGAAGTAGAAGAAGAAGAAGAAGATGACGATGTTGATGATGATGATGATGAAGAAGAACAAGAAGAAGAAGAAGGAGGAGAAGATGATGGTGATGATGGTGGTGATGATGATGACGACGATGATGATGATAATGATGATGATGAAGAAGAAGAAGAAGAAGAAGAGAAGAAGAAGAAGAAAAACAGAGAAGGGAGAATATGAATGAGTGAAAGTATAGCTGTGATGGGGCTGATTAGTAATGGATTCTATGGAGTGTAATATTTGTGTGTGTATATATTTCTTTTATTCTAAAGTTGAGGTATATTAATTGTTTGTCGTAGACCCGTTAAGAAGTGGCTTGTATTTTGTAATAAAGAGATTTTCTTTACTTATTCGTTGTCTCGAGGTTGTATCGTCCCTAAATTGGTAGAGGGGGAAAATCCTGAAGTTTGGTGTTTTTTTGTTGGCGCAAGTATCTATGTGTTGGCTAAAAGCTATTTTTCTGTTTTGGGGAATTTTTATCTGGGATCTGTGCAGGGCCATTCGTTTACGCAAACCATTTTTTGTTTGGCCTATGTACTGCTCTTGACACCCGGAGCAGGTTAGTGAGTATATTAGATTCTCCGAAACACATGTGAAGTTGCTTTTCACTGTAAACCGTTGTCCCTGTTTGAAGGAGAACTCTGATCCCTTAATTAGATATTCGCATATCCCGCAATTGTGTCTTCCACATTTTTTTACTGTCGGCTTCTGTGTTGAAGAGTGAATTCGGGCTTGTGTTAGGAGATTTTTCATGGATCTAGGCTGTCTTTTGCTTTTTATGATCGTGTGTGTTTGGAGGATTGTGTTCATTCTGTGGTCTTTTTTTAGGAGGGGTATGTTGTGGAGGATGGTGCCGAAGGCTTCGTTATTGAGAGGGTTGTGTGTGGAGATGTATGGTAAGGCTTTTGGTTGTAAGTTTTTCTTTGATTTGGGATGTCTCAGTTCCTTGATGTTAAGTTGAAGGGCACGTTGAATGCACTTGTCAATAAGTGAAGGTGGATAGTTCCTGATGATAAGGGTATCATTTAGTTCTTGTAGTCGTGTGTCTCTGGTGTTTGCGTTAGAGACTATAGTGCATATGCTTTTTGCTAGAATGAAGGGGATATTCATCCTGGTGTGTCTGGGGTGGCATGAATTGAATGGAAGATATTGCTTAGAGTCTGTAGGCTTATAGTATATGTCTGTTTCTATTATATTATTAGCTTTCTTAATGAGGATATCGAGGAAGGGGAGTTGTTGCTGGCTATATTCCATCGTGAATTGGATGTTTACGTCCAGTCCGTTTAAAATTTCCTGGAATTCTATGAGTTTTTCTATATTTTTATGCCAAAGGATGAAACAGTCATCTAGATATCTCTTCCAGTTGTTTTCTATGTAGATGGAGAAAGGGCTGCCATATCTTTCTAGAACCTTACGATACAGACTGATCTCTAGGTATCCTATGACTAGGTTGGCAAAGGAGGGGGCCATTCGTGTACCCATCGCAGTCCCCGATTTTTGTCGGTAGAAGTTGTCATTGAAGGCGAAGAAGTTATTTTCCAGGATGAATTTAACCCCTTCTATCACAAATTCTTTTTTGATGCGGTGTGGTAGTTCGTTGGCGTGATTCTCTAGCCAGAATTGGATTGCCTCTAGTCCTAGGTTGTGGGGGATATTGGAGTAGAGGTTGACTACATCGAAGGATACCAGTATGGTGTTTTTGTTTATAGTATTCGGTAGGTGATTGAGCATATCTAAGTCGTCCCTTATATAGCTTTTGACATGTTTGAGGAGTGGTTTTAACAGGGTGTCTAAAAAGTTACTGAGGCGGTGGGTTTCGCATGCGGGACCTGCTATTATGGGTCTCAATTTGAGGTCTTTAGGATTAGGGACTTTAATTATTTTGTCTGTAGCTATCTTGCATGCGTTGCTTATTTTTTCACTTTTGTGGATCTTAGGTATACTGTAGAATTGGCTAGTTTTACGTGTGAAATTGGTCATATAATCATATTCTTTGTCGGTGAGCCCTGCTTTGTATGGGTTTAATATGGATTTTAGTTCCCTCATTATTTTTTGTTGACTGTAGTTTTGTGCCTTTTCATAGTATGTTGTGTCTTCCAGCATAGATAGTACCAAAGTTATGTAAAATGTCGTATCCATTAAGACAACAGCACTCCCTTTATCGGCCTCTTTGATTGTTATTGTTTTATCTTGTTTTAATTTGTTCAACTCAGCCCATTCTTTTTTGCTGAAGTTTGGTTTGTGTTTTTGTTTGTGCATATGTTGATATGGGTAATTAGATATGTGGTCACAGAAATCATCAAGTGTTTTGTTATTACCTTTCGAGGGGGTGTAGTTACTCCTATTTCTGGCTAACGATTCGTCCTCGTTGTATTTATCGTATAGCTCCTCAGTAAGTCTTAATTTTCTGCAGAATTCTGCGATGTCTTCTTTCATTTCGTTGTAGTTGGGGGTGTTGTGGGGTGGGTGTAAACTTGAGTCCTTTGGAAAGTATGTTTATTTGGTTTGCTGTTAGTTCCTTGTGAGTTAGATTGATAATTTTTATTACTTTTGGTTCCTCCTGCTTGTTTGGTGCTATCTTGTGTCTCTGTGTTTGCGTATTGGGTCTAAAAAATGAATGCGGTGGTTGGGACGGTAGCTATTATATAGTTGTTCTTTGTTGATGTGGGGTCTCCTGTTGTGATTTATGGTGTGTGTTCTTGGAGCAGTATTGAGGAGAGCATCCCGATATCCCATATTCGGGTGTGGTGTTCTAGGAGGCCTTCGTTGGTAATCATTGTAAGTGGAGTGGGTTTGTTGTGCATGGTTGTTTAACCGGTTTATGGGGCGGAGATTTCGTTGGTAACTCTTTTGGTAACTCAGAAGCCGACATTAAAAAAATGTGGAAGACCCAATTGCGGGATATGCGACTATCTAATTGAGGGATCAGAGTTCTCCTTCAAACAGGGACCACGGTTTACAGTGAAAAGCAACTTCACATGTGCTTCGGAGAGCCTAATATACTCACTAACCTGCTCCGGGTGTCAAGAGCAGTACATAGGCCAAACAAAAAATGGTTTGCGTAAACGAATGGCCCTGCACAGATCCCAGATAAAAATTCCCCAAAACAGAAAAATAGCTTTTAGCCAACACATAGATACTTGCGCCAACAAAAAAACACCAAACTTCAGGATTTTCCCCCTCTACCAATTTAGGGACGATACAACCTCGAGACAACGAATAAGTAAAGAAAATCTCTTTATTACAAAATACAAGCCACTTCTTAACGGGTCTACGACAAACAATTAATATACCTCAACTTTAGAATAAAAGAAATATATACACACACAAATATTACACTCCATAGAATCCATTACTAATCAGCCCCATCACAGCTATACTTTCACCCATTCATATTCTCCCTTCTCTGTTTTTTCTTCTTCTTCTTCCTCTTCTTCTTCATCATCATCATTATCATCATCATCGTCGTCATCATCATCACCACCATCATCACCATCTTCTTCTCCTTCTCCTTCTTCTTCTTCTTCTTCTTCTTCTTCTTCTTCTTCTTCTTCTTCTTGTTCTTCTTCATCATCATCATCATCAACATCGTCATCTTCTTCTTCTTCTTCTACTTCTCCACCTTCCACCCCTTAACCTTGTCACTAATGTCTTTCAGTATAAAGCCTACGCAAATTCCATAAACAATTCCTGAATTGAACTGCGACTGCTGTCAGCCACTGACCATTCAAAATACGACCATCAAGGCATTCCCAGATTTCCCCACCCCCTCTCCACATCAGCCTCCTTATTCTTCACCTACCCTACCAAGAACTCAAAACGACCTCGAACACACAAGTGCAAACAAGGGAGTCAGAGAAAGGCAGAATGCTACTTATATCTGAACACTACTATAGAAATATTCTTTTAAAAAAACTTTTCTTCTAATATTTCTAAATTTAATTATTTAATCGTTACAGTTGAAAAGGTTTCAAAATGACCGAAACCGGTACTGAAAGATTCACTATAAAATTATCTTAGCATTTTCTATTTTTGACTTGTTTTTTCATATATATATATATATATATATATATATCTTTATATATATATATATTATATATATATATATATATATATATATATTATATATATATATATATATATATGTATATGTGTGTGTGTATGTGTGTGTGCGCGCGTGTGTTTGTGTTTTTTATACTGTCTGGATTGATATATAAACTTAAGAACAGAGATTTTTCGATCTTGTGCCCAATAAGGAAAGTCTTTTTCAGCATATTATTGGTGGCAATGTTTGGAGAGAACATCGATGTTTGGTGAAAGAATAGCAAGAATTGTAATAATAGTATAGGAATTTGGATTATATGACTTCGTTTAGGCTTTGTGTGGTACATATGGAGACATTTTGAGAGGTAATGTACAGAGAAAGAAACCGTGTCTTGTAGTAGCATAATGAGATGAATACAGAAATCGCTAATGAGAGAAGATGACCTGATGTTAATTGATTTCAAATTCTGGTACAAAGGCCAGCTATTTCGTGAGAGAGGATATGTCGATTAAATTGATCTCAATGTTCAACTGCCCTGAATAATGAAAGGCAAAGTCGACCTTCGTGGGATTTAAAGACAGAAGGTAAAGATAGACGAATGTCACTAAGCATTTTGCCCGGTGCGGTGACGACTTTGCTAGCTCATCGCCTTAACTAGATATATAATTGTCAGATTAACTAACAGAATTAAGTTAAAACTGTGGAATGTATGTATGTGTATTTAAACGGAGCCACAATGTGTCTAGAAGACGGTATACGTTAGATTCAGCCATTTATATTAAAGTAGTATTCTTAGTAAATGTGAAATTATTTATAAAACGTGTGTGTAGAAATTTTGTTGTTGTCGAGCCCTAGGTAAACACGAAGGAACAGCCCTGATCATCTCACCATTCTTTCAGGCGCAGTGTATCTAGGACTACATTATCAAATATATTCCTATTTAAGGGAAGTTTGTTTGCAATTATTAACAGGTAGAGCGAACACCCCCACAAGCTCTCACTTTGGTTTAATTGTGTGAGGTTTTCTTCTTTGGAATGAGTAACGTCTACGCGTGTATTTGTAAAATTACTGATGGCAACAGCAAAACTGATAATTCATTGAAATAAGCAGTGGAGTGGAAAATATACTTGCAACTGGAAAAGATTTATTTTTCATTTTTTAAAATTTTATCTAGTTTCAGCTCACGAGCCGTGGCCATGCTGGGGCACCGCCATTTGGTGTTGCTACATGATTTTACTTCACGAATGCTTTTTAGCAATTGCCATTTGGTGCATGAGAGAGTTCGATGCAGCTGCCCTCATCTGCACCTCCTGCCGTGAAGTTGGTTCATCTGGGACACCTGACAGGAAGAGATCCAGTTTTTTTTAAAGACATCTGCATCCACCCCATGCAGGTCTCTCAGGTCCTTCGGGAGGATATTGAAGAGCTGTGGGCCTCTGGATGTAATTTTTTTTTCATTTATATGCTGTCGATAAACGTAAGGAGGAAAGTAATTATATAATGAATATAATTAATCATTTAATACTAAATCATTACCTGATGGTATGTGTCGTTGGAAGTCTCGAACAAGTGTGTATGTGTTGGGCGATGTTGGGGGTGGAATTAATCTTTGTTAAAGACTTGATAAAGACTTTTCAAGTCTTCAAACTCTTGCACATATTTCGCATTTTCCAACGAAACATTTTTGAAATTATCAATTTGTCTGTTCTTGGTTAAAAAAAGGTTTGAACTATAAACCAAAAACATTATTTATTCAGCTACTTTGGTTATAGCCAACTGTAATCCTCATTTATATGTCCTTTTAAAAATTTCATCGATTTCTTATTCAACTAACCTTTATCACATTACATTAACGTTCGTATTTGGCATCCAGTTTCGTAGATGAATATTCAATTACTCTCCAAAATGGTAGAGAAACGTGAATATCACAACCTAATAAGTAAGACGAGTTTTCAGTCTTACCGAAGTCTAAGTACTACTCCACTGTACCTGACACACATACACACACAACGCACAGATAAGCGCACAAGTAGAAACACCACACTCACATACTATCCCATACACATATTAAGTTTTATACACTTGTGAACAAGAATTTGAGAGAGAAATTGTAATATACATGTTTTTATGAATTAGATGTTGGATCAGATTAGCGGCTTGGAAAGAAAAATCAACTCTACTGATCAGCGTAGCATGATAGCATAATATATATTGGTTAATTCTAGATAAAAAAAATATTTATTACTTTAGGATTGTTGTTGAATTTCATAGAAGCAAACTAATTTCTCCCAACATGTAGAAACCGCAAAATTCTTTGAAGTTATCAAGTATGTGTGTGTGTGTGTGCATGTATATATATATATATATATATATATTATATATATATATATATATATATATATATATATAATATATATATATATACATATATATAATATAAATATGTATGTATACACACACACACACATACACATACATACATATATATATATATATTATATATATATATATATATATATATATATATATATATATATATTTACACACACACATTAACACCAGATAAATTAAATATAGTGTTCGTTCGATATCATGCATATGTTAAACTCTTCTCCTTCTCTAAAGTAAGTAAGCAAGAAAGAAAAACTAGAACACATACAATAAGAATGAGAAATAGCTGCTATTGATAACCTCGTCGTTGTTAGTCTTTTGCGTATTTAAAATATTTTATCTATATTTTAGTTTTTCATATCAGTTTTTGGGTCGATATGTCTTTATATTTTCTAAAATTATTTTTCCAAGTATCTTCTCAGCATGTGACATTCTCGATACATAACGTAAATAAATTACATCCGTTGTCAATTTCTAACCGATTTTTACTGTTCGATAAAATATAATGTAATTAATAAAATGCTGCAGAAAATCAGAAAAATCAAAATGTTTACGGAACAGACAATGAATCTTGCAACCGTTCAAATAGAAATAATGTTGACATAACAATTTTTAAACACATTTAACGAAGATAATCTTAAATAAACACTAGTGAAATCTTAAACTTGATGCTAGTTGTTGCATATTAAAGGCTGATAGATATAAACAGCGTAGGCAGTTCCCAGTGCAAACTGATGGCTACACATACCACAAATTTGTGATGTACACGGCCAGTTTAGACACACAGACAGAGGCCCGATTACTTAAGATTAAATAAACGCGTCCTTACCGGCATGGTAAGACTACAGGGACGAGTGGTGGGCTGTGCTGTGAATAGAGAACAAGATTGGAAGGAGAACTAGCTAGCAAACTAGAAGAAGCGATTAGCAAAGGCATCGTGACCGAAGCTACTGGTAAGAATGGCTCTCGATCATTTCATTTCAGTGCGAAACAAGGAGGCTGCGTTATTAGAGGAAGAGCCTGTGCGCTAAAACACGAAGGATTTAAAGTTCTTTGATAGGCCCTAGTGTCGGAAGTGAAATGTGGCAACACAGCTTCAATGTAGCCGTTGAGCAATGTGAGCGAGTTCCCAGCAGCAGTTTGCTTGACTATTGGAGACTGGCAGCGAATCAGAGATTGGAAGAACTTTCGTGCCTGTGTTGACTGCCTGAAACGGTTCGCCATAGAGGATGCAAAGTAGTATAAGAAAGCTGATAAAGCTGGGCGGTTGCATAAGATAACTTTTCTACTTTGGATGATTTGTCCAAACATATTTTACGAGTTCATGCCAAGACGTCTATCGCAATTGGCAGCTAAATGGGAAAATTCCTAGTGCAGTGAAACTGGAATTGGCAACGCTACTGATAAAGGACGCAGACAAAGAGGACGAAGTAGACATCTTTCAGTGCACAACTCTGCTGAAAGCAGAGTGGAAGATTTTGGCCAACGTTGACGCTTTTCGTTGATATTTTGATCGGGGAAGCGCAAACGAGCACGATGTAGCTCCATCCACGACACCGCACTTCCATGCGATGGGGATCTGATCAACTGAGAACAGCTGAAAATGCTCGATAAAGTCGAATATTGTTACTTGGTGGTTATGCTGAAAGTAGCTAGTTTGGATCCGTGTTCACAGACTTGATTACTGCGATGCATAACAACTGGACGGTGGTCAAGTAAATAGTCGCTTCTCAGATAGGGGTTTTTCATAGCACGTGCGATCCGTCGGCTAGCATTTTTCGTTCCAGGTCATGTAGATGTTATGGCATAAACCAACAACAAACGGGAACGTCCCAACACTAAAAGTGAACAGAACCCTTTTTACAATCAGAAAAAAGAGCATTGTTAGTATCAAATGCTTACACCAACAGTGTTAATAAATGTAACAACAACAATGCCTTTTGTACCCACAACAGGCGAAAATGTAAACAGAAATATTTTTGAAAGTGACTGTGATGTCTTTGGAAGAATACAAGATAAAAAACCCCTAACAAACTAGATATGGTTAAACACACAAACGTGTATGTAGTCTGGCAGCATTATGAAAAAAGATGGAGAAAAGAAAGAATCGGAAAACAATAGGTCAGTTATAAAAGGTTGCTGAATCAGTAGTATAACAAGTTACACTATCGATTGCGGCTCCGAGAATGTCCGAAAAATCCACCTCACCTTGGTCTCAGAAGCAGAAAGAATTCTCCTTCAACAGCATTGTCGCATAGACAAGGGGCAACAATACGAGAAGCCAACACTCGTAGAAGAAAAACCATCCGAAAGAGAATGCTAGCAAAAAGTTCAAGAGATTGCCCTACAACACCAAAATGGTTTTGTCAGTGCTTCATATAGAAAAAGAACAACTAATGAACGAAATAAATCACACACAAGAACAATTTGGAAAAGATAATGTAGACGCGCGAAGAGAAGTGGAACATGTTTGTGTGGTTTCTCATAAGAATAATGCATATTTCTAAGATGCTGAACTTCAACAACTGCCGAGATGTGGAATTTTCCCTACTTACGGATTGTTGTGGGTGAAAGATATATCTTACTTGGGTAAAATGAAATAGAACTATCATTTTACTTCGTCTGTATTTTGAAGTTACTTTTATTAATGTTATTACCATTGATTTTTATTAGGTATTTTTGGTCTTTCAGCAAATAATTTTATATTAATTTCTAGCAGCATAGAGCCCCTAATTACTTGTTTTCGTGATAAATATAATCTGCATCAGATTCTGGATTCTCTATTCTAAATGCGTTCATTTTCTTCTTTTTTTCTTTCTGGTCTTGTAAATGTATTATGCATCCAGTGAAGAATATCTTTATATATAAAAGTAAGGTTGTGTGCTGTCTGTCTCCTACGATTTAGATTCCTAACTACTCCCACATTTTGTGGTGCAGTTTAACCAAAACCGGGTATCTTATAGTCGTGATTCATATCGAGCTCTTCTGGGTATTAGCGAACGTCTACGATGAGTCTACGATTAAAAAAAAAATTACCATCAATTTTTCTCATTTTTAATGCATTTTGGTATATATAAGGGAAGTAACTCTCTAAAAATTTATTATTAAATCTCAGAACGTAAAAAGCCACAGTAACACCCCCCCTTCGTGGTTAGCCATATTGAGATGGCTATTATACTTTACATCTCTAAAAATGCTTATATAGTTATTTCCCTTACAAACCCGAGCAACGCCGGGCGATACTGCTAGTTATAACTAAAGCTTATCACTGTGATAACTAGAACATTAATTCGTTATAATTTTTACTTTTAAATATATCTTCTACGTATTAAATGAATGTGTGTATAGTATGCATTCTTAAACTGTTCTTTCATTTATATGTGTGTGTTAGACTCTCTTTACTTCATTAAGTTTTTGTAGGTATGTGTTTAATTTTATTTTCTCCATCTCTCTATCGAACAAGATATTATTGATTTTAATTAATTTTATTCCCTCCAGATCTTATATCGTTTTGTCTGTTAAACCTCTATGCTATATGTAGCCGTGTTTCTCGTTGATTAATGTCTGCAGCGTACAACTTGATGATTTCCTCATACAAAAGCTTGTCGATTGTTCTCCCATGGCAGCTGAAGTCAATTCCAGTCTGGTTTAACATGTTGAATAAAAGTATTTGTGCCAGATAGAAAAAGGTGTAGATATAGGGTAGTTACAAATACATATGGTGTTAGTTTTATAATTCATTTTTTTTGGTAGAAATATTTAATGTTGCTACTTATTTTAATGCAACGTTACTCATGGCTGAAATTTTGTGAATTCACTTTGGAGAACATCATTAGAAGCTTTCTAGTAGACAACCTATGCAATGCTTAGACTCTTCTTCATTCTATATCTCCTTCAACAGCATTGTCGCATAGACAAGGAGCAACAATACGAGAAGCCAACACACTGTAGAAGAAAAACCATCCGAAAGAGAATGCTAGCAAAAAGTTCAAGAGTTGCCCTACAACACCAAAATGGTTTTCTCAGTCCTTCATATAGAAAAAGAACAACTAATGAACGACCTAAATGACATACTGATCAAAACGTTATCTTTACAATCCTATAAACCTTTGAGCATCCCTTCTGCCTTTTTTTTCAGTTATGTTTTCTAAAGGTTTCTTTATTTTTTGCAATGCGGCCAAAAAGCTTGCTACATTGCAAGAATGAGTAAAAATTATAACGAATTAATGTTCTAGTTATCCCAGTGATAAGCTATAGTTATAATATTCTTCATTAGATGCATAATACAGCTATACTTAAAAAGATTCTCAAAATAGCTTGACGAGAGAGAATTATGAATAAGAAAATCTTTCTGCTAAGCAAATTCCAGTGATGCAAAAATTGCAATAACATTGACACTGAAAGAAAGAAAACTGAATAATCCAGACCTAATAACATCTGACGTTGGGCATTCCCCAAGGACTTTAAATGCACAAGGAAGAGTCGCGCATGAGCACAAAGAAGAGGTATATTAACCACACTGAAGAATGATTGCTACCTTATGTCTCACAACGCTGAGGATTTAAGTCTAAGAAAACTTTCTAGGGTTATCGTTTCTTTAATTTTAGGGATGTTTTTCTTCTCAGTGATACAGTTAGATGCTTTTTCCTGGTTTCTTCAGTATCTTAAAAAATTCCAGCCCCTTATGTGCTTTTTGAAGTAGTTTCAAAGTTTTCCAGTTTATTTTTTGTAGCGTCTGGTCGACTTCTTGCCATGTGTCCTCCCATGATTGTGGAAGTTGTATTCGATGTTTTGAACATTCTCGTCTGTTGTAATTTCTTCACCCACCACCCCTTCCCTCAGAATTATTTTAGCTTTTCTTTTTTGATGGGGTGTGTGTGTTTTAGATGTTCTTTGATTTCGAGCACTCCTCTTTTTTGTTATGCTATATTTTTGTAATATTACTTCGAATTTCATTATTAGTTTAAAAAAACAACTTTTCCTGTTCATTACTGATTTTATTAAAAGGTCGAAAATCATTTTCCTCATTTGCTCACTACTTTTGATATGAATACTTTCCAAATTAAATTTGCTTAAGTATCGATATTTTACATGAAGGAGATCTAATTTCTTTCGTAAACACAGTGGCTGTTGAATGTAACCTAGTGATATGATTGGTAAACAATTCTATGGTGCATAGAGACATAATTATTTCCACTTTTGTATTTATCATAACCATCTATATAACTTCCGCCTCTTACATCTTCATCATATCTCCTTTTACTTATTTTTTTCTCTTTTTGTCGTTGTGTTTTAGCTATGTCGGTCGGTATTCTATAAATCTTTTACGGCTTGGTTTTGTTATTTTTTGTCAGTTACTTTGTTGAGTATGTGCTAAAATCTACATTTTTGGTTTACGTTCTCAATGTTTTTATGTTTGTTGTTTGGTCTGTGTTCGTAATTTGTATTTTCACTATGTATTCTTTCATTTAGATGTTCTACTTCAATTTCTGACATATTTTTTTTATCTTTGAGAATGTATTGTAAATTATCTAGCCTGTTCAAATCCAACTTTACATTTAGATCAAGTTTATTTTATCTTCAAATTTTCACGAGTTTATTGCCGTAGTGTATTCCTACGCTGAATAGAATAGGTTCGTTCCTATTTATGCCTTTTCTGTTTTATTTGTAGAACATCCAATCCTGTGTATAGATCGTCATGATTTTCAAACACTAACAATACATTAAGTATATGAGGTAATGATCAATAAATTTTAAAGTAAGTTAGTGTATTACTTAAAATTTATCCCCCAGTTTTTCTATCATTTTCTCCTGCTTCGCATCATTAGTTTGATTATACATAGAATGAATCGGTTTGTGCTTCGTTCGTTTGTTTACACGTGGTATTCAAAAGCCGACCAGTACGAACATTTGCAATATATTAATTACTCGAGTTTACGATCAATAAATTTCAAAGTAATTCACTGTATTACACAATTATCCTTTGGCTTTTTCGGCAATTTTTTTCTCGAGTTGATTCGGTAGTATTTAATCTTTATTAGAGGATATAATTAGTAACAGTCGAATAGCCATCTACAATGTTAAGAGTCCTAGATTTTATTATAGTAGAGTGGTGTGGGGATAGACTGACAATCATTAGAGCATCTTGCAGTATTTGTTCCGTCTCTTTACATTCTGAATTGAAATCACGCCAAAGTCGACTTTACCTTTCATATATCTCTGAAGTCGCTAAAATAAAGAAATAATCAAATAAGAGGAAATAAGAATAAAACGGGGAATAAAAATTGGTGACTGGAGACCGTCCAGAAGAGTTGCAAAAGATTCTAAAGTCGTCTGGAGGCTGCGGTTGAAACCAATGGCAATTTTATGGAATAAATTTACTCTTTAGCATTTCAAGATATTTTTATGCAATTTTGATAAATATGTCTCTAAAATGAGATGTCAGTGTTATTTTCATTTCTCGGCTATTTAGACGACAGTATATTCACTGCACCCTGTAAATACATGGTGCGTAAGATATTTGAGGACAGATTTATGCTTATAAAAAAAAATACAGATATATAATAACATAACTTTATCAAAAAATGCTATAAGGACAAAAAACCCCGCTTTTCTGTAATGTTATTCAATAAAGCCACCTTCAGCTTCAACAACTGCTTCTATATAAGATCTAACTTATCTACATGCTCGAATCAAGTGGCCCTGGATCATTTTGGACATTACTCTGGTAGCTTTCAAAGAATCTTTGGTGCTTTGGTGTTATGGGCGTGTTCATTGACCTCTCTCTCAACAACGCTCCACATGTAATAATCCAATAGATTGAGATGTAGGAAATTAGGAGGCCAAATGTTAGGAGTTTTGTGATCATGAAAATATTCAGCCACCCATTCCTTTGTTAGTAGAGCAATGTGTGATAGAGTAGAGTCTTACTAAAACACATATGGCCTTCCATTCCATACACTGTCCATCCAGGGCTTAACAATTATTTCCAGGACCTCCATGTAGGTGGCAGAGTTAACTCTAAGGCCTTGTAAAAAGAAGTAAGGAGGCATCACATGTCTTTCATTGCTGACACCCTCTAAAACCGTGATAGTTGCAGAAAATTTTGTATGCATAACACTTTGAACTTCAGAAGGGTCTGCACGTAACCATCTGTCATTTCTTCTGTTAACATTTTGATATTGGTCGATGTCTTTCTCGTTTGAGAAAAACCAAATCAAATCTTCTGCTGGAGTTTTCAGTGTGTTTAAGAGCCTTTCAGATTTGATGTAGTGATTTTCTTTTGCTTTTTCAGACAAATTGACTTCTCATCATCATATAAGACTTATATCTGATGTCTTCGTTGACACCATGTCTGACTGTTCCTTCTGACAGATGGAGATTTTTTGTAATTGATCTCATGGAATTTCTGGAATTGTGATCAATGGTCTGTTTAACTTGCTGGATAAATTCAAGTGTTCTGATGATTTCAGAGCGTTTAGAATGTTTTTGTATGCTTTGTTACTGGTGATACCCTTCCATCTAGCTTCTTACAATCTTTGTAGACGAAAGGTCTGAAAACTTTTAAAAATCGAGATATTTCTAAATCGGTATGCTCAGCCTTTAAAACCACAATAACAGCATGCTTCTTCATTTCTTGAGTAAGCTGAGGGTGTGCCATTATTATTTTCTGAAACAAAGGTTATACAGAGTTAGCAAAAAATGCAGCAATGACCCAAAAGGTATGTCCTCCAATACCTTACACACCCTGTATATATATATATATTATATATATATATATATATATATATTATATATATATATATATATATATATATATATATATACATATATATATGTATATATGTATATATATATCAGAAAGAAAATGCATGCACTTTACATAGTTGTAATATACTTTTTAATATAGTCTATATTGTTTGTCGACCGGTTTCGCTTTCGCCAATAATGACATTGAAATTATTGTAATTACGTATTTTCTTGAGAAGATTTTAGTCCATGTTATGTGTGGAGAAGTTTGTGAAGGAATGATTCCATATGGAGAAAAATCTAAGGGGAAATAATTGGTGATCGTTATTACTGGGGACAGAGAAGGTAATTGCTCATCTTTCAGAAGGGGGATAAATAAATATATATACACAAAAACTCAAAAGCTAAAGTAGTGAGATGAAATATGTACAATGATGGGTATATGATCATGAATTAAAATACATGCTAAGATCAAAGTTGCATATGCATTCATATTTAGACGTGTTCTGTATAGGTTTCCGTTTCACCACTATATAAGAGGAAATTGGAAAATATACCTGGATGACTGTTTTATCATTTGGAAGAAGGTCATTGATTAGCTTTTGGAATTTAAATCAATACTAAATAACATAAACTCTAACATTCAAGTTACAATGGAATATAGCAAAGAATAGCGCCTTTCTTGGATATTATGATAAAAAAGTCAGTAACCAAATTATAACTGACATTTAACATAAGCAAACGGACTGGAAGCAATATCTTCTGCTTAGCTCATGCCATCCGAAACACATCAAAAGAAATATCACCTCTAATTTAGTAAAAAGAATTTGCACAATAGTGTCTGATAGAAATACTCGGTTTAAAGAAAAATAAGTACTAGGGCCGTTGTATCTGCTCCAGTATGACTACAGTCTATTAACTGAAACAGACAAAAGGAAAGGATAATATATATGTGTATGTATGTATGTATGTATGTATGTATGTATGTATGTATGTATGTATGTATGTATGTATGTATGTATGTATGTATGTGTGTGTATGGGTATATATATATATATATGTGTATGTGTGTGTGTGTGTATGTGTGTGTGTGTGTGTGTGTGTGTGTGTGTGTGTGTGTGTATTCATAAGATTATTTAGCATTATCTTTTTAAGTTCTGAGATCAAATTCCGCGATTGCCAACTTCTAGTCTCTTCATTGTAGGGGCGATAAAAGTAAATTGCTAGGAACAATTTAATCAGCTGTACTACCCTTGCGAAGTTTTCCACCCTAAAATCAATTACACTACTACTACTACTATACTACTACTACTACTACTACTACTACTACTACTACTACTATATAGTTACAGAAGTTTCTATTGATAAAAACCTAATATACTTTATGTGAAATATCCACTATAATACCTCGCTCCATATTCAATATTTCTCCACCTTCATTCCAAACAAAAATTAAATTTGAATAAACTAATTTAATTTAAGACCTCTGTGTCTATTCCTTAAAAGTATGTGTTGAAACCTACTTTGATATCGGGTGTTCGACTTCATTCATGAATGATCTCTATTAATTACGAAAATAAACGGAAAAACAGAAAAGAAAAGGATAAAAGCAAATCACAATTGCGAAACAGGATGTTTTAAATTTTTGATTGAAGTCGAACAATTTTTCTTATTGAATCAAAGTTTTATGACTTGATGTGAAAATTCATATAATAATTAAGGTGTATTTAGTGGTTATAATAAAATACAATGAAAAAAGTGTAGCTGATTCTACAATGAAACAAAAAATTGTTTATAGAAAGTCAATATTAACTTAATTATCAGGCAAGTATTACTAAAAGTATGTTAATGTGGCGTCAACCGTAGGCAGAACCTATAAGGGGTTTATTGACTATTCTAAAATATAATTTTTAAGACATCAATCCCAATTCAATCGTAGGCATATCGATTTTGGTCTCTATGGATTATTTAAATTAGGCATTATTAAGTTATAATGTTAATGACATTTTATTAATGCAACTATTTTTTCTTATTTGATTTACTTCTTCAATTACTGCCTGTATATATATATATATATCTCCTATCTATCTATCTATCTATCTATCTATCTATCTATCTATCTATCTATCTATCTATCTATCTATCTATCTATCTATCTATCTATCTATCTATCTATCTATCTATCTATCTATCTATCTATCTATCTGTCTGTCTATCTTTGTATTCAAAGTATTCCCTCTTCATTCACCCAACCAACCATATTATTTATCAGTTGAGTACACTATTGACTAAAAACTTCAACTCGTTATACGGAAATGCTTTAGTAGGATTTCAATTCAGCTTCTATTTCAAGATCGATTAAGTTGGATAGAATTTACATAATACATTATAGTTTGACGTAGCTAGAATAGAAAATAGTAACGTTTTCGAAACTAGCTGATCACAAAAAAAACACGCGCGCATAGAGATTGATAGATAGTTACAGAGGGGGGGATATAGCGGGGAAGAAAGGGAGATGACTGACTGACAGGTGGTAAAATGGATTTTTTCCGTTTTCTTTCAATCACTTGATGATTTTACAATTCTCGAGGATTGTTCGTAAATTTTTAACACATATAGACTTGCATGCTAATGAAGAACATCGCGTTCAATTTTCTTTCCTTTCGGAAAATTAATAATAAACAAGATTTAAAATCATATATAAACCAATGAAATGAGTCCGGTGTCCAACTGTTTGCTGTCATAGTTGCCGTGGCAACAAATAGACTATAATTGAAAATGCAGTGTGTTACATTGACAAGGGAACCGTGAAAATGGAATAGGGTTTTCTTTTGAGGAATTTAATTAAAGTAAACAAACATATATCTGTGTGTGTCTTTGTGTTTGTCCCCCACTTGGCAACCGGTGTTGCTGTATCTACGTCCTCGTAGCTTGGTGACAAAATAGACCGATAGAATAAGTACTAGGCTTAAACAACAACAAAAAGTCCTGGGGGGTCAATTTGTTCGACGAAAAAATCCCTTCAAGGTTGTGTCCAAGAAATTAATTGAAAGAAAAATGATGAATTAATATTTATGTGTGTGCATATATAAATAAATAAATAATATTTATTTATCTATATATGCATACACACACAGACACGCACATACACACTCGCATATATATACACATATACATATGTAACTGGGACTCCGTCGGTTACTGGCATCAACGGAACACCCGGCTCGTGAAATTAACGTGCAAGTAGCTGAGCACTCCACAGACAAGTGGCAAACATTCTGAGTGAATCTTCCATGCGTTAACGTGTACCTCCTTTGCGGCAACAGACGTTCATTTAATCAAGATATCCTCGGCCCGAAGAGTTGCCTGCGGTAAACACCTCGCCTGCATAGTTACCACTCCTGAGGTTGCGCTTGCCATTAAACATAGCCTGGAATTTATCTACTCCATTCCGTAACTCTTGTGTACACCCCCCACACACAAACGCACACACAGATAGATATAGATATAGATATCTATCTCTTTATTTATCTATATGTATATAGCATATTATATCTCTAACAGAATGCAAGGACTACTTCTCTGATGATCCATTGCAGTTAGTCATCAAATACACTTGGAACATCCAATGATGAATGGTACCAAGGAACTAACAATATATACTTGTATTTATCTTAATTTTCCACTCTGTATATAATAACCAGTAACACTGCTAAGTACAATAGTATAGGACTAACTCTAGGACTATTTTTTGATGCTCCGTTGGTAGCTAATGAGCCCTGCTCTTGACAAGCATACACAACTGCAAACATTGCAAACCAAGCTTTCCCCATTTACTACGCCAGCAGTGTGCTTTCGAACAACACGCTTAAATTCTTCATGCATGATACGTGCTCTCTCAAAAGTGTCGATCCTCTCCTTAACCTGCTTCCTCCATCTGTGGCGATGACAGGCATTGCTCTCCAAGTCAGTCTCCTGCATATCAAAATCCTTTAATGAGGACTTGACACAATCCTTAAATCGCAACCTTGATTTCTGCCTGGGTCCCTTTCCACTAACAAGTATCCCATATAGCACCTGTTTAGGGATCCTGCTGTCCTTCATTCTAATAAGGTATCCAGTCCAACGTAACCGGCGCTTGTACACCATCGCCTCAATACTCAAGATATCTGCTTTGCTCCGGCCCTTGCTCAGCCAACATTCAGAATGAGTCTCAGACACCTCTGATGAAAGCGTTCAAGCAGCCTTACGTGATGTTTGTAAAGGATCCATGTCTCGCATGAGTAAAGGAGCGATGCTAGTACACATGCACGGTACACAGAAATTTTTGTTTGCCTTCTGATGCTGTGCTGGGACCAGACACGAGACTAAAGGGGCCGGAAAGAATTAGTTGCTCTCTGCAGCCTGAAAGATATTTCATCATCCAGGGAGCAAGAACGGCTGAGTGTGCTACCCAGGTAGACAAACTTGTCTACTCCTTTCAGTATTGTTCGTTCAATCAAGATAGCTGGTTCCACATACGGATTTCCTGGTGCAGGCTGGAAAATTACAACAGTCTTGTCCAGGCTAATGCTGAGTCCAAATTCCTTGCAAGAAGAAGAAATACAATTCATAAGTATTTGCATATTATCCTATTTCTTTATTACCCACAATGGGGTAAACACAGAGGAGACAAACAAGGACAGACATAGGTATTAACGACAAACAAGGACAGACATAGGTATTAACGACAAACAAGGACAGATATAGGTATTAAGTCGATTACATCGACCCCAGTGCGTAACTGGTACTTAATTTATCGACCCCGAAAGGATGAAAGGCAAAGTCGACCTCGGCGGAATTCGAACTCACAACGTAACGCAGACGAAATACCGCTAATCATTTCGCCCGGCGTGCTAACGTTTCTGCCAGCTCGCCACATAATTTGCATATTATCCTCTGTATGAGTAACTAAGTCACAATCATCTGCATAAAGGTCACGAATAAGCGACTTGAAAACTTTTGAATTGGCAGCAAATCGGCGCTGATTAAAGAGGCGACCAGAAGATCGATACCCCCAACTTCTTAAGGATATCAAATCGAACTGCAAAGCCATTCTTGCCTCTCTGCACACCTCCTTCAGCCTCCCTTTCGAAAAAAGGTGCATCCACCTCCTACTTCCTCAAGCTGACCATCAGTTTCTATACGAGTCTCTGAAAGTGCAGTTATATCAGTGTTATAGCGGCTCAGCTCGTGGGCAACAAGTGCAGTGCGTCTTTCAGGCTTACAATCACTCTTGTTATCCAACAGAGTGTGCACGTTCCAACATGAAAAGTTCTATCCAGATCTTGTAAAAAAAAGTAATTTTGTTTTTCGAGCGCAGGGTGGACATCCGTCAGTCGCGATATACTGACCAGATATAGAAAGGCGGGCAATTTTTGGTTCACCTTTTCTAGAACCTCCACGGCCTCCGAGTGAGCAGTGCTCTTTCTCCAAATGGAGCTGCTCAGACAACCATGCAGCAACCGAATTCTATCTGTCTTGGGCGACAAGGAGACGACTTTATATCTATCATGGGCTGCTTATGTGTTGGTCACTGACTATATGCTTCCAAACCGTCAGGTGTGCATGCTTCCCATCGCCGTAGGACATCAGAATAAAAATAAAATAAATATATACTAAAAATCTTTATATATAAAAGTGAAGTTGTGTGTCTGTCTCCTACGATTTAGATTCCTAACTACTCCCACATTTTGCGGTGCAGTTTAACTAAAACCGGGTATCTTATAGTCGTAATTCATATCGAGCCCTTCTGGGTATTAGCGCGCGTCTACGATGAGTCCAAGATTTAAAAAAAATACCATCATTTTTTCCCATTTTAATGCATTTTTTTCTCTATTATATAAGGAAAGTAACTCTCTAAAAATGTCTAAGATGAGTCAACGATTTAAAAATAAAATTACCATCATTTTATTTTCATTTTTAATGCATTTTTTTGCTATTTTTTGGCTATAACTCTCTAAAAATGCTTATATAGTTATTTCCCTTACAAACCCGAGCAACGCCGGGCGATACTACTAGTAAATAAATATATACTAAAAATAAAGCTACATATATGCTGAAAGTTAAATATATACATATAGGGAAAAAAGAAAGAAAAAAGCAGCACATATCGAGCAGAGGCTAGCAATGCCTGTTCAGAGTTTTAGGTCCAATAAGGCTTGCACGACACCTCATAGACCCACTCCACCCTATTGACATTATCCAGAGACAAGCCAGAGCGAGATATATGGTGCCAATATGAATCACAGGCTCAGGGATGTTGGAGTGCCATGATCTCTAGCACAAACCAAAGGTCTCCAAAATGTCCAATGTCATTCCCTGCATATCTGATTTTATATCAGTGTGACCTTCTCCTAGAGAATGCTTTAACAGAAGCTGAGTGGACACCTCACTCCCAGTGGTCTTCTAACACGCCGGACACCATCCCGGAATTTCTGCGTTCCCGTGCTATTGCTGGAGAGTCTGCACTATGTTCATCCGCCCTTTCAACAGCGGGAGGTGCTGGTTTAGTCGCCGACAACCCGACTCTGCAACAGGTTGTACTGGATTCCATGTTACTAGTAGCACTTGCGAGGGCCTCATAAGTAACTTGACATCATACATACATACATACATACATACATACATACATAATTAATAATATCAAGGTAATAAAGATTTTAGAAATTTTTACTACCAGTGGCCTAGCGTATAGAAAAATTAGTCAATAGACTCTATATTATTTATGTAAAATACAGTGTACATTTAAACACATTAAGAGGTTTCCATCATAGGAATCCTTTACGCTAGAAAGAACAGCTAAAGTCCAAACTACTAATTTCGAAGGAAGTGAAAAATATAAACATTTACCATGTCTTTCCTGGACCATGGTTTCTGACTTATTTTAGTAAATATAAATAATTTACCAAGCGAAGTCTTCACCAACATGGACGTCATAGATTAAATATCTAAACAAAGAGGCCAATCCAGCATGTGTCTTATTGCTTATACATTTTAATTTTTTTCAAATCCATTGCGCAAGCGCAGTCTTTTTTATTGGCAGCAAAAAGATGCCGGCAAATTCTTCGAACGAATCTACCAGAAATCATTATGCATAATTAATATCAGTATGTATGTATATACATCTGTATATAATATATACATATACTATATTTATATATATATATATATATTATATATATAATATATATATATATTATATATATATATATTATATATATATATATATATATATGTATATATAAGTATATATGTATGTATATATTCGTGTGTGTGTCTAAGTGTCTGTAATTGTACCATCATCATATGACAACCAGTGTTGGTGTGTTTATGTCCCCGTTAATTAGAGGTTCGGCAAAAGTTGCCGTTAGAATAAGTTGTAGGCTTAAAAAATATGTCCTGAGGTCGATTTGTTCGATAAAAATCCTGGAAGCTTCTGCTCTAGCATGGCCTCCCCCAAATGACTGAAACAAGTAAAAGAATAAAAGAATACAAAATAAAAGAATACAAAATAAAAGAATACAAAATAAAAGAATACAAAACTATATCAAAAGCACATTTTTGGGAAATTTTCAGTGATATTTGTGGTTGAAAGAAAACGAAGAATATCCGAAGAAACAAATCTTCAAAATAAAGACTGAAAAAGTAAGAAATAGAAACAAAGATAGAAGAGATTATGGGTAAGTGGGTGGAGGAACAAAGGAAAAGTCAGATAGAAGAATAAAAGGTCATAAGGAAGGAATAAAAGATACTTTCAACTTCAACACGCCTATATGAACAAAACCAGTTAATCAACAAGTTTTTCGCTTCATCTGCTAAAAGTAGAAAACCAGTCACCCTTAAATATCACACCGATTGTCTTAAAAATAAGAGGTAGTGAATGGGTGGCAGAAACAGTCGAGTGATAGACAAAATACATTTTGTATTTACTTATAACATTCTAAATACAAAACTTCCGAGGGCGAACTTCGCTCTCCTTTTCCTCCTAGGAAAGATAAAATATAAAAACCACTTGATATAATCTATTCTATCTCTTTCCCAAAATTGAGTTCTAGCGCATACGCTAGAAATCTTATTTACATTTTGTTAATGGCACCACAAACATTGTTGTCTTTGAAATAAATCAATCGGTATTTGGGAGGAATTCAATTGTTATTAGAATTCGAAGTCACAATGTTAACTTTTATGGATGTTCTAGAAACTAGAGGCTTTACAGACAGAAATACGTATCAATGGCATGTTGGATGAAATATCGACAAAAGGAGGTCGATATTTTGTATTCTGGTACCCTTGCTGTGCCCTATTTATAAACAATGAACTTAAAACTAACAGATTCAATCTAACTAATGCCATTTTTCATGTTGATTTCAATATAGTATATTTCCTCTGGAATTCATTGAAAGGTTCGTATCGATGTCGTCACTGAAAAATATTGTTGTTAAACTGGCATTTATGAGCTTCTTTCCTCTTGTTCATAACACCATTGTTCAAAACATTTTTCAATCATGCAAAAATGCATAAAAAACTCCTTTGCTTACAAAGGTGAGCGAAAAGGTAAATACGTGTTGGTGTTTGTTTGCGTAAATAGAATTCACTCTTTTAATATCTGTATTTTCTCAGGCTAAGCTCTGTCTCTATAATAGGATAATATGCTTCTTTCATTGCATCCAACTGTTTCTTTTAATAACTATGAACATTACTTCTCTTGTCAGACCAGAACATATAGCTATTGGATGTCTGCTGAAAATCTGATTGTAGGTTTACTGATATTGCAAGATGAAGTATTTATATTTCCGAGATCAGTTACTGCTCTTTCTAGATTGAGAAATATATTCTTCATCAAAATATTTTTGGCTTTTCAATAGCGTAGTAATTATTTTAGTGTACTTTGGTATGTTCTGCAGACATAAACAAACGGTAAGTTTATAAAGAAACTGTATTAAAACTATACTTGTAATTTCATAAGTTGCCATTTTATCTATTAGCTATTAGAAATATTCCTTAATAACAAGTCAACAATAATCTTATAAAAACTTCTAAATAAGACTTGAAGAGTATCGCTAATTATAGATACCGTAGTATATTACTGGTACTTAGGAACATTATGATTCAATCCAGTAACAAAGTGAAACCTTAATGTTCATTGAAAAAATATTTTGAAAAAATTCAAGTAATGAAAAAATTCAAGTATATGCAGGAGTAACTGTATTATCAAAAGTGTATATTGTTGTTAGATGCTCGAAATACAAGAGTAGAAAAGCAGCCAACAACTTATGTTGTTTGTTTTGTTTTCCATTTGTGTCTTTCCTTGTTCGAGGGAATAGTTCATATTGCATGTACTCGTACTTCGTATTTTTTGTTGTACACGTTTCAAGACGTCCTCTGCCCAACATATGCATATATATATATATATATATATATATATATATATATATATATATATATGTATAGATGTTAGTATGTACTTATACATATGCATATATGCATATATATATTATATTATATTATATTATATTATGGGCAAGTGTCTTCTACTATAGCCTCGGGCCGACCAATGCCTTGTGAGTGGATTTGGTAGACGGAAACTGAAAGAAGCTCGTCGTATATATGTATATATATGCGTGTGTGTGTTTGTGTGTCTATGTTTGTTCCCCTAGCATTGCTTGACAACCGATGCTGGTGTGTTTATGCCCCCGTTACTTAGCGGTTCGGCAAAAGAGACCGATAGAATAAGTACTGGGCTTACAAAAGAATAAGTCCCGGGGTCTAGTTGCTCGATTAAAGGCGGTGCTCCAGCATGGCCGCAGTCAAATGACTGAAACAAGTAAAAGAGTAAAAGAGTATATATATATATATATAAAACCTGGATGAATTTTATCGGGTTTTCATTAGAAGCAATGTAATACAGTTTAGAAATTGGTATCGGATTGAGAATAAAGATGTTATAGTTATTTATTTTTCTAATATTCTGTTGTTAGTATCGAAGAAAAACGTTGAAAGAATCTAATAACGCGAATATTTAAAATACAGCAAAAGTTATTACTGATGACCTGTTAAGTGGAACATACTAACGAATAACAGTAAAACGAGTAAAATCATAAGAAACATCCAATAAAAAGGCAGAAACTTTTGAATATCATATTGCATTAACGGGGAAACAGAATTGCAATAAAAAAAATAACAATTTCATATTAACAGAAACTAAGGCGTAGGAGTGGCTGTGTGGTAAGTAGCTTGCTAACCAACCACATGGTTCCAGGTTCAGTCCCACTGCGTGGCACCTTGGGCAAGTGTCTTCTGCTATAGCCCCGGGCCGACCAATGCCTTGTGAGTGGATTTGGTAGACGGAAACTGAAAGAAGCCCGTTGTATATATGTATATATATATATGTGTGTGTGTGTGTGTGTTTGTGTGTCTGTGTTTGTCTCCTTAGCATTGCTTGACAACCGATGCTGGTGTGTTTACGTCCCCGGCAAAAGAGACCGATAGAATAAGCCCCGGGGTCGATTTGCTCGACTAAAGGCGGTGCTCCAGCATGGCCGCAGTCAAATGACTGAAACAAGTAAAAGAGTAAAAGAGTAACAGAAACTAAGAATACACACAAAAACACAGCAAAAAAGCAAACAACAATGAACAACATGAAAAATGGCAAGTAAATTATTAGCATTCGATAAATGATAAAAATGACAGAGCTGCTGAATATCGGTAAATAATAACATTTTAATGTTTATAGCGGGAATATTCGGAATACGGAAAGATAACGTATGGTAAGTGCTAGAAGACGTTAGCAAGATAAACAAATTGGCATGTTCAAGGATGAAGAACTTACAGAACGTTAAAGAGAACATTCCTAATCTAGAGCGGGATGGGAAGTTGGTATAATCTTACAAACAATACAAGCAATTGCGATTAATCGACTCGTGGCAACGTAAAAGATATGTCACAAAATATATCTATAACTCATTAAATTAATCACTCAGTCAAAAGTAAATGTAATGAATATTTGAAGCATTAAAATGGTTTCAATATTTACTGCTTATCTCCAGTTCTTCCTTGGCATGAAAAGTAGGTTTTTACCTGAAAAAATATCAGTGTATTTTATGCTACATTTCATTTAATATGATGTGTATTCCTGATAGTAAAGTTCACTGATGTATGAAAAATTAAATGCACTGTATTGTGTTACTGATTATGTTTCTAGAAAGGTGATAATTTCTTCATTGCAGACTACTAAAA